>NW_028270156.1:111316639-111629869 GCF_037043375.1 Chiloscyllium plagiosum
CGATCACTGTCACCTCATCCAGCCTCACAACTCTTCTTTATTTATATAATTCCTCACCAGCCACAGAACGCTCCCTATCTCATGTCCTCCAGTTTCTCAAATCTCTGCGATATGTGCCTTTCTTTAGTTCCAGCCTTGAGGATGCCCTCATTCACTCCGATTGGTTGGAAGACAAACTGGTACGACCTGGTCCTCCAGTACGGCCCTCTGCCCCCTATTGGCCTGCGCTGACATCAATCACACGAGACCCATTGTGAGGTGAGTGGTGGGATCCTCCCTCTATCTGCCATGGGATGAGGTTCATCATTCAGTGAATGGTGCAGTATCACAGAGCACAGGGGCTGGGGGCTATTCAGCCCGTTGGGACTGTACTATCTCCCTCTGGAGATGCTGCACATCTGTCCCAATTCCCTTCCCATTTGCCCATAGCCCCCCAAATCTTCCCCTAAAAAGTAAAATTCCAAATCTGTTTATGAATAACTGCTGAGTCTGTGTCCAGCTGCCAATCAGACTGTTCCAGATGCTCAGACCTTACTGAATAAAATAATGTTCACATGTTCACATATTATTTGCCAATTACCTGAAATAGTTACAAAAATTGTGACATTGTTAACAATTCCCTTCTCTCTGCAAATTAAATATCCTAGACACAAATTTGCAGCTGGTCAAACTCACTGCTTAACCTTCTCAGCTCCAAATACAATTATCTGTGCTTCTGCTAGCTCTCTACAAAAGAGGAACACATCTTATTTTCATTTATTCGTGTCATAGAGATGTACAGCACAGAAACAGACCTTTGGTCCAATTTGTCCATGCCAACTAGGAATCCTAAACTAATGGAATCCTATTCCCAGCTATTGATCCCTATCCCTCAAAACCCTTCCTATTCATTACCCAATCAGATGCCTTTCAAATGTTGTAATTGTATCAGCCTCCACTACTTCATCTGGCAGCTCATCCAATACACACACCACACCCAGCTTGAAAACTTTGCTCCTCAGATCCCTTTTAAATCTTTGCTCTCTTGACTTAAGCCCACGTGATCTTGTTTTGGAACCACCTAACCTGGGGGGGGGGGAAAGACCCTGGCTGTTCACCTTATCCATGCCCCTCATGATTTTACAAATCTACATGAAGTCACCTCTCAGTCTTTGACTCTCCAGGGAAATTACCCCCAGCCTCTCCTTGTAGCCCAAATCCTCCAACCCTGGCAAAGTCTTTGTCAATCTTGTCTGAACTCTTTCAAGATTCAGAACATCCTTCCCAGAACAGGGGATTTTGAACTTAAAACAGAATTCCTGAAATGGCTTAATCAATTTCCTGTCCAGCCACAATATGATGCCCCAGCTTCTGTATTCAATGCATCGACCAATAAATATAAGCATACCATACACCACCTTCACTAGTCTGCCTATCTGCAACTCTACTTGCAACGAACAATGAATCTGAACTCCATGGTCTCTTTGTTCAGCAACACTCCGAAGGACTTTACCATTAAGTGTATAAATCCTGCCCTGATTTGCCTTTCCAAAATGCAGCACCTCGCATTTGTCTAAATTGAACTCCGTCTGCCATTCTTTGCTCCAATGGCCCATCTGATCAAGATCCTGTTGTATTCTGAACTAACCTTCTTCGCTGTCCACTACACCTCCAATTTTGGTGTCTTCTGTAAAACCACTGACTATATCTCATATATTCACATCCAAGTCATTTATTTGAGGACCGAATATCCATTCCTGCAGCACACTGCTGCTCACACGCCTCCAGTCCGCAAAGCAACCCTCCATCACCACCCTCTGCCTCCTACCTTCAAGCCAGTTTTGTATCCAAATGGCTAGTTCTCCCAACATTCCATGTTATCTAACCTTGCTAACCAGTCAGCTTTGTGGAACATCGTTCAGTGTCCATATAGACAGCGTCCACAGTCTGTCTTCATCAATCATCTTTGTCACATCTTCAATAAAACTCAAATCAAGTTAGAAAGAGAGAATTACTCACACAAAGTCATGTTGACTATCCTTAATCTTTCCTGGTCTTTCCAAATACATGTAAATCCTATCCCTCAGAATCCCTTCCAACAACTTGCCTACCACTGACCTCAGGCTGCCAGTTCTCTTGTTCCCTGGCCTTTCCTTACCACCTTTTTAAAATAACAACACCTGGCTTCCAGCACCTCACCTGTCACAAACGATGATATAAATACCTCAGGGAGGGGCACTGCTTTCCTAGCTTTCCACAAATTTCTGGGATACACCTGATCAGGACCCAGAGATTTATCTACCTTGATGCTATTTAAGACATCCAGTACCACCTCCTCTGTAACATGGACACTTTTCAAGTTATCACTGTTGTTAACTATCAAGTTCTCCATACTCTCCAGAAAAGAGTAGCATAGTATCTCTCCCACCTCCTGTTGTTCCACAGATGGCCTTCTTGGTCTTTAAGAAGTTGTATTCTTTGTCTGTTTTTTCTTTTATCCTTGATATATTTGTAGAATCGCTTTGGATTCTACTTAAACCATTTCCTAGAGATATTTCATGTTCCCTTTTTGCTCATCTGATTTCCCTTGAGTATATCCCTGTAAAAACATGAACCTGTCCTCCCAATTCCTCCGCCTCTGCCATATCTGCTTCCAGGAAAAGCAATTCCACTCCAGGACATCCCAGAAAGGATTCCTATTTCAAGGACTGCATTTCCCTCCCACGTGATCAAAAATTCCCTCCAATGCATATCCTCCACTTCCCGTACCTCCACCTTCCCCCCCACCCCTCCAACCACAATAAGAATATAATCCACCGGTCCTCACCTGCCACCCCACGAATCTCCAGATACAGCACATTAACCTCTGCAATTTCCGCTACCTACAGTCAGACCCCACCACCCTTCCCAAATGGTCTAATGATACTATCGCTAGATGGATAATCCAGACACCCAGATAACGTTCTGGGTCCCAGGGTTTGGATCCCGTCACAGCAGACAGTGGAATGTGAATCCAATAAAAATTTGGAAGTAAGAATATATTAAAGACCATGAGTCCATTGTTGATTGTTGCAAAAACAAACAATGAGATTCACTAATATCCTTCAGGGAAGGAATCTGCCATCCTTACCTGGTCTGGCCTGCATGTGACTCCAGACCGACAGCAACATGGTTGAATCTTAACTGCCCTTGAGGCCCAGCCAGTGACACCCTCATCCTGTGAATGAATTAAAAAAGGTCAAGTCTTGTATACAATCATACTATTCTTACAGATAAGTGATCTGTTAGTAAATTTGCTTCTCAATTCCCGGCTGACTATTTATTTCTCAGTTTCACCTGCACAACTTGCCTGGATGTACTTCCAGGATTATCCTCCTGAAGCCCAGCCATAATGTTATCCCTCATCAAAACCATCTCACCCCCCTGCTCTGTTGCCCCCTTTCTATCCTTGCTATAGCATCTATACCTTGGAACAATAAGCTCCTGGTCCTAACCATTCCTAAGTCATACCTCTGTAATTGCTGTAATATCCCAGTGCCATGTTCAAAACCATACCCTGAGCTCCTCTGCCTGACCTATCGGGCCTCCTGCATTGAAATAAATGCAGTGTAACTGCTCAGTCCTACCTCATTCTGTGCCTTGCCCTTGCCTGCCTTGACTGTTTGACACCTGAACTGTACCAGCCGCAGACTTGGCTCTTTCCTCACTCTTTTGAGTTTACCTCCATTCCTTCACTGGTTTAATGCCTCCTGAATAGAACTAGCAACTCTTCCCTTTCAGTGCAGGTACAATCCAACCTTCTGATGAAGGTCAATTCTACCCCACAAGAGATTTGAATGATCCAACAATGTGAAATCTTCTATTCCTATGTCATTGATACCAATAAACAACAGCCTCCCCTCAAAATGGTTATTCTCCCCTTTAAGAATATTCTGCTCCCTCTCTGAGGCATCCTTATACAAAAATTACACATTCGAATAATAAACCTTATACTCATCACATCATTATAAAAGGATTACATAACACATGATGGTTTGGGGAGACCTTTTGAGAAAATGTGATGATTCAAAGGAGAATTTTTAAGCAGCAAATAGGATTGATCTGGAACGCAATACTCACAATGCGAATATCCAGGTCCTGATGTACTGAGTAATTCAGAGTTTGGCAGAACATTTACTGAGATTACCATCTGAATGTCCACCTGTAATATCCTGTAATACAAGTTTATACAATCTGTCACTCTCAGTTCAAGTTAGAAACCCACACCATCCCCTCCTCCTGGCGCAGGATTACTGTACATAGTTACAACAGGTCATCAGGAAGGGGAATGGAATGTTTTGTTTAGAGGGTTTTCAGTATGAGAGTTTGGAGTATATACCTGAGAGTAACGTGAGGAAGTGGTGGTGAGACCACCATATCTGGAGTAATGTGAGCAGTTTTGGTCCCTTTAGATAAGGAAATGTGTCACTTTATTGGAGGCATTTCAGGGAAGATTCACTAGTAGAAAGTGCGGACTGCAGATGCTGGAGATCAGAGCTGAAAAATGTGTTGCTGGAAAAGCGCAGCAGGTCAGGCAGCATCCAAGCAGAAGGAGAATCAACGTTTTGGGCATAAGCTGAAGAAGGGTTTATGCCCGAAACATTGATTCTCCTGCTCCTTGGATGCTGCCTGACCTGCTGTGCTTTTCCAGCAACACATTTTTCAGCAGGGAAGATTCACTGGGATGATCCCTGGTTTGGAGAGATTATCTTTTAAATAAAGGCTGAACAGGTTGGGACTCTACTCACTGGATTTTGGAGAAAGAGAGGTGATCTCATTGAGACAGATGGGATTCTTAAGGGGTTTGACAGGATAAATACTGAGTGGATGTTTCCGAGTGTTAATACTGAAAAGGGAGTCTGGAACCAGATTCTGGGTCAGTCGCGGAATCAAGGGTTCTGCTTCAGATTCGTCAAGTTTAAGGCGACACAGAGGCGGGTAAGGGGTTTCAGTAGCAATGGAGCTGGGGTGAGGTGGAGACAAACAATGTTTAAGAGATTGGAATTCCCTGGTGTTTGGGATTGTGCAGATGTCTGATCAGAAGGTCACCTTAGGGTCAAATATAACAGCAATATTGTGAAGAACGTATTTCTGCCTCAGACAGTTACCAGGGAGAGGGAGAGGCTCAGCAGTAAGAGAAAGGAGTTTGGAATAACAACTGAAGGCAATGGGTTTAACCGTTACAATGTTTCATTGGAGGAAACTGCAGCTAATCAAGTAGTGGGAATGTGATAAGCAGTTTGGTAACTGAGTAACAGTGGAACAATGGAGAGGGATGGTGGGGAGGGAGAGCTGGGCAGTGTCAATGTACATGTGAAACCTAACATGGTGCTTTTTCACAACATCAACTCCTGGCAGTATGTAGGTGAGATACAGGAGAGAGCAAGGATAGATACTGGAGGGACACCAAATGCAAGGAATTCAGAAAGGAAAGGGAGAGTGGAAATGGAGCAGGATTTTCCAAAAACCATGAGGTCAAAAGGAAGTTTTTCAAAGAAGGGGAGAGAAGGGCATAACCAGAAAAGACAGACAGCCAGAACAAGGAACAATATCTGTGAATCGGTGAGGAGGAGGAGGAGACAGAGTGTTGGAAAGTCTGTGGTTTAGCAAGCTTTGGGTAAATTGTAAAGATGAGCTCTGATAAGGCTTAACAAGAGACTGGAGAAAGATGTAGGTTAAGGACAAAAACCAGGAACACCACGTGAGGCAGTTTGGCTCGGTGGGCTAGTGGGAGGGAGGGAAGCAGCAGATCGGATTATCTCAGTCATGGTGACAGAGAAACTCCATGTGCTCCTCACTCATGTTATTGGAGGGGAGGATAGAGGAGACAGGATGATGGACAGTGTTTTACAAAGAAACAAATCCAGGGTTAGTGATATTTAAAATGAGTGAACAAACCTGATGTGTTTAGCTTTTATCCAGAATATTAAAACAAACGACTGAAGTCCTGGTTCGAATCCCATCTTTATAGATGGTGGAATCTGAATTCACGAAAAAATTACTGGAATTAGGAATCTCCTGATTTCCATGAAACCATTGTCAATGGTAAATAAAATCCTGCCAACCTGACAGCAGCCCATCCAGCTACTCACTGTACTAATCACTGCAAAGTCTCAACACAGGAATGAAACTGGATGGACCATGTGGCATCTAACAAGGCACCAGAAATTACAACCACAGAATCAGCCCTCTCGATGGTGCAATGTCCTCCTCACTAACATCTAGTTTTTGGTGCCAAAATGTGGAGAGCTGTACCTCAGATTAGTCAAGAAGCAGCCTGACTTAGTCATATTCACGGAATCATCCCTTACAGACAATGACCAGACACCACCATCACCATCCTAGATATCGAGAGTGTGGTGCTGGAAAAGCACAACAGTCAGGCAGCATCAGAGGAGCAGGAGAATCGATGTTTTGAGCCTCAGCCCTTCATCAGTCTGATCTGGTGTGCTTTTCCAGCACCACACTCTCGACTCTGACCTCCAGCATCTGCAGTCTTCAATTTCTCCTAAAATCTCTGGATATGTCCTGTCCCACCGGCAGCACAGACCAGACAGAGGTGGTGGCACAGTGGTGTACAGACAGGGAGGATTCGCCCTGGGAGTCTCATGGCTCCTGCTGATTACCACGTACTGTCCTCCCTTGGCTGATGAATCAGTTCTCCTTCGTGTTGAACAATATTTGAAGGAAGCACTGAGGCAACAAAATGGTGTCAAACGTACTCTGGGTACAGGATTTCAATGTCCACAATCGAGACTACCTCTGCAACAGAATTACTGACTGAGCTGGCCAGGTCCTGAAGGACACAGCTGCTCAACTGAGTCTGCAGCGGGTGCTGAGGGAACCAACAAGAGGGTAAAAAACATACTTGATCTCATTGTTATGAATTGACCAGCTGCAGATATGTCTGACCATGACAGTATCGGTAAGAACGACCATCACATGTTCCTTTTGGAGACAATGCCTTGCCTTAAAGTTGAGAAAACCTCCACTGTGTTGAGTGGCACTATCACCGTTCTAAATGGGACAGACTACAAAGAGATGTAGGATCTCAAACAGGGTATCTATGAGGTACAGTGGGACATCAACAGCAGCAGAACTGTATTCCAGCACAATCTGTAATCTCATGGGGTTGTAAATCCTGCTCTCATCCATCACAATGGACAGTAAAGGAGGGCATGCCATGAGCAGCACCAGGCAGACCTAAAAATGAAGTGCTAATCTGGTGAAGCTATCAAACAGAATTACCTGCATATCAAACAGCATCAGCAGCAAGCAACACAGCTAAGTGATCCAACATCCAATGGAACAGATCGGAGCTCTGCAGTTCTGCCACACCCAGTTGTGAACGGTGATGGACAACTAAACATCTCACTGATGGAAGCATCACAGATATTCCCACCCTTACTGATGGAGGGGCCTCACATACCCATGCACCAGACAAGATGACAGCATTTGCAGCAATCTTCAGCCAGAAGTGCAAAATGGGATGATCCATCTCAGCCTTCTCTAGTGGTTTCTAACATCACAGATGTGAGTTTTAAGCCAGTTCGATTCAGTTTGAATAACATCAAGAAATGGTTAAGTAGTGCAAAGGTTACGGGCCCTGTCAATATTCTGGCAATAATACTGATGGCTTGTGCTCCAGAACTTGCCACCCATCGAGCCACGTACCGCTCCAGCACTGGCATCTACCAAAAATGCAAAACATTGCCCAGGAATGTTAAACACAAAAACACAGGACAATCCAACCCAGGCAATTTCCATCTATCAGTCCACACTCGATCAGCAGTAAAGTGATGGAAGATGTCATCACCAGGGCTACCAAGCAGCAGCTGCTCTGCAACAGCCAGCTCAGCGACACTCACTTTAGGCTCCACCAGGGCCACTCAGCTCCCGATTGTGTCACTGCCCTCATTCACAACCTGACAACCAGCTGAATCCCAGAGGTGAGGTGAGGGTGATAGCTCAGTCCCACTCCAAGATCACTATTTCTAGCTGATTTCACCCTTGTCTCAGCTCATATACTTTCATCCACATTGTGTTATCTCTAGACTTCATTATCCAAACTCACTCCCTGGCCAGCTTCCCACATTCAACCTCCCTGTAATCTCAAGAACATCTAAATATCTGCTTGTTGATTCATCAAAAGTCTCCTATTCATAAGCAACAACATAGAGTCATAGAGATGTACAGCATGGAAACAGACCCTTCGGTCCAATCCATCCATGCCAACCAGATATCCCAACCCAATCTAGTCTCACCTACCAGCATGTGGCCAATATCCCTCAATTTAAATTTCTCACACTTGATTTAATTCCTGGCTGTGATAATCCCTAGCTCCCTGCACCACACACACTTTGAGACCTCGACAACCCATTTTCTTTGAGACTCCCAACCATTTGTTAATTCATTACTTCATCTGTGTGACTGTTTCTACAGTTGCTGAAGCAGCATGGTCTGAAAGTCGCAGCCAAAATCTCACAGGTCTGCTTTCCACCTTTAAGACATCCCTCAAAACCTGCTTTTGGTCACCTGACCTAATATGTCCATCTCTGGCCTTCTGTCTAAAGTTCTCAATAGTATTTTTGTGAAATTATAAGCATGATAATAAAAATACAAACTGTTGTTGATTTGACACTACTTTCAAATCATCACTGTTGCTGTAATGAATAATCTATAATGTCTCTTACCCAACCACATTGTGGGAGCACCTTCACCACACAAACTGCAGCTGTACAAGAAAGTCAAACATCACCCTCTCCACAAACAACAGGGCTTTGGCATTAATCATTGGTATCTGTGGAAGGAGAAACACAGTTGATGTTTCATGGAGTGCAAAATGGATTACAGGGAATGAAAATGGTGCAGAATTTGATAGTCAGAAATGGAAGGAAAAGACACTTGCTTGTTGGAAAAAAGAATTCTTGACTGTCAAAAATATTCAAGAAAAAAGTAATCTGATAATCGAGCAGCACATGGTCAGGGGCTGGGCCGCAATGAAAAACTCATTTGCAAAGGGTCTATAAAAGTCATAATACAGTAGTAAACAGACCAAAAATACACCCATGGTTCGAGACTGAGGAAGCTAGATATTGACAAAGTGGTGATGAGGGAGCCCAGAGATGAATCAGAGCAGTATTGGCTGCTATGATCACAATGACTCTATACTGGAGAAAGGCTGCACATGCGCCTGGCTGCACCTTGCCCCCTACAAAGATGGCGGCTCCACACATGTCCAGTGAATCGTTGTCCCGAATAAAGATGGCGGCGCTCACGCCTCATTTACTGCAAACACGGGACTGGACGTTCAAATTTGTGTTTTCCGACGTGCACAATTTGTTTGTAAAACCTCTCCGCTAATAGCAACAGTTTTTCTCCCATTTCCCTGTTTATTTCTTTCCTTACCGTATCCTTTCTCTCCATAACTTCCCGAGCATTCATTACAGCGACTGTGCGCGCCGCACGCGAGGGTGATCACATGGTTTAGTTTAGCTCCGCCCTTCATTCACTTTGATTGGTTGGAGGACCAACATCCCGCTAGGTCATCCAATACCGCCCACCGTCCTTTCATTGGTCCGGTGCTGACATCAATCACCCGGAGTCCTTTGTTGGCGAGAACATGCGCAGTGTGTCCTGCTTAAGCTGATTTGTTGGGTAATGTGATGGGAGAGTTTGCTGAGGGCAAGAATTCCCTTTGTGTGAGCTCTGCAGTCGATTTCCTTTATTCATGGAGGGAATTGCCTTCCTACTCATGATGAATCAATGCCATCTGAATCAGTACATAAACACCACTTTTTCACTCCTTTTCACAACATCTGAGATCTTTAGCACATTGTATCACTCTCTTCTTTGGAGACAAAAAAGCATGAAATGGAACCTCAAGGAATTGGAGCAGGAGGAGGGCATTCATCGCCTTCAGCTTGTTCCCCCATTCTATCAGATCATGGCTTGATCAACCCAGACCTCAACACCTCTTTTATGCTTGATCCACATAGCCCTCAACTGCTCAATATTTCAAAAATCTATCTGCCCTCTTTTAAAATAATTTGAGATAGAATCCCAGATTCCCTACTATGTGGAAACAGGCCCTTCAGCCCAACAAGCCAGAACAACCCTCCGAAGAGTAACCCAACCATTTCCCTCCCACATTTAACTTTCACAATTGTTTGGGCGGGAAAATTCTAGCCATTCACTGAGAAAAAACATTATTTACTTTTTCTAAAATGAATGTTCCCTTATGTAATGTCCCCTGGTTTGAGACTCCACTGGTGCTAGAAGATCTAGTCAACATCTACTCTGTCAAGCTCCTCAGAATCCTGTTTCCATAAGATCAACCCTGCTTATCTGTTCTTGATAGGTCAACCCTTTTGTCCTCAAAGCAGCTAAGTAATCTTTTTTGAATGGTCTCCGATGTTACTTTATCCTTTATTAAATATGGGAGCTAACATTGTATACAGTACTCCAAGTGAGGACTCAGCAACAGCCAGTGTGGTTAACCAATCCTCATTTCATGCTAATACATTACCCCGATATCATGAGCTCCTAAATTGTTCAATTACCTTTTATGTAGCGCCTTATCATTTACATTTTTAAAATCCAAATACAGAACATCATTGGATTGCCCTTTATCAGCCCTGATTGTTATCTCCTCGATGAACTGTCGTAAATTTGTCAAATATAGTTTCTCTTTCACAAAACCCAGTCTACCATGTTTAATCATAAGCTTTTCTAAATGTCCTGCAATTTCTGTCTTTAATATTTGACTCTGTAGATTCTTTCAGTAGATTTGCTAAGTATGATTCATCTCTCTTAAATCCATGCGGACTCTGTCCAATCCCGTCACTGTTCAGTAAGAAACTTCACTGTACTTCAGTATATTTATTAAATGTATCTGTGTTTATTTTTTAAAATTGATTACTTATAAATGCTGGACACATGCAATATCAATGGATTAGTGACTCTGAATTTGGGTTATAATTTTTTTTTGTTAATTCCTTTTCGTCCTGTGTTATGCAGACAGCACGAAGTGATCACTCTGAATTGTGAGTAACTTTGAAAATAATATATTTTAAAAATGACATCCCAGAATGCTGCCTCATTATTGTGCAAGGAGGATTTTGCATTCAATAGTTTGCCGATAAAATTGAACAGATGTTTGCTGCAATTTGGCCAGACTGCAGGTTACACCAAAGTGGCAACTCTGCTCTCAAATTCTTACTTGACACTGCCCAAGGTGATACTGATGGGACTTCACTTTGCGATTCTTGTTCACCAGCTTTATTTCCAGGTTTAATCGTATAATCATTCTAGAGCTTATAATTTTAGACAACTTCCCCTTTAGGTACATATGTAAATATCATACTGAAATGTTGCACTGAATGGTACCAAATCTGAAATTAATCTCTAATCTGATAGTAACATGTTCTGACCCTTCTACATATGCATTGGTATCAGTCTATGCCAGTTATTTTTCTGAAGCCTGTGATTCCTGATGAAGGGCTTATGCCCGAAACATCAACTCTCCTGCTTCTCGGATGCTGCCTGACTTGCTGTGCTTTTCCAGCATGAAACTTTTCGACACCAATGTCCAGCTTCTTTGGTCATCACTTTCTCCTTTGATCAACAAAAAATATTCTTGGTTTAATCTTCTCAAAGTGCAATAGGAACCAATTCATGAAATTCAGATATCTCACATTTACCTTTACAATGCGAAGGCTAAGACATTACTAAATTATTGTCAGTAATTGAAACCGTGCTGACAAACTTGTGCAGTATCAGTGCCTCACGTTTAGAGTGTTCCCAGATATCGCGCAGCTGCAGTATTTTGATTTGCACTCAGCTATATGTTGTTCTCACTTGTTTCTTTGTGAACGTTTACAAAACTAACCTGGATGAATGAACTTATGATTTCTTTAACCAATGTTGGGAGAAAAAAATGTCAGTATTTCAAGTGCTGATAAAGTAAAATAAACTGATAATCAGTAGAAAGGGTTTAATCCCAATGCTGGCAAATGGGATTAGATTAATTTTTGATATCTGGTCAGCATGGGCAAGTTGGACTGAAGGGTCTGATTTTGTGTTGTACAACTGTGACTTCATTCTCTCAATTATTCAAGAAGTTGAATACTTCGAGGAGGAAAAGGAGAATTTATGCAGAGAGTGCACTTGAAACGATGATTGAGGTTTATCAAACTCACATTGTTTCATGACCTTTTCCTCTGGATTCTTCAATGAACAAACTTGTTTTATTATCTGAATAACTATGTATCATGTGATTTGTTTCGCACAAAATATTTCGTTAGGATCTAGTGAACTATTAAGAAGTGTTCATGTTTAAAATTTAGGCAGTGTGATTATTAAGCAAGAAAATGTTGGTGTTTTTCTCCCACTGAATCATTGCTCTATAAAAGGTAACAATCTTTTTATCTGTTCTGGGCACTGAATATATGGAAGTCAATTCTGAAGGAAAAAATCCTCGTCGGTAATGTTCCCACATATGTGGAGTAATTGCTTCTGGTCACTCTTCAGGTTATAGAGGCTCGGAAAGAAATGAGTTGGCCAAAGTTAGCAAAATCATGTGGATGGACTATGCTCATTGGGGAAACTTGCAGGATCTGTAGAAGGAACACGTGTTTCAGAGTGTATGCAATAAACCTGAACATTGTTTTTTTTTCACAGAGCTTGGGACCCGACTGGAGCAGCAATGAAGCTCATATTGTTTTTTTTTAAATTTCCGAGCTTGCCAAATTATTGTTGGTAAATGCAGGTGACTTTATCAAAGCGCATTTCACACTCCGCAGCCAGGAATGTGATCCCAATTCTGTCAGTCCATCCATTCCCATGGATAACAGGTATTTTAGATGTGTGCACTCCATTTAACTATTTGAATTGTATACTTCAGTGGTTACATCCTCTTGGATTCATAATTTCAAATTACTCAGTGATTTTTTTTTGTCCCCCTGAATTTGCCAAGCACTGGGCAGTTCTGGAATATTCCAAATATTTACAATAGATGCATTCACACTATTGAAGGCAACCTGGCAGATTTGAACACCATTCAGGTAGTCAACAACAATACATAAGTAACTTTATGAATTGTTTACTGTACACCAACAACGCAAGCCAAATATTAGTGAAACCACAGATTATTTTCCATGGATTCCCAAATATAAACAGTATATTCCGGATATGCTCACTATCACCATCTGGGAGCAGTCTCCCAAAGTGCTCCCAGAATTTAGAAAGCACATAAACTGCCCTCCAAAGCTAAATCTGCTGTCACAGGCTTCACTCTTATTGTATACAATGACATTTATTGTCCAGTTCTTTGATGTGACAAATGATTTTACAAACAATTTATAAAATACTTTAAATCCTGAAGAAATGTGATGTCAGCCCTTTGGAGAAGTGAATGGAAAGTGTGATGTTTGCCTGACCTTTGGGTCTCGGTATCAGACTGAACTGAACCTTTAGCAAGATGTGGGATGTTTCCCACACACTTTGTTTAAAAAAGCAAAGATTATGCTCTGAGATTTAAATGTTCAATCAGGTTTAATGCAATCCTTCCAAAAATTGAGTTTGACTTCAGCTGCTTTAAAGAGACATGCTCTTGGCTTTCAATTTTGTGACATGTGATCATTCTTTGCTAAAGGTGGCTGTGTGCAACACTGCAGGATGTTGTGCTGAAGTGCCTCATTGGGTGGGTGAGCTTTATTACTGGTGTAACTTAGCTAATTTTGAGATGGAATACTTTTTGGAGTTAAATCTTGTTTTTAAACTGAGACGTGTTTGTGTAACTCAAGTGTGGAAACTATGCTCATGTTTGCTATGAACCTTTCACTTTTGGAGATTAGTATTTTTCCGATCTGTTTGTAAATAAAGTTCAATATAAAAAGCACAGTGCTGGGGAACCGCAGGTCCAGCAGCATCTCGGAGGGGAATAAAGCATTGTAAGCTCCAAGTCTCATGACCATTTGTTCGTTCAGACGAAGAGTCACCAAAATTGAAATGTGACATTATTTTTCTCTTCACCAATGCCCTCAGAACTTCTAAGTTTCTCCAGCACTTTGTTTCTGGGGTTCAGATCTCCAGCACCTGCAGTTTATTGTTTTGTTATCGATCCTATGATTTGACTTGGGGAGCGAGAGGCAGCAACTGTGATCCACTAGAATAAAACTCCCCACCCATGAAAAAAAGACACATAGTTCTTTATACTTTGCAAAACATGACTGTAAATAAGAAATGCAATTAAGCCAATTGCAAGATGATATACCACCTGCCTTGTCTCAAACCTGCTACTCATCTTTGAGGACTACTCTGTCAGAATTGCGTTTGCTCGCTTCCTTTGAGATCACAGTCCACAAATGGCCCAGTTCCAATTCGTGGGCCGGGCCCAGTTACCACATTGCAGTGGGGTGGGGAGCTTTGTGTCAACCTGAAGTTTTTGTTAATAACAACATTGCAGGTTGAAGTTGACGGTTTTGACGAATATTGCGTCATCAAACTTGGAGGAAATCCTTCCGAATGTATTGATTAACTGGACTGATCCTGTTTACATGCAGCCCTGTTAGTAGTGCTGTAATATTCTCAGTTAATAATCACACAACATCAGGTTATAGTCCAACAGGTTTAATTGGAAGCACACTAGCTTTCGGAGTGCCGCTCCTTCATCAGGTGATTGTGGAGGGCACAATTCTAAGGCACAGAATTTATAGCAAAAATTTAGTGTGATGTAACTGCAATTATCCCATTGAAAAATACCTTGATTGTCTTTTGAGTCTTTCATCTGTTCAAATACCATGGTAGTTTCACTTCTTTCATGTGTAAATCACAAAACCTTTTTTGAAAAGTTGTATTCCTGTCAGTGGCCCATCAAATTACTCATTGTGCAGTGATTAATACAGTCTCAACAAAAGAATGAAACTGGATGGACCACATTACATCTACCAATGCACTGGAAAATACAACAACACAATCAGCCCTCTTGACACTGCAAAATCTGTCTCACTGTGTGCCAACATGAGCAGAACTGTACTCCAGCCCAATCTGAAATCTCATGGCCTGGTATATCCGCCATTCAATTATTAACATCAAGCCAGGGGATCAACCCTGGTTCAATGCAGAGTTCCGCAGGGCATGCCAGGAGCAATACCAGGCATACCTAAAAATGTGGTGCCAACCTGGTGAAGCTACCCAACCTACATGCCAAACTGCGCAAGCAACACCAAATAGAACTATGTGATCCAACAACCAATGGATCAGATCTGAGCTCTGCAGTTCTGCCGCAACTAGTCAGGAATGATGATGGGCAATTCAACAACTCACTGCAGGAAGCATCACAGATATCCCCACCCTTACTGATGGAAGGGTCTCACACATCCATGCAACAGACAAGACAACAGCATTTGCAGCAATCTTCTGCCAGCAGTGCCAAGTGGATGAGCCTTCTATATTGGTCCCTGACATCACAGATGTGAATCAACTTGGTTGAAAACTTATTTCAAATCAGATCAAGAAATGGAGAAGTAGTGTAAAGGCTGTCGGCCCGACCAACATTGTGGCAATAATACTGATGGCTGTGCTCCAGAAATTGCTGCCCACCAAAACAAGTCCATCACTAGCACCTACTGACATTGTGGAACATTTCCCAGGGATGTTCAACACAAAAACGCAGGACAGAGCCAACCCAGACAATTTCCCTCCATCAGTCGACACTCGCTCAGCAGTGAAGTGATGGAAGGTGTCATCAACAGTGCTGTAACACAGCTGCTCAGCAATAACCTTCTGTGACACCCAGTTTAGGTTCTGCCAGGGCCACTCAGTTCCTGATCTTGTCACAGACCCGATTCACAAACTGACAAACAGCTGAATTCCAGAGGAGAGGTGAGGGTATAGCCCAGTCCCACTCCATGACCACTATTTCGACTTCAGTGATCTCACCTGACCTCACCACAGTCTCAGCTCATTTACTGAAACTCTCATTCATTCATTTTGTTAACTCTAGATTTCATTATCTAAACCCACCCCTGGCCAGAATCCCACAAGCACCCTCCCTATAGTCTTCAGAATATTGAAAACTCTACCGCCCAAGTGTTCACTTGTACCAGAACATGCTGATCCATCAAAAGGTTCCCATTTATAAGCAACAGCAATTTACTTTCACACCCTTGACTTAATTCCTGGCTGTAATCATTCCTATCTTCCTGCACCACACACCCTTTCACATCTCAATAACTCATTTTAGTTTAGACTCCCAATGATATGTTTATTTTTGAGTTCAGCTGTGTGACTGTTTCTATCGATTCCAAGGCAACACGGTCTGGAATTCCCACCCTCTAAGATCTGCTTTCTTCCTTTAAGGCATTCCTGAAAAATTGCTTATTTGGCAATGGTTTTGGTCACTGGACATAATATTCTCGAGCTGTGCCCTTATGTCAAAAGTTCTCATTATTTTTGTGAAATTAAAAACATGTTGATTTGTACAGATATCTTCTACTTTGCACTATCGCTGAGTGAATAATCTGTAATGACTCTTACCCAACCACGTTGTGGGAGTGCCTTCACCATTCAAACTGCAGCTGTACAAGGAAGTCAAACATCATCCTCTCCACAGGCAATAGGGCTTTGGCAATGATCACTGGTATCTGTGGAAGGACAAATACACATGATGTTTCAGGGAGTGCAATATGAATTATAGGGAATGAAAATGGTGCAGAATTTGACTGTCAGAAATGGAAGAAAAATTCACTCACTTTTGGAAAAAAGAATTCTTGACTGTCAACGATATTGTGGAAAAAATAACCTGGTAATGGAGCAGCATACGGTCAGGAGTCGGGCAGCAGTGGACAATCCATTTCCAAAAAGGTCTGTGAACGTAGTAGTAAAATCTAAACATGGCAAAAATACATGTGAGACTGAGGAAACTAGATAACGAACAAGTGGACATCAAGGAGCCCAGAGGTGAATCAGAGCAGTGTTCACTTTTATGATCCCACGGCCAGAGATGTCTAGCACAAAAACAGACTCTTCAGTCCAACCCATCTTTGCAAACCAGATATTCTAACCTAAACTATTCCTATTTGCCAGCACTTGACCGATATTCCTCCGAACCCTTCCTATTCAAATGCCTTTTAAATGTTACAATTTTGGTTGCTCTTTAGGTTCCTTTTGAAGTTTCCCCTCTCACCCTAAACCTATATCCTCTAGTTCAGGGCTCCACCATCCCAGGGTAAACACCTTGTCTATTTACGCTATCCATTCCCCTCACGATTTTATAAACCTCTTCAACATCACACTCAGCCTATGACACTCCAGGGAAAATGGCCCCAGCCTATTATGCCTCTCCCTGCAACTCAAATCCTCGAACCCTGGCAACATCCTTAAAAAAAATCAATTCTCAAACCTTCCATGTTTCAGTGCCTCTTTCTGATAAGAGGGAGACCAGAATTGCACACAATATTCCAAAAGTGGCCTAACCAATGTCCTGTACAGCTCCTTTACTCAATGCTCTGACCAAGGAAGGGAAGAATCCCAATCAATTTCTTCACTGTTCTATCTACCTGTGACTCTACTTTCAGGGAACTATGAACATGCACTACAAGGTCTCTTTGTTCAGCAAGACTCTCCAAGACCTTACAATTCAGTGTGAATCCTGCTCTGATTTACTTTGCTAAAATGCAGCACCTCACATTTATCTAAATTAAACCTGATCTGCCACTCCGCAGCCCATTGGCCCATCTGATCAATATCCCATTGTATTCTGAGACAACCTTTATCACTGTCCAGAATACCTCCAATTTTGGTGTCATCTGCAAACTTACGAACCGTACCGGCTGTATTCACATCCAAATCATTTAAATGGATGAAGAAACAAATCTAGAAATAAAACGTCCATTTCTCTGGGTTTGAATGTGCTCTGGGTAAATTCTGCCCTATGTCTCTCTACCAGGGAGGGCTGCACATACACACCTCTGAACTTTGCCCCCGACAAAGCTGGCGGCCGCCCACGTGTCCAGTGAATATTTGCCCCAAATAAAGATGGCGGCGATCACACGATTAGGCTATTTTCCCGTTTACTGCAAAAACAGGACTGTAAGTTTCAAATTTGTATTTTCCGATGTGCACCAAATGTATGTAAAACCTCTCAGCCCATACCAACACCATTTCCCTCCCACTTCCTGCTGTTTATTTCTTTCTTTACCAACAGCTCTCCTTCCACACGTCCCGCACATCCGCGGCCACCGTGAGGATAATCACGTGGTATAGTCTAGTCCCGTCCCTCATTCACTCTGATTGGTCGGAGGACCAATTGCCCCGCCAGGTCCTCCAGCCCTGCCCCTGCCTTTCCATTGGTCTTCCGCTGACATCAATCACCGGGGCCCATTGTTGCTTGGAGCATGCGCACTGCTTCATGGCTTTTGTTGCTATTTATCAGTTACAAGAGTGAGGCACAAAGTTAAAAAATCACACAACTACCTGATGTAGAAGCTGCAAAGCGAGTGCTTCCAAATAAACCTGTTGGACTATAACCTGGTGTTCTGTGAATTTTAATTTTGTCCATCCTATCCAACACCAGCACCTGAAAGTCAACAACAAAATATAACAACAAAAGAACTAGGAACAGCAGAAGGCTGTCCCGCCCTTTGAGCTTGCTCTGCCATTCATTAAGATCATGGACGCAGAACCATTTACCAACGTTCTCACCATATCTCTTAATTAATTAGTTATTTCTTTAAAAAAAAGTTACCTTAGCTTTAAAAACGTTGACTGAACTAGCATCAACTACTTCCCTGGGCAATGAATTCCATAGACATCAAGAAGTTCCTTCTCAATTCAGTCCTAAATTTGCTGCCTCTAATCTTGAGGTGATGCCCTTGTTGTCCTGGCTTCATCTGCCAGTGGAAACATTCTCTCTTCTTCTATTTTATCCATTCCATTCATTGTTTTATATGTTTCCCATTCTTCTGATTTCCAATGAATATAATCCCGATCTACTCAGTCTCTGTTAAGCCAACCCCCTCAACTCCGGAATCAACCTAGTTAACCTCTTCTGCACCCCCTCTAGTGCCGATACATCCTTGAGCAAGCAAGGAGACAGAAACGACATGCAGTACTCCAGGTGTGGCCTTACCAGCACCCATTATAGCTGGAATACAACCTCTGCAATGAAGGCCAAAATTCCATTTGCTTTTTGAATTGATTGTTGTTAATGGTGACCAATCTTCATGCAGAAGGTTACTCAGGTGCCCCTGCATAGCAAATGTTGCAATTCTTAAAAATTCAAGTAATAATCTCTTTTTTAATGTTACTCCAATCAAACAGTAGGACTTTACATTTATGAACATTCTATTCCAAATGTCAGACCATTGCCCACTCACTCAATGAATTTATGTTCCTCTGCAAAGTTTCACAGTCCTCCACACACTTTCTTCTGCTACTCATCTTAGTGTCATATGCAAACTTTGACACCCTACATGTAGTTGCCAACTCCAAATCATCTGTATCAATTCTAAATAATCACAGTCCCAACCCTGAGGCACACTATTAGTCACTGATTGCCAGCCAGAATAATACTCATTTATCCCCACACTTTGCTTCCTGTTAGTCAACCACTCTTCTCTCCATGCTAATACTCTACTCCTAACGCCATGCACCTTTAAATTATGCAACGGCCTCTTGAACAGCACCTTGTTGAAGGCCTTTTGGAAATCCGGGTACACCGCATCCACTGGGTCCCCGTTGTCCACCTTGCTCGAAATGTCTTCATAGAATTCCAAAAGATTTGTGAAGCATGACCTGCCCTACATGAACCCATGCTCTGTCTGTCCAATGGGACAATTTCTATCGAGATTCCCTGCTATTTCTTCCTTGATAATAGACCAAAGCAGCTTTCCCACTACAGAGAATAAGCTAACTTGTGTATAATTCCCCACTTTTGTCCACCTCCTTTTTAAAAACGTGGCATCACTTTTGCTGCTTTCCAATCTGCTGGGACTGCCACAGAGTCCAGTGAATTTTGGAAAATTACTACCAGTGCATTTGTTATTTCTCCTGGCGTCTCCTTTAGTACCCTGGGATGCATTCCATCAGGGTCAGAAGACTTTTCTGTCTTAGCTCGATTACCTCCAACAGTCCAACACTAGCTGTTCCGTAATAATGATAGTTTCCAAATCCTCGCCTATCTTTGCTAATTATTGGCAAGATATTAGTTTCATCCACTGTGATACCCCATAATTAAATGTTTCTACTCATTTTCCAAAGGACCAACATTTACTTTAGCCACTCTTTTCTCATTCAATATAAAATTTTGCTATCTGTCTTTATAGTCTATGCTAGTTTATTTTTCTCATGTTCTATCTTACGTTTCTTTATAGCTCTTCTGTGGCTTTCTGTTGACCTTTAAAGTTTTCCCAGTTCTCGTGTCAGGCTGGTTTTGGCCACTTTGCATGCCTTCTCTTTCAATTTGATCGCTTTCCTTAGATACCCATCGCAGAGTATGTCTTTTCTTACAGTCCTTCCTTTTCACTGGAGTATACCCTTGCTGAACACTTTGTAAAGTGCATTTGAAAATCTTTCACTGCTCATCAACTGTCCCACCAGAAAATCTTTGTTTCCAGTCTACTTTATCCAGGTTCTCCCTCATTCTATTGTAGTTCCCTGTGTTGAAGCACAGGACCCAGGTATTAGATTTTATCTTCACACTCTCCATATGTATTCTAAATTCAACCATACAGTGATCACTTCTTTCAAGAGGATCCCTAACTCTGAGTCATTAATTATTCCTGTCTCATTGCACAGGGCCAGATCCTGGATAGATTGCTCTCTTGTCGGTTCCATTTCGTACTGTTCAAGAAAACTATAATGGATAGACTTAATAAACTCAAGGCTACTTTGACTGAGCTGGTTCGACCAATCTACATGTAGATTAAAATCACCCATGGTAATAGCTATACTATTTTTACAGGCAATAGTTATTTCTTTGTTTATTGCCCATCCCAATGTGATGTTATTATTTGGTGGCCTGCACACTACACATGTCAATGACTTTCTTGTTAGAATTTTGAATGCATCTTTCCTGTTTCTCCTAATGTACGGCAATAACAACAACTACTTGCATTGTATGGAATCTTTCACAATGGCAAATCTCCTAAGGTGTTTCATGGATGATCAAAACTTTGGTTAAAGAGAATAATTTTAACATACATCTTAAAGGAGGATAGAGGGGATCCAAGATGGCGGCGACCCAGTAAGACTGAGTCTATAGTGCTCCTCCCAAGACTTGGGCACAGTGGGTCACCTACCCCCTACCAAGCTCACCAAATCATTTATAAATCATTTATAATACTTTAGTAACTGAATTAGTGGTGTAATATTACATTTAAGCCACTTTATCCTAAGTTAAAATGACTAAAGGGAAGGGAGCCCGCAGCTCTCAGCAAGCAGGAACCCCTCCCCCACACTCTCCAGCTGCAGCAGAGGCGTCCACAGCCGCCCCGGGGGACTTACCGACAGTAACAAGCCTTGCAGAAATGCTTTCCAAGCTTGACTCGAAGATCGATGCCTTTATCGTCGAATCCAGGAATCGTTGGGAGTCGCTGTCGGCCGCGCTGAAGAAGCACGACCGTGAAATTGAAGAAATTCAACGCCGAGTCGGAGGGGCGGAGCTAAAGGCCGCGACCTCCGAGACTACCGCTCAATCGGCCGTGGAACAGGTCCGAACTCTCGAGCAGCGAGTCCGGACCTTGGAAAATCATATTGACGACCTCGATAATCGAGGTCGCCGAAAAAATATTCGTTTGCTGGGCCTTCCCGAGCAGGAAGAGGAAGGCCAGCTTACAGCATTCCTGGAGCAGTGGCTGCCACAACTTTTAAATCTGCAAGCTGGATCAGGCCAGGTAAGGGTGGAATGGGCCTACCGGGTAGCAATACGCGGGCCTGGCTCGAACCAGCGCCCACGCCCGGTCCTGTTCCGGCTGCAGAGCTACAGGGAGAGGCAGATACTCCTAGAAGCCTCTAGAAATCTCGGAAAATACCCCCAAGCTATGATCTACAAAGGATCCAAGATCATGCTATTTCAGGACTTTTCCCCGGCTCTGGTTCGAAAGAGGAAGGCATTCGACGAGGCGAAGAAGCGTTTAAGGGACTTAAATGTACAGTACTCCTTACGCTACCCAGCGATGTTATGCTTTAACCATGAAGGATCTGTATATAACTTTGGATCACCAGAAAAGGCTAAGGAATTCTTGGACTCTCTTAGATAAACTATAGGACATAATGGATGTTGGTCTGCCTTCCCCCCCCGTTTTGGTTTATATCCCCTCCCTTTTTTTTTCTTACCTTATTGCTTAATATTATTATGGGGGGTGGGGAGAGGGATTTGATTTTCTCCCCACCCCCCCCCTGGGAGTTGTTTTCTGTTATTATTTTATGTATATATGAGGGGTGTATGTATATGCGTGTGTGTGTGTATGTATGTATATATATATATATATATATATGTATGTGTATGTATATATATGTATATATAAGTTGGGGGATTTGGTTAATGTTGGTGGGGGGAGGTGGTTACCTTATTCGATTTTACCTCTGTCTTTAGGAGCGGGGTTGTTTTTCCCTTCGTTATTTTGTATTATCATATTTAATTATTATTTGTTGAACTGGTAATTTTATAGTTATATGTTTATATATGGTATTAACATTACCAAATATACCCAGGTGTTGGTAGGGGTGGGGGTGGGGTGCTCACTGTTAACTCTAGCTTTGTATTATATTTGAATTTTCCTCACTTTATTGAGGAGTGCCTGGATCAAGGGTGGGGCATTGGTTGGGAGAGGATATGAGGGATTTTTGGAGAGGAAGTGATGCCCCCTGGGAACAAGGGGGAAAGTCTCCACTTAGATACGTTTTATATTTTTTTTATTTAGAAATAGTTTTTTACTGTATTGTTGTGGGTGTATTAAAGAGGGTTTATTTTTGTAAATTTTACATGTTCCATGCTCGGGATGTTCTGGATAGGGTTCCCCCTCCCGAGGGGTCTAGGATTGGCCCAGAGGATTATGGTTGATCAATCGGTTAAGTGGTGCACCTGGAATGTCAAAGGGAGTAATTCGCCACTTAAAAGGAAGAAAATATTATCAAATCTTAAGAAGGAAAGAGTTGATATAGCTCTCCTACAGGAGACGCATCTGTCAGATAAAGAACACTTGAAATTACGACAGGGCGGATTTGATCAGGCCGTTTTTTCTTCTTTTAGCTCAAAAAGCAGGGGAGTTGTTATTCTTGTTCGGAAGAATTTCCCTTTCAAAATCCTAAAGCAGATAAAAGACGAATCTGGACGATATATCTTGATTAAAGCTCTCATAAATGGAGAGGAATATGGGATTTTAAATTTGTACTGCCCCCCGGCACACCCCTTTAAATTTATAACAGAAGCCTTCTCAAAATTGATGGCTTTTGATGCCCGTCATATAATTATAGGGGGAGACTTTAATTGTATTATGGATCCGGAAATAGACAGGATTCCCAAGAGTACTGCAGGAGTATCTCCCAGATCTAGACAATTGATGGATCTGAACAAAGAATTAGGATTAGTAGATGTATGGAGATGTCTTCATCCACAGGGTAGAGATTTTTCTTTCTAATCTAATCCACATAAATGTCATACCAGAATTGATATGTTTTTTGCCCCCTCAATTTTTTTAAATTCCATATCATCCTGTAAAATAGGTAATATAGCAATTTCTGACCACGCTGCTGTATATATGGAAACTAAGGCGAGGAACAGTGGGACATCCCCTCGGCATTGGCGTATGGACCCCTTCTTAATGAAAGATAGTAAATTTGTAAAGTACTTCTCTCAAGAATTTAAAACTTTTTTAGAAATTAATTCAGGTACAGCTAGCAACCCGTCAATGATGTGGGAGACCATCAAAGCTTACACGCGAGGCTTGATCATCTCCTACTCAGCGACCCAGAAGAAATTAAAAGGAGAACAACAGCGTTTGCTTGAAGCCCGCTTAAAAGCGGCTGAAACAGCATACACTGATAGACCCTCTATTATTAAATTGCAAAGGATTACAGCTCTTAGGACAGCTCTAAATACTACACTTACTCAAACGGCTAAGAGGGAAATATTATTTGCATAGCAAAGATTATATGAATATGGCGACAAACCGGGTAGATACTTAGCATTTCTTGCAAAGAAAAAAAAGGCCCCTCAGACGATTATGTCTATCAAGGAAAGTACGGGTATTTTGACTCATGATCATAAAAAGATTAATGCGACCTTTAGAAAATTCTATTCTGAGTTATATAAATCACAGGATTGTGAAGATAGGGCGAAGAGGATGCAGTCATTTTTAAAAAAGTTGACTTTTCCAGACCTAACTCCGGAACAAGTATCGGTCCTAAATGCTCCTCTTACACCCCAAGAAATAGTTGATGCAATTAGGCACCTTCAAAATGGTAAGACGCCGGGCCCAGATGGCTTTCAAGCTGAATTCTATAAAGAATTTACAGAAATACTGGTTGGTCCACTTATGGACATGTATAACTATGCATATAGTCAGGGCTGTCTCCCGCCTTCGCTGAAAGAGGCAAATATCTCTCTTATCCTCAAAAAAGGAAAGGACCCAGAAGATTGTACATCATACAGACCAATATCCTTGCTAAATGTAGATTTTAAAATCCTCTCTAAAACGTTAGCACTGAGATTAGAAAGGATACTGCCACATATTATAAAGGAGGATCAGACGGGGTTTATTAAGGGCCGTAGATCATCCAATAATGTTAGAAGGGCTCTGAATATGATTCAAGCTTGTCATCAGGGAAAGATACCAGGAGTAGTGGTTTCATTAGACGCGGAAAAGGCATTTGATAGGGTCGAATGGTCATATTTGTTTTACACATTGGAGATGTTTGGTGTTGGACAGGTGTTTACCAAATGGATCTCAACATTGTATAGTGATCCCAAAGCAGTTGTGGTTACCAATGGATTAGGCTCGGATAGCTTCAGTGTGGGTAGGGGCTGCCGTCAGGGATGTCCCCTCTCGCCATTGTTATTCACGCTAATAATTGAACCACTAGCAGAAGCTATACGAGCTGATCCTAATATAGTGGCCCCAAGGATTGGTACAGGTAAACATAAAATTACCCTTTATGCAGATGATGTTCTTCTATTCCTCAGTAACCCTTTGATGTCCATACCTCGCTTAATCCAAGTTATTAATACATTTAGTGCATTCTCAGGCTATAAAATTAATTTTTCAAAATCGGAAGCTATGCCAATGGGTGGCCTTGCTGTGATACCCCGCTTAGCGGACGGTTCCCTTTTTCCCTTTCGCTGGTCCCTGGAGGGTTTCTTATATTTAGGCATTTTTATTACTCCAGTATTTGGTCAGTTGTATAAGGCTAATTTTGTGTATTTATTGGAAAGGATAAGGCAGGACCTCCAGCGATGGGGAGACCTGCCAATTTCCTGGCTGGGTAGAATAGCATTAATCAAAATGAATATCCTGCCCCGTCTCCTATATCCTATGAGAATGCTTCCGGTGATGCTGCCGAGGACAGCTTTATGTAAATTATACGGCTGGCTGAGTTCCTTTATCTGGAACCATAGGCGACCCCTCATTAAGCTGAAGAAGCTACAGCTTCCACAGGCAAGGGGTGGATTGGACTTCCCAGATTTTAGGAAATATCAATTAAGTTCCCTATTAAGTTATATAGCTGATTGGGTCTTGTCTGATCCACAATCAATCTGGTTGGACATCGAGGCTTCTCAAGTAAAATACCCACTTATTAACCTTTTATTCTCAGACAAGAGGAAAATCATTACAGATCACTGTAAAAACCCTATAATACTGAATACAATCAAGGCTTGGAATATAATGCGGCAAAATGAGGGTAATTCACATAAAACATCCCCCTATGCACCGATAGTGGGAGCATGGGGATTCCAACCGGGGTTAACAGATGCCACTTTTAAACTTTGGAGAGCCAGGGGTATCTCATGTCTTGGGGATTTATTTAAAGATGGGGTCCTGATGTCTTTCGGACAGCTGCGTCAGAAATTCGGATTACCCAATGGAGACCTCTTTCGATACTTCCAAATTCGAGATTTTATACAGAAGAAGACTACGTTATTAGATAGTCTTTATAAATCCGATAGAGAATGTAGTGTCCTACGACCAGTGGGGGTATCTTCCGTCAGTAATATTTATCATTTGCTACATGATGAAGTATCGGGAGATATGGATAATCTGCTTAAAACATGGGATCAGGATCTGGGACTAGAAATCTCCACAGAAACGTGGAATGATATCTGGGAAAATGCTAGAAGAATTACTATTTGTAACAGAACCCAGGCTATCCAGCTGAAGATACTTCATAGGGCCCATATAGCACCGGTTCGATTGGCAAAATTTAAGGCAGGAGCATCTCCAATGTGTCCTAAATGCAAAATAGAGGTGGGCACTCTTGTACATTGCTTATGGACCTGTCATAAGATCCGTGGATATTGGACTAAAGTAGCAAGTACCCTGACAGAAATTTTAGGAACGGAAATAAAAGTGGACCCCGTATTTCTCCTCTTGGGCTTTACGAACTTTCCCTCCCTGGACACGTACAGGAAGAGACTATTTTCTATTCTTTCTTTCTGTGCAAGGAAAAATATTTTGATGAACTGGGTGGCGGAGGGCCCCCCTGGACTTTCAAATTGGCACAGACTAATTATGGAATGTATTCCCCTTGACTTCCTTACAAATATGGTGCACCGAAAGACCGAATTATTTTATAAAATATGGCAGCCCTTTTTGAATTACATAAATACAGATATTTCGGCTATCCTAACAAGGGCTTTTATTTAATTGAGACTACGAACCTGGCTGGTCCGCGGCCCCTCGGGGGAGGAATCCCGCACGAATACGGGTTTTATCATATCTGATGTTAACACATCCCGAGCATGTAAGAGACTTAAATATACACCCTGGTTAGTTGTAGGTTAGATTAGTAGATAGTTGAGTTTTGTCTGTTTGTTTTTTTTTTGTTGTTTTTTTTTTGGGTTTTTTTTGTTGTTTTGTTTTGTTTTTTTTTTGTTGTCAAATTTTGGCTATTGTATATTTGAGCTAATTGTATATCAATGTTTATATCTGAGAGTTTTGTTTATTTTTGTAAACTTGTAAAAATGTTTAATTTCTAATAAAAATATCTATAAAAAAAAAGGAGGATAGAGAAGGTTAGGGAGGGTATTCCACAGACTTCTGCCCTTGACAGCACCATTCGTGGAGTGATGCAGCTGGAGTGGGATGGAAAGGGAACGTGCAAAGGAAAAATGGAGGAGCACAGGCAGTGCATAAGGTCTTAAGGACAGAGGAGGTTCCAGACTGAGTCTGTCTGTCAGAGTGTATGGCTGCCTCATGGAGTTTGAAGCTCTGCAATGGGTCCATGCATGTCATATTAGTCGAGGAGAGTATAACGGTGGCTGAGAGAACTTTTGATGAGAACTAGTCTCCTGAGGTAGTGTGGGCTGAGGTTAGAAACAGGAGAGGAGAGGTCACGCTGCTTGGAGTTTTATTTTTATAGGTCTCCGCAGAGTTCCAGGGAGGTGGAAGAGAGGATTAGCAAAATTATTCTGGATAGGAGTGAAAGTTACAGGGTGGTCATTATGGGGTCTTTAACTTCCCCAACATTGACTGGAAATGCTATAACTCAAATACGTCGGATGAACCAGTTTTTGTCCAATGTGTACAGGAGGGTTTCCTGACACAGTATGATGAAGGACCGACAAGAGGGGAGGCCACATTGGATCTGGTCCTTGGTAATAAACCAGACTAGATGTTTGATTTAGTTGTAGGTGAGCACTTTGGAGAGAGTGACCATAATTCAGTTTAGTTTAGTTTAGTGATGGAAAGGAATAAGTACATGCCACAGGTCAAGAGTTATTGATGGGGCAAGGGCAATTATAGTGCTATTAGGAAAGAATTAGATGCACAGAATGGGGTAGCAAAATGCAGGGGATGCAGACAATGGAAATGTGCAGCTGGTTTAAGGAACAGATATTGCGTGTCCTTGATAGGTATGTCCCTGTCAGGCAGGAGGAAGTGATAAGGTAAGGGAACCTTGGTTTACTGCGGAAACTGCATCTCTTGTTACGAAGAAGAAGGAGGCTTAGGTGTTGTTGAGGCAAGCTTGTTCAGATGAGGCGATGGAGAATTACAGATCAGCTAAGAAGGATTTAAAGAGAGAGTTTAAAAGAGCAAAGAGAGGACACGAGCAGTCTTTAACAAATAGAATAAAGGAGAACCCTAAAGCTTTCTATAGGTATGTGAGGAATAAAAACATGATTATGGTAGGAATAGGGCCAATCACAGACAGAATGGGAAGATGAGTGTTGACCCTGTGGAGATCGGAGAGATGGTAAATGAACATTTCTCATCGGTTTTCACTCAGGAAAAGGAGAATATTGTAGAGGAGGACAATGAGGTATGAGATATTAGACTAGAAATTATCAAGGTTAGTTACGAACAGGTGTTATCAATGCTGGAAGGAGTGAAAATAGACAAGTCCCATGGGCTGTATGGGATTTATCCGAGGATTCTCTGGGAAGCTAGGGAGAAGGTAGCATAGCCTTTGGCTTGGATATTTGAGTTGTCATTGTCTGCAGATTTGGTACCAGAGGACTGGAAGATTGTAAATGTTGTGCCCTTGTTCAAGAAGAGCAGTAGAGATGACCCAGGTCATGATAGACCAGTGAGCCTTACTTCTGTTGTAGCAAAGGTTTAGGAAAGGATTATGAGAAATAAGATTTATAATCATCTGGCAAACATCGATTTGATTTCAGATAGTCAACTTGGTTTTGTCAAGGGCAGGTCATGTCTCACAAACCTCAGTGAGCCTTTTGAGAAGATCACCAAGCTTGTAGATGAGGGTAGGGCATTTGACGTGGTATACATGGACAAAAGTAAAGTCTTTAACAAGATTCCTCATGGTAGGCTGTTGCAGAGGCATAGAATGAGGGTGATTCCGCAGTTTGGATTAGAAACTTGCTTTCTGAAAGAAGGCAGCGAGTGGTGGTTGATGGAAAATATTCAGCCTGGAGTCCAGTTACTAGTCATGTGCCACCAGGATCTGTTTTGAGACTACTGCAAGTATAGGTGAATGGATTAGGAAATTTGCAGACCACACTAAAGTCAGTGTAGAAGAATGTTACAGGTTGCAAGGGGACTTGGATAAACTGCAAAATTGGGCTGAGGAGTGGCAAATAGAGTTCAATGCAACTAAATGTGAAGTGATGCACTTTGAGAAGAATAACAGGAAGGCTGAATACTGGGTCAATGGAAATATTCTTGGTAGTGTGTGTGTGCAGAGGGATCTTTGAGTCCATGTACAAAGATCCCTGAAAGTTGCCACCCAGGTTGATAGTCCTGTTAAGAAGGAAAACGGTGTGTTAGTGGAGGAATTGAGTTCCGAAGTTGAAATACCATACTGCAACTATCCTAAACGTTGGTGCTGCCATACTTGGAATATTGTGTTCAGTTCTGGTGCCCATATTTCCGGAAGGATCTCAAAACATTGGAAAAGGTGCAGAGGAGATTTACCAGTACGTTGCCTGGTCTGGAGAGAAGGTCTTGTGAGGAAAGGCTGAGAGACTTGAAACTCTTCTCATTGGCAAGAATAAGACTAAAAGGGATTTGATAGAGACATACAAGATGATCAGAGGATAAGAAAGGTAGACAATGGAAGTATTTTTCCAAGGATAATGACGTCTGCGTGGGGGAATGGGGGTGGAACCCTGCTCATGACTCAACATCCATTCCCCCACTCCAGTTACAGGCTCCGCCCCACTCCCAGCTCCACACCCACACCAGATCCCAGCTCCCAGCCCTGCCGAGTTTTCACCATCCCTCCAGACCTTCCCCTCACTGAGGACGAACAATCAGTTCTCAGCAAAGGCCTCACCTTCATCCCCCTCCGTCCACACGTCAATGATTTTAATGCACGCTGTGACGTCGAACACTTCTTCCGCCTCCTCCAAGTTTACTTTCACAATCACGACTCCCACACACCTTCTGAGGACCCCTTCACCCACCTCCAACACACTGCATCCACCTGAACAACCCGCGCTGGCCTATTACCTGCCCTCGACCTCTTCATTTCCAACTGCCGCCGGGATATTAACCGCCTCAACCTGTCTACACCCCTCCCCCACTCCAACCTCTCACCCTCACAACGCGCAGCCCTCCAATCCCTCTGCTGCAATCCCAACCTCACCATCAAGTCAGGAGATAAAGGGGGCGCAGTAGTACTCTGGCGCACTGACCACTACACCGCTGAAGCCAAACGCCAAACACCTCTTCCTACCGCCCCCCCGACCATGACCCCACCACCACATCACCAAACCATCATCTCCCAGACCATAAAGAACCTCATAACCTCAGGAGATCTCCCACCCACAGCTTCCAACCTCATAGTCCGGGAACCCCGAACTGCCCGGTTCTACCTCCTTCCCAAGATCCACAAGCCTGACCACCCTGGCCGACCTATTGTCTCAGCATGCTCCTGCCCCACTGAACTCATCTCTACCTACCTCGACATTGTCCTATCCCCCCTAGTCCAGGAACTCCCCACATATATTTGAGACACCACCCACGCCCTCCACCTCCACCAAGACTTCCGTTTCCCCGGCCCCCAACGCCTCATCTTCACCATGGATATCCAATGCCTCTACACCCCGATCCAGCATGACCAGGGCCTCCAAGCCCTCCATTTTTTCCTCTCCAGACGTCCCCAATAGTATCGTTCCACCGACACTCTCATTCATTTGGCCGAACTGGTCCTCACCCTTAACAAGTTCTCCTTCGAATCCTCTCACTTCCTCCAGACCAAAGGGGGAGTCCTGGGAACACGTATGGACCCCAGCTATGCCTGTCTCTTTGTTGGCTACGTAGAACAGTTGATCTTCCGTAATTTCACTGGCACCACTCCCCACTTCTTCCTCCGCTACATTGATGACTGCATTGGCGCCACCTCGTGCTCCTGCGAGGAGGTTGAGCAATTCATCAACTTCACCAACACATTCCACCCTGACCTTAAATTTACCTGGACCATCTCTGACACCTCCGTCCCCTTCCTGGACCTCTCCATCTCCATTAATGACGACCGACTTGACACTGACATTTTTAACAAACCCACCGACTCCCACAGCTACCTGGATGACACCTCTTCCCACCCTACCTCTTGCAAAAATGCCATCCCGTATTCCCAATTCCTCCGCCTCCGCCGGATCTGCTCCCAGGAGGACCAGTTCCACCACAGAACACACCAGATGGCCTCCTTCTTTAGAGACCATAATTTCCCTCCCACGTGGTTAAAGATGCCGCCCAACGCATCTCGTCAACATCCCGCACCTCCGCCTTCAGACCCCACGCCTCCAACCGTAACAAGGACAGAATGCCCCTGTTGCTCACCTTCCACCGCACCAACCTTCGCATAAACCAAATCATCCGCCAACATTTCCGCCACGTCCAAACAGACCCCCACCAGGGATATATTTCCCTCCCCAACCCTTTCCGCCTTCCGCAAAGATCGTTCCCTCCGTGACTACCTGGTCAGGTCCACGCCCCCCTACAACCCACTCTCCCATCCTGGCACTTTCCCCTGCCACCGCAGGAACTGTAAAACCTGCGCCCACACCTCTTCCCTCACCTCTATCCAAGGCCCTAAAGGAGCCTTCCACATCATCAAAGTTTTACTTGCACATCTTTCTAATATCATTTATTGTATACGTTGCTCCCGATGTGGTCTCCTCTACATTGGGGAGACTGGGTGCCTCCTAGCAGACCGCTTTAGGGAACATCTCTGGGACACCCGCACCAATCAACCACACCGCCTCGTGGCCCAACATTTCAACTCCCCCTCCCACTCTGCCGAGGACATGGAGGTCCTGGGCCTCCTTCACCGCCGCTCCCTCACCACCAGACGCCTGGAGGAAGAACGCCTCATCTTCCGCCTTGGAACACTTCAACCCCAGAGCATCAATGTGGACTTCAACAGCTTCCTCATTTCCCCTTCCCCCATCTCATCCTAGTTTCAAACTTCCAGCTTAGCACTGTCCCCATGACTTGTCCGGACTTGTCCGACCTGCCGAGCTTCTATTCCACCTATCCACTCCACCCTCTCCTCCCTGATCTATCAGCTTCATCTCCTCCCCCACTCACCCATTGTACTCTATGCTACTCTCTCCCCACCCCCGCCTTCCCCTCGCTTATCTCTTCACGCTTCAGGCTCACTGCCTTTATTCCTGATGAAGGGCTTTTGCCCGAAACGTCGATTTCGAAGCTCCTTGGATGCTGCCTGAACTGCTGTGCTCTTCGAGCACCACTAATCCAGAAAGGCATATCAGTCACATGGGCGATTGCCATTACATAGTTTAAAGCTGGTAATTATGAATTTACAAAGCTTGATGAATGCCAATGTCCTCTGATAATGTGTGATGGATTACAGAAACTGAGTATCGTATTGTCCATGATTATGTGTTGACGGGAAGAGATTAAGGCAGAAGGATTCTTCTTTCAGTAAATGGGGGATTCACTTACCTATGCTAATGTGGAGGGGAAGTGAGACAATGGGAGCAGGAGGCAGTTTAACAGGGTTGTGCCCAGGGCTCTCAGTTTTGTCTGGAAAGGGCAAATTGCTCTGTCTGGGGTTATGGTGGAATCCACATGTGTGGCTCCAAGAGGTTCTATTTCGAAGATACGGTCTGCCTCACCCCTACTGAGGTGTTCAGTCTGTATTGGAAGAGTACAGGCCTTGTACTCTTACAATACGGCAAGAAGACCTTTGGCAGGAGAATGTTTAACCCTTGAGTCGCCAATGCATCCTGAAAGAGAAGCAAAGTATGGAATAGGTCCCTCGGTGGTATTTTAACTTCCTCATCCTGACCAGGAATCTGTTGACCACAATTGGATGCAATGATTGACTGTGATCGAACTAGAACTTTGTCAACGGTCAGCATCCTTTCCATGAGTATGTTATCATTCCCTCTATTAATGAAGCCCAGCATCCTGTACGTTTACTCAAAACACTTTACGTTCTCTCTCCTTTAAAGATTTGTACACATTGTCCCGCATTCCTGCTGTCCTGCTCTCTATGTCTGTGCCATTCAAATATATATTGTCTTTATACATTGCTTCTCTCAAAATGCATCAACTTACTGTGTGTTCTAAAGAAGAGACATATTGTACTCAAAATATTCTCTCTCGCTCCACACATTCTCCCCCCTGGAAAACAGAACAGTACAGCACCGGAATAATCGGCCCATCATGTCTGTGCTGACCATGATGCTATTCCAATCTGATTTCATCTGCCTGGATATGATCCATATCCCTGCCAACCCAGGCCTGCTTATCTGTCTGTCCAAATGCCTATTAAACATTGTGATTGTTTCTGCTTTTACCATCTGTCAGGCAAGTACATTCTAGTCACTGACCACCTCCTGCATAAGAAACTTGTCTGACACAACTCCCTTTTAACTAGCACAGATGTTGTTGAAAATGCTCAGTAGGTCATGCAGCATCTGTGAAGAATAATCAGTTAATGTTTCAGGTCCGGTCCCCCTTCCTCAGAAATGTTAACTAATTTCTCTTCACAGATGCTGCTAGAACTGCTGAGCTTTTTCACAAACTTCTGTTTTTCTGTTTTTCTTTGTGGTTTACAACACCTGCTGTTCTTTCGGTTTTCATTCCCTTTAAACTTGCCCCCTCTCCCCTTAAATCTATGGCCTGTGGAATTGGTAATTTCCACTTGGAAAAAGATTCAGATTATTCACTTTGTCTGTGCCTCTCGGATCACTCAACAGCCACCTCTCCCAATCCAGGCAACATCCTGTTAAACCCATTTCCAACCTCTCCAAAGCCTCCACATCCTCCTTATGCGGTGATCAAAACGGCTCACAATACCACAAAGATGGCCTAATGACAGTTTTATATTCAGTCCCCTGACAGAAGAAGGCAAGCCTGCCATCCACCTCCTTCACCACATTCAGGGAGCTGTGAACTTGCACCTCTGTATATCAATGCTGCTCAGGGCACTTCCTTTTAGTGTATACATTCCTCTTACAATGAGCCGCCCAAAACGCATCACGTCACACTTGTCTGAATTAAAATCTATCTGCAATTTCTCTGCATAACATTCCAACTGATCGCATCCTTGATGTTTCCTTTGACAACATTCTTCACGATTCACAACTTCTTCACTTTGTGCCATCTACAAACTTGCTAATTAAATCGTTTACATTTTCAGGCGAATCATTTATATGTATTACAAACAACAGATGTCCCAGCTCTGACCCTTGTGGAACAGAGGCACTGGTCACAGACCTCCAGCCGGCAACATACCCCAGCACAACTGTTGCGGGGAGAAGTATCAAAGAGGAGCCTTGAGTTCTGTGCTGAGCAGCATGACCAATGTTTATTCAGAGCTCCTTACTAATGCATGATGGAAGAGTTCCCTTTCTGGAATTCTGTGGCTCCCCCAGCCAAGTCCAGCATTTTGATGTGTTTCTTTCATACATTCCACTAATATTTCTCCCCTGACCCGATCTCCTGGGTTCGGGATGTCAGCTCGGATGTTTATGAGCTCCCTTTCCCAGTCTCTGATTCTCCGTCCGTCTGCAACTTCCCCTCTCAGCTCATGCAGTTGCTTTGTCAGTTCTTTCACAAATTGTTTCACCCTATCCTTGCCATTGTACATCTCCTCCCCTCCCATTACCATACCCTCTGGCAGCTGCATAGTCCATCCGGTCACTAATTCAAAGGGGGATTGCTCAGTTCCCTTTGCTGGGGTTGACGTCAGTTTCATTAGGATTGTGGGGAGTACACTAACCCATCCCTGCCTGTCTCTGTCAGGGCCTTAGTCAGACTAGTTTTCAGTGTCTGCTTCATTCCTTCTACTGTCCCTGAGCTCTGGGGGTGGTATGTGAGATGGGATTTCTGCTCAGTACCAAACAGGCCACAGAGCTGCTTAACTTTGTTTCCTGGAACATGTGTCCCTTGGTCAGAATCGGCAGGGGAATGCTCCCGCCCACTGAGTAAACCTGTTTATTAAGACCCAGCAGGATCTCCTTCCCTGGGATTGGGATGGGGAGTACGTAAAATCCATCTGTAATTGTTCTCGTGGGCCCCTGGGTCCCTGTGGCTTCCTGCATTTTATCCTGATTGTTTTCCCTGGCTCACACTGTGTACAGACTACACCCCTTCGACAAAACCTTCTTGTTCCAGAACACCCCTGTAGTTGATCATCCGATATTGCATTTTATCCTGCTCAATATGGACCAGCCCATGATATGTTTTTCATAATGTTTGTCTTATACAGTGGCACTGCTGGATCATCCAGACTCTGTCTTGTCCTATTACTGCCCCACCCTTTTCCCATTCCTGTTTCTCCTGCTGTGGGACTGTTTCTGGGAATGTCTTTAAACTTTCCTTTCTTGCTTCTGTAGCTGCTGCCACTGCATCCTCCTCAAATGTCTGCACCGTTTCAGTAAGTATGCTCACCCATGCTCACTACCCCGTTGGTGTGGGCTTTCTACTTTCCTGTGAGGTCTAATCTTCATTATTGCTGCTTCACTGGGAAAGTTAGCTGCTTCCACTAACTCTCTGACCTGTTCTTCATGCTCAATGTGGCCCCCAGACAGGGTGATGTACCTTCACCGAGCCCAGTCCTGAACTATACCAAAGGCATGCTGACTGTGTGCATTTTGCCTCCCTCACCCCTGGTTAATGTCCGCGCTTCTGCCAGGGCTCGTGATGGTTCTCTATTTCTGGATATTTCCTCACAAAATTCCCACAATAATTAAACAATCCTAAAGTTTGCCTGATCCCTTTACAGTGTGCGGGTGGATAGTTTTATAATCATAGTTTTTGTTCCCGCTGGGACTATCCCCTCTCCCTTCCTGATTTGATCTCCCCAATATGATGTCCCAGTTCCATCTCTCCCTACCTTCCCAGTTGCACTCTCTGTGCATTAATTTTAAGCCTGGCCTGGCTAACCTGATTCAATACTCTGTATAATATCTGGATATGTTCTTTGTCACTGTTTGAGGTGATGACGTGTTGGTAAGATCAGTGTGACTAAATCCATCAAACACACATCGGTGGGATATACTGGAATATTGCAGGATCCCTGAGGTAATAGTATCCTGGTCGCCTGTTCTCCTCAGTCAGTAAACACCACTTTCATCTGCCATTCAATGTCCACAGGTATGGACCCAGACTATTTCCAGCTTCTGTCAATCTGTCACTCTCACAATTATTGCCCCCTCATCCCCAGTTGTGTTGAGATCCTGTTTGTGTGGGGAGTGAGAGGGCCGTCGATCTCTACTGGGTCGATAGATAACAACCCACTTTCCTGTTTGAGTTACGCACACTGCTGAGTTCGTCCGAGCTATAACCCACCAGATTCTCTGATTGTCCCAGTCTCCCTGCAATGTAGCTACTCCGGAGAGGTTGCCTCTCCTTTTCTTTCTGACCCAGTCCTGGCCAGAGCATCCCCATGTTTAAATTCGGGTGTTGATGTCAATAGTTGCCATTTTAGAATAAATAGGAGCAACTCCCAGAAGGTCCCTTCTTGAGTTTCACACCTCCATATCTGAATACGTTTTGTCATACTCCCAGTCTACATCGGGGCAGGTTTGCTTCATCCAGCTTCCTAGGTTCCCTCTCCGACTGCTGTCATTTTAGTGATTGAAGGAGAGAGGGGTAAATGCTTATCGGTAACTGACAAAGATGCTCCGGTGTTTGCATCATGCAGTTTTGGCCCTTCAACAGCGCGTCAATGAATATTCATGGGCTATGCATATACTTAGATGAACACAGGCCACTCACAATATGAACACCTATCTCCATCTCTGTGCCTACGTTCCTTGTCTATGTGCCCTTTCCTGCTTCCCTTGTAACATTGTGGGTCTGATTACCCTCCCTGTACTGCAGCTATTCCCCTGTGTTTCTGCATTTGCCTCAGCTCTCATGACGCAATTCAGAGTGTGGTTAGAATTATCTCCCACTGGGAATCCCATGTTTATAATTACAGTTAAATAGAATCCCATGTCATCTTTTAAATACATCAAACCTATTTCATCATTACAGGTTGGGGTTTGGTAATCCCCCGTGGTCCCCACACACCTCAGGCTTCCTCTCTGTATAATCCTCGATATTATCCTTGGGCCCCTGAGTCACCAAGGTTATTTTAGCCCATTCAGCCTGTCCCGTCCCCAGTGTGTCCCTGCAATATCTGTTAATGCCTGGAGACACTGATCGGCTGTACTCTGGGAGGAACCGGCTTGTACCCCATCCTCTCATTGCAGGGACAATTTCTGTTGTACACTTCAGGGCATCTTGGCCCGAGGGAGGGCCCATACATCATCTTCAGTGAGACTGTGTACCTCTACTAATTCATCCATATTGTCCCAATAAGGCCCATTATTACTATTTCTCTGGCTGGGTGTTCATTCACCAACATCTGTCTTTCAGCGGGTGAACGGTTCAGGTTTAGTTTCTGTCAGTTCCCTTTGTTGCCCCCCCCCCCGCCTCCTGTCTGTCCAAGTTTGAGCTTTGATGCCCAGCAATGCTATAGACATGGCCTTCTGGGCCTTACAGGGCGGTGGGTCATCCCACCCATTGCCGTCCCTCTGTCCATACGTAGGCGCTTTGTCATCTAACCCGTTCCTGCCAGTGTCACCATCCTCACTGCTTTCTGAGGAGAGAGAGAGACTAGGTACCTCCCCCACTGTAACTACCACCTGGCCCTTTGGAGTTAAGGCTTCATATCTGAGAGCTACCACCTTCACTTGTTCCTGTTTCTCATAATAATGTAATATATTCCATCATTCCTTGAATAAAACAGAACAAAATGTGAATTTGTTTTGACTTGAAATTTTAATAATTTGACATTCACTTCACTTATCTATAGAGGTGAAAATTGTACTGTGATTATTTAAGTGAATTTAACGTGATCATACAATGAAAATAACTCTGATAATCAACGACAATGAATGAACTGAATAATATGTGATTATTTGTATCAGTTCTTGCATTGAAAATTCGATTTTATTTTAAAGCTTGTCACCCATTACGTCATGCATTGTTATTAGGGAATAAAGTAATGGAAGGATATCAGAGAAAATAAATAGACTTTAATTTTAGCTTCACTACAATAATGAACCAATACAATCTTTGGACATACGGTTAAACTACATAACAAAGTATCCAGTGTCATTATTGACATGAAAACTATTTTAGTTTGCAAGTTGTTTTGCTCTAAGTATAATTGGAAATGAATTGTGATTTGGAATTCACCATTTAAAATATATTTTGAAGAGAATAATCAGATGCATTTTTTGGAGGAAATTAGGAATGGAAATAAATATATATTCATTGATATTAATAGTTTTAAAATGTTTAGAAGTTGACTGGGATTATTTGATTGAGAGAGGCTGCATGATTATAAAGAGCAATTCGCCTTTTTCATTGCATTGTTGGTTTCACTACAATCTGTTGTGGTCTGAGCTCTTGTTGTGTGCAGTGGACTGTCACTAATAGCTTAATTAAGCTGCGAGTCCCTGATCAGGTTTCCTTTGTCTGTAAGTCAGTCTGTAACTGAGGTGAGCAACACACCTCCTTTTGTGAGGGGAAACAGATTCTCTTCAAAGGAAATAAGTGGCAGATCACTCTGAGAATGGGTTCTAGCACACACCATAGGCAAGGAAGGGTTTTTTTCCTAAAGATTTCCAATCTCTATCTACAAATCTGATTTGTCAGTTTGTGGAGGATTCAGCCCCTTTGTTCAGAGCTGTTTTATACAAGCAGTTGGTTCATTATGTCTTTGCCAAGAATGTTGTTTACTTTTCCCTTTTACTGTGATTCTGCAGGTTAGAATATTCTGTGAGTCAATAATGGTCAATAACTGAACATTGAATGGTTTTGTTCCTAACAGAGCAGTGGCCTTGTTTTCAGCTAATTATTCACTTTCCATTTCCTGGTTGTGTTGAATGTTCCAGAACCAGACTCTGAGCAATGTTTCCATTCACTTGTGTTGGCTTCACTGACAGCCACATGGTCAGTCAGTTTCAGGAGTTTGAATTCAATAATCATCTAGAATTATGAGTAAATTGATGAAATTATTCTCGATTGTCAGGAAAAACCCATCTCGGTCACTGATGTCCTTTAGGGAAGGAAGCTGCCATCCTTACCTGATCTAGTCTCCATGTGACCCCTGACCCACAGCAATGTGGTTGACTCTTACCTGCCCTCTGGGTAATAAATGCTGCCCATAGCCAGTGGCACCTACATCCAGTGAACGAATTTTCAACAAAGCTCTTAGTCCTGGGTCATGTGAGAAAGAAGCAGGAGGTGACCATTCAGCCCCTCAAGTCCAATCTATCATTCAATAAGGCCAGGCCTGGTCTGTTAGTGATTTGTGTTCCATCTTCCCCCAACTTCCCTTAGCAAGAATCTATCAACCTGTGTCTTAAAAATATTCATTGAGCACACCTTCTGGGGCAGAGAGTTCCAAAGTTGCACAGCCCTCTGTGAGGAAATAAACCTCCTCATCTCTGTCCTGAAAGGGTGAATTAAATTTTAAAGCAGTTCTCTCCAGTTCACGTATGACCCACAAGAGGAAACATCCTTTCCACGTCCTCCTTACCAAACCATTCAGGATCTTAGACACTTCAGTCATGTCATCCCTCACTCTCACAAACTCCGGCTGAAACAAATCCAGCCTGTCCAACCGATCCACATTTTATTACTGTCACGCCGTGTTGAAATGTTGTGTTGTGTTTATTATGCAGTGATTGTGTTGTTCCACTCTGTGGCGTCTAAGAGTCAACGTGAGCCATACTAGCTTTCCTGTCTCACTGTATTACATATATCTTACATCACTGTGGTGATCCCATCCCTCCCTACCTCATATAAACAAAAAGACTGGCAGAGAGAGATCAAGAAACGTTGTTAGAAAATTTTTTGTCGCCTAAAAGGTACTTGGTCTGTTTGTAGAGATTGCATTGTAGTTGAAGTAACCAGTTAATGAAAAGTTACTGACAAAATATTTTAAGTGGAGTTGCTGCTGGTGATGGAAATGCTGCTGGTTGGTATAAGAGAAGGCTGGGTTGAATACTGTACTGATGAGAAAGTTGGGCAGGGTAACCTTTTATCTTTGTCAATAAGAAGAGGCAGAGATTGCAGCTAGGACAGAGTTAGAGCTGTTTTGATCTTGGAGACATTATTTTAATATTTATTTGATGTGATTTGGTTGTCACTGGCTGGGCCCAGCATTTATTGCCCATCCCTAGTTACCCTTGAGAAATTGGTGGTGAGCTGTGTTCTTAAACCGCTGCTGTCTAGCTGCTGTGGGATGACCCACGATGCCATTGGGGTGGGGATTTCCAGGACATTCACCCACCGACAGTGAAGGAATGGTGATTTATTCCCAAGTCAGGGTGGGTTAGTACCTTGGAGGGGAACTTGAAGGTAGTTGTATTTCCATATAGCTGTTGCCCTTGTCCTTCGAGATTGAAGCGGCCATGGGTTCCTTGAGTTTTGTAAGAGCTGCACTCATCCAGGCAAGTGGGGAGTATTCCATCACACTCCTGACTTGTGCCTGGTAGCTGTTGGGCAGGCTTTCAGGAGCCAGGAGTTGAATTACTCTTGTAGCCACTGTGTTTATGTCGTGAGACCAATTCAGTTTTTGATCAATGATTATCCCCAGGATAGTGTTGATAGTGGGTGTTCAGTGATTGTAACAGCATTGAATGTCAAGTGATGGTGGTTAGGTCATTTCTTATACGTGATGGTCACAGCCTGCATTTGTGTGGCATGTATGTTACTTGCCCCTTGTCAGCCCAAACCTGGATATTGTCCAGATTTTGTAGTTCTTGGGGTTGGACTGCTTCAGTACCTGAGGAGTTAATTATTTATCAACGTTCAATAATTACAAAATTATGCAAATTCCTTTTTCTATCAAATGTCATGGACTGTATCTTGTGGTCACTCTGATATTCACTTTCATTATCTCCTTATTTTCTTCCTAATTCAGACACAAATGTTTGAACATCGATCAGGATAAAATTAAATAAATTAAAAACATACGTTTCTACATGTAAGCTAATTGAATGAAATACATTACTTCTGTATTGTTTGCATTTTGATCAAAAGTCATTTCTTTTCAATAATTACTGAATGGCTCATTTATTGTCCTCAATCCATCAATCTAGCTGTTATATTTTAGTCTTCAGTTTACCGATCTTAATGATGTCTAATCAACATCAGAGCAAAGTGCTTTTAAAATATTGAGTCAAATTATTTGTTCAGATTACAACATTTATTATGAATTCATTATCCTTATAATAATTACAGAATAATTTGTTTGTCTTTCTAACGGGTATAGTCAGATCCATATTTTAATTTAATCCATTGTTTCATTTAATCCATTGCAGCAATGCTATTGTTTTCAGGTCAACTATCCCACAGTGGAACCAATGATTTTGCATCCAACACGCTTTGAAAACTGACTTTTGTTCATTTGAATAATCACAGCAATCTCAGCCTTTTGAAATCAGAGAATTGTAATTACTTTTCACTGCAATGATTGCTGTCCATGTCTACACATTGCACAGTCACATAGTAACATTAAATATCTCCTTCTTTAAAGTGCACTGATACATTTTCAAAAATCTATGTGTTGCTAACCTATGTGGGTAATATGTAATTATTGTTCAGTTCAGTAAGGGGTATAAATGTGCAATAATAGCTCAGTACATGAACTGATGTGAATATATTGCAGTGTGTAAACTCTCAATCATTGTGAATATCAATTTTTGTTTTAACCATGGAAACACAGTTGAATTAATTTAATTATATTTCACTTTAATGCTCGGATTCATTGTATTTCTAATCACAATAAGAGTGAACTATTTCATGTGACACAATTATTTAAAATTTATGTCACTTTTTCATGGACAGAAAATAGAATTAACACCCGTTTTTGCTTTCCTTTACCCAGCACAGTCAAGTTTGAATTGTAAAACGTTAGACTGATACAGCACGGAAAAAGGCCATTCAGCCCAACTTGGCATTCCGGCTAGGTTTCTGAAACTAAACTAGTCCCATTTTCCTGTGTTTGTCCCATATCCCTCTGGATGTTTTCTATCCATGTAACTGTCCAAATGTCTTTTAGATGTTGTAATCGTACCAGCCGCTGCCTTTCATCTCAAAATGCCAAACACGCGTTGTGAAAAGAGTTGCCCCTCAGATCCCTTTTAAAACTTTCCCCCTCACCTTAATAACATTCATACTTTAATCAGTGACCTCAAGCAAATAAATTCAAGATATTGTGATCATTATAATGAATAACAGATACAAGTTGAGAAAATGTTGGATTGAAAAGTAATTCAATTGACATTTAGATATTTTCTAATCAACTCTGAGGTGCTTTGACACATCTCTGTTTAAGGTAGGAATTGAACGCCTGCCTCCTGGTCTAATTGTACAGACATTACCAGAGCCCTCCATAATGTTCCCATGCAGGAAGGGCAGGACTATAATCACAAACTTACTGTGGTTACTCTCAGGGAAATCTGCTCAGATATTTATTGTGATAATTGGACTAGGATTGTATTAGACCGTTCCAGTGTGTAATGGATAAAAATAATTAGTAATTTCTAATAATGATGGAACGAAGCGACAATGATCTTAAATAAATATAAGTTTCATGATAATCAAATAATTCAATATGTTTGAAGCAGTTATTCACATACATAAATTAAAATTAAACTGCTTTGTAAAGCACATGATTTGGAAATAAAGCATTGGTCATTCAATGTGACTACTCAGCAAAAGACAACTTCCCTCAGTTTCACAAAATTGTGATTTCTAAGAATTCAAGATTTATTGTCAAAGAATAGATCAAACAGTTGTTAATTCTGGATCAGTGGTGCTGGAAGAGCACAGCAATTCAGGCAGCATCCGAGGACAGGCAAAATCGACGTCTCGGGCAAAAGCCTTCCTGATGAAGGGCTTTTGCCCGAAATGTCGATTTTGCCTGTCCTCAGATGCTGCCTGAATTGCTGTGCTCTTCCAGCACCACTGATCCAGAATCTGGTTTCCAGCATCTGCAGTCATTGTTTTTACCTAGTTGTTAATTCTGGTTTGTGTACACAAGAAACACATGAAATTTAAATAATGTTTAATGTGAAAAATGGTTAGCTCTTTTGTAATAATCAGAAATATAGAAATGTTAGCATTGAAGTGAAGTACAATCAGTACAAGAATGCAAAAAACTGTGGATGCTGCAACTCAGAAACAAAATCAGTAATTGCTGGAAACCAACTCAGCAGGTCTGGCAGCATCTGTGGGGAGCATTCAGTGTTAATACTTTGGGTCCAGTGACCCTTCCTCAGAATTTATTTTTGCTCACAGCCAATTCAATCCAACTAAGCTCCCGCACTGAAAATTATTTTGCTAAGACTAAGAGATTGTAGAGTGCAATATTGTTTGTCAGTTGATGTATTGAGCCATTGTTCCACATCGACACCTGGATATATTGCATTTAAACAATGATTACCAGTTAGACATTAGCAATAATTAGTTTTAAAATGGCTGAAACCAAATTTACGGTTGATAAGAAAATCCTTATTGCAATGTAATTGTGCAGTATATCGGAAAAAACTAAATATTGAAGTGAAACATAATTAGCCATCTCTTAATTGATAAGGCTGATTAATAATCCTTCCATTAATATGAGAATTCAAATGAAAGAGAATGAGATAGTTACTATGAGTGTTGGGTGAGAAAACTTTGGTTAATTGCAGGTGTGTTGACCTGAAAAGAATATTAATATTTCATTATGACACTGGCATTAAAAAATAATGGATTCAACTAAATTGTGAATCTCATGATGGCGTGAGAATTGAAATGACAATTAAATTAGATTAGATTAGATTACTTACAGTGTGGAAACAGGCCTTCGGCCCTACAAGTCCACACCGCCCCGCCGAAGCGCAACTCACCCATACTCCTACATCTACCCCTTACCTAACACTACGGGCAATTTAGCATGGCCAATATACCTGACGTGCACATCTTTGGACTGTGGGAGGAAACCGGAGCACCCGGAGGAAAGCCCACGCAGACACGGGGAGAATGTGCAAAATCCACACAGTCAGTCGCCTGAGGCGGAAATTGAACCCGGGTCTCTGGCGCTGTGAGGCAGCAGTGCTAACCACTGTGCCATAATGTTAGAACTCAACACTTAAAATGATTCAATATATTCAAAGCAGTTTGTACTGGATAATTAAAATAATTTAAATTATTAAAATATTGGGTTAATTTGAAAACAAAAATCACAACTTCAGAGAGTATTCATCAGAATTATTATGTCATTGAAAAAAAACCTCATTTATTCAAGAATTCTGCATTTCCCTCATTTTCTGTCTTTTTTCCACAGGGATCTGTACTGGAACCCTTCTTTTCACGATACAAATATATAGAAGTGACATGAATTAAAATCTAATTGGGTGAGTTAATAAGCTTGCAGATGATACAAAGTTCAGTGCAGTTGTGAATAATGTAGAAGGTTGTCAAAGAATGCAGCAGGAAAAAGATAAACTGCAGCTATGGGTAGAGAAATTAAAGATAAAGCTTAATCCATACAAGTGTGAGGTGTCTCACTTTGGGAGCTCAAATGTTAAGGAAAAGTAGATAGTCAATGGCTGGACCCTGAACAACTTTGTTGTTCAAAGGGATCTTGGCATTCAAGACCATGGCTCCCTGAAAGTGTCCATGCAAGTAGATAGGGTGGTAAGGAAGGCAAATGGCATGCTTGCCTTTTTTGGTCAGGGAACTGGTTACAAAAGTCAGGATATCATGTTGCAACTTCATAAGACTTTGGTTAAGGCATACTTAAAGTATTGTATTCACTTCTGTTCGCCACATTACAGGAAGGATATGGAGGATTTGGAGAGGGTACAGAGGGCATTTACCAGGATGCTGCCTGGATTTGAGAGGCGAGAAAAAACTCAGGCTGCTTTTTTGTGGAGTGGTGGTTGCTGGGGGAAGAATTGATTGAAGTCTATACATAATTACATAGATACATAGGTAGAGTTGTCAGTCAGAAAGTTTCTCACCAGAGTTGAAACATCAGAACTATGAGGCATGCATTTAAGGCTAGGGGAAAAGTTCAAGGGGCATGTGAGGGGCAATTATTTTTTACACAGGGAGTGGTAGATGTCTGGAATGAAATTCAAGGTTTGGTGGTGGAGGCAGATACATTAAGGCTATTTAATGTTCATTTAGATAATTTGGATGGATATGGATCAAGGGTCGGCAGAAGGGATGAGTTTCTTTTGCAATATGTTCAGCATAACGTTATGGGCCAAAGGACCCATTCCTGTGCTGCACAGATCTTTGAGAGAAAACTAATGTCTCACTCATATGACATTTAATCTAATCAATATTTAGCCACTGGTGTCAGAAATAGGAAGAAAATAAGTATAGAACGAACTTGACAATAATCTAAAGTTAGAGTCAATGACATTTACAGAGGTAATTTTATGATTTTTTTTTTAAATTATAAGATTAATAACTTTGGAGATGAGTTGAAACCTTTTGCAGTTACTGATGTACTGAGCCAAAATTACCCTTTTTAAACTGCAGATTGGACTAGAAACCTGTTAGAAAACTTGAAAATATTCAGTAAGGTGTGATGCACATCATAATTTAATCCATTGATTATTACTGCCAATACTACAATAAAAAAATCAGGTATACACCAAAAAGCACCGATTTTCAATCCAATGCTCATTGGAAATATTGGAATACTACTCATTTCAACAATCAAAGTAATCACAGCCTCATCGATTAAGAGATATCTAATGACATTTCACCAATAATTACTGTTTATTTCGAACAAACAGCATTGGGAAGTTTCTTATTAACATGCAGTTCACTGACAGCATATTAATAATTTAGTTATTGCTAATATCTAACCACTGATCAATCCAGTAAGGGATAGAAAAGTGGAATTATGGCTCAGTACATCAACTGATGGAAAGATATTGCAGTGTTGACTCTCCCAATTATTGTGAATATCGATGTATATTTTGATTGATTTGATTATATTTTTCTTCAACACAAAGATTTATTGTAATTCTGATCACCGTAAGATTTAAATATTTTAAAGCTAAAACAATTTAAATTTGTGACACTTTTTGTAAACAAAAAAATAGAATTTACAGGTGTTTGCTCTTTCCTTTATCAATCAGAATACATTTGGAATTGTTGCGAGTTATACATTTGTGGAAGGAAGAGAAGATGTCTGCAGCTGAATAGTCACAGTGAATGACCTTTTCTTCCGATTCCGTCCGACTGCTAAACATTCTCATTATCTTTTTCTCTATAAGAAAAACTGCTTTAAACGTATTCAGCAGTTGTATTTTTTATTAATTTACAATAAGCTCATGATATGTCGATTTATCTTTCTTCCAATTATTCTGATATTAATATGTAAGTAAGAGCATATGTGCTTAGTACCGTCATTATTGTGAATTACTAGTTCATTCTCAGTCCATTGCACAGAAACAGTCTAATTAGTTCCCAGCCCAATTATCGGAATGAACACTGGTTAGTTTTCATTTGAGTAATCCCAATTGATAATAATCCCACCTTTCCTTGTTGGGAAGATCATGAAAGGCACTTGTGTAGCTCTAGTAGTGTGTCTCCGAAGAGACCAGATAACCAGATGCAGAGCCATAGCCTTGAAAGCTAGTGCTTCCAAATAAACCTGTTGGACTATAACCTGGTGTTATGTGATTTTTAACTTTGTCCACCCTAGTCCAATACCGAGATCTCCAAATTATTTTTGCACAAAGGAATTCTCGTAATTTTTAAAAGAAAATATGACTTTAATTAAGATCTTTAACACACGATTATTAATCCCTTCCTATATTAATATAATATAATTGTAATTGAAAAGAAATGCTCACTGAACACGGCATATACAACCACACAAATGTCTTCCTGGTCATCTAATTACTGCTCAAGAGAAAAAACCTGAGTAAATATCTTATTGTTTCTGAGAACAAGAACCACAATAAACATTTGGTGAGCAGTTCCATCCAATAAATGCACTTGATTTCTTACATTTCACTTCAGTAATTGCACACGAAATATTTCGCTAAAACCAATAACAATGAGCAAGGACGCTAACATCAGCATACATAGATTTCCAATCCAGTTGAAGTATCACAAAATAAAATAATGTATTTTGGCTTAGTACAACCTGTAGGTGAAAACATTTTGAGCTCGCACCTTAAAAATCTTTATCTGCTTATTCAGACAAAATAGTGAAACTTGGCACTGTAAATTTATTTTGACTTTCACTCACGAAAATACTCATGTGAATCGCTTCTCATTTTCTTCCTAGTTCTGATATAAATGTCGAAATATTTACGATAATAAAACTTTAGGAATAATAAGTGTTCTTTGCAAGGACGACATGAAGATGTTCCAGGTCCTCGAATTACTGTTGAGTAGAATACTCTTCATAAGGGTCTTATTGTCTCGAGCCGATGTTTTCTGTGACTGGTTTTTTTTTGACAAGTGACTGATGTGTTTTCAAATCATGTGCACTGCAGAAGGATTTTTTTAATTTTCAATTTGTTATGAGCAAAAAAACTGCTTTGAACATGCTGATTTATTTTTTTACTCCAAAGTTATTTATCAATGTACAATCATCACAAAATTATGGAAGTTCCCTGTATCTTACGTTCACTGTCATACGCACTTTCACTATCTACTGATTAACTTCCTACTTCTGACAGGAATGGCTAAACATTGGTCATGAACAAAAGTATATAAATCTGCAGACCTCACTTTCTCCTCTATAAATTAAAAGCACGTCTCAAGAAGCAAACCAATGGATGGAAACATGTCATTCTTGTAATCCTGCATGTTTGACCCAAAAACAATTCTGCTGAACAAGAACTGAATGGATCATTTTTGTGAATCCATAAAGCTAGCCATTAGATTGTAATCCTCAGTTCACCGATCTTAATGAATATCCAATAATCATCACAGCAAAGTGCGTTTAGAATATTACATCAATTTTTTTTCAGATTATAATGTTATTTTTCAATTCACTGCCATTACAATAATTGCACAATTATTGGAGTTAATCTTTCTAACAAATATAGTGAGAATCGCATTTTAATTGCATCAATTGTTTCTGACTACGAACACTACAATATAAAAATCAATTTACTGTTCAGGTGAACGATCCCATACTGGAACCAATGACTTCCCATTCAATGCCTCATTGTAAATATTTGATGATTGCCCATTTGAATGTTCACGGTAATATCAGCCTGAAGCGTTCAGAGAACTGGAATTACTTTTCATTAGAATAATTCCTGCTCGTTTCTCCACATTGTTCAGTGAAATAATCAACTAAGATTTCTCAGTATTCTTAAATTAACTGATAGAATTTTGACAATCCAATTGCTGCTATTATCTAATCATTGTTCAATATAGTTCAGGGCATATCTGTGGAATATGGCTCATGTATGAAATAATGTAAAGATTTGCAGTGTGTGTTGTAAATATCAATTTTTATTTTAACTCTAGCAAAAGTTGAATTGACTTAATGATATTTTGCTTACATGTTAACATTCACTGTATTTATAAACGCGGTACAAGTTAATAATTTTTCATGGAACAAAATCATTTGAAATTCTTGCGACGTTTTGAAGTACAACGAAAGGAACTAACATCTCTATTGTTTCATGAAATAGTCACAATACAGTTTGAATTTTGGGAAGTGAACATTTCTGGAAAGAAGGGAAGTTGTCTTCAGATGAATAGTCGCATTGTGTGACTAATTCATTTATTTTCCTATTCATTTATGTTGCAAAAGCATTTTAATTTTCTTTTTATTCTGTGAAAACTTGCTTTGAACATTTGGAACTATTTTATTGGTCTTTGTTCATCAGTGTACAATGATCAAATGATTAGGCATTTTTTTCCTATCATGGATCTTCATGAGATTCATATTTAATTAAAGTCATTATTGCTTTGTTACATCATTACTGTAAATTACTAATTCATTTTGTCAGTTCATTACACACAAGAAATATGTAATTAATTCCCATACAAATTATTACAATAAACATCTGATTCGTTTTCATTTGTGTTGCCACAGTAAGCATGTGAATATGGTCCTACCCTTCCGGGGTGGGAAAATTATGACGGGTCCTTGTGGAGCTCTGACAGTGTCTCTGCGACAAGATCAGGAGGAATGATTTAAATTCCCATCTTCAGCAGAGATGTGTCAGAGCGGCTCCAAATATTCCTGAGAAAATACCTGAGCGTAGACTGAACTGCTTTTCAAACAACATGAAATATACTTCAATCTGCTGTGCATTTCAATCATCACCATATCTACTACTTATTTTCTTAAGTTCACTAATAAAACAATGCATCTAATTCTGCTGGTTCGAAATTCCTTGGAAAAGTAGTTTAGAATGTTGAAATCTTAAGGTTGGAAGAGTCTAAGAAATGATACTCACTGATTTTTTTTTCTGTTTGAAAGAAGCTAGTTCAGACATTTCAAGCACATAACTCCTTATTCTCCAGTATTATAAAGATGAAAAAAATAAACAGTCGAAATTCCTCTTCAGCAAAATAACCAAATGCAACTTCATATTATTCATTGGTCAGTTAATCACCTACAATTGTAACTAAATATTGCAATTCATCTAAATATTGTGATGTGCTTTGAACAAATTAAATTTCTTATTACTATTCATTCATGAATTGTCAGGAATATGTTTTTATTTTCCATCCACCTATTCATAATTCAGAAGATTGATATGCTTTCAAAATATCGACGTGCTCATTTGAACATTTAATTTGTCTCTCTCTCACTTATCTCACTTCATGCATGATAGCTTCAATGCATTTTGCTAATTAACTCTACGAAACTTAAAAATGTTGTTGACTTTACTTCTTTTGGATGCAAGAAAACAATGTAGGCACAACCATTTGTTCTTTAGCTCAAATGACATTAAATTTTAAATTATTGAAAAGACTACACTGGGGGACAAAGAACGATTCTTCATCTCAAATATCACATTAAATGACACTTTTTCAAACCATGTGACCTCTAAAATGATTTATATTTTAATTTCATTATAAGAAAAAATACCTGCTTTGGAAATGTTAGAATCTGTTTCTTTTACTTCCAGCATTAGTTGTCAATGAACAATAATCACGTAATTATCAGTCATTTTGTGCAAAATAATTTTCTGTACGAAATGTCATTTATTCGACCTTTTGTTCCCAATAGTACTCACTTTCCCGGTCTAATTATTTTCTTTCTTATTCTGACATAGGTGTCTAAACATTTATCACGATAAAAATTAAAAGAATAAACATGACTCAACAAAAAAACCCAATGTTGAACTGTGTCAATTGTTACTGAGTAATTTTTAGAATTATTAAAGCGACTTTTTATATATTAATTTTCTGTTTATCAATCTCAATTATTACGCAATCGAAGTCAGAGCAAAGTGCTTTCAAAATATCAAGTTAATTTATCTATCAATATTTTGGAAACAATTAACAATTACAATAATTTCACAGCACTTTGTGCTTGTTATGAAGTCTAAGTTAATGTGTTTTTAATATTTTCCATGTTTCTTATTGTGAATGCTACAATATAAAAACCTGTTTGGTCGGGCCAATACACCCAGAAAAGACCAATAACTGCCCTTGCGACATCCTTTGTAAATATCTGACTTTTGCTCATTTGAAAGATCACAGTCATCACAGTCATTGATATTCAGAGAACACCAATTACTTTACACTGCAATATTTCTCTTCATTTCTGCACATTACTCAGTGGAATAGTAAGATGATATATCTCATTATTCTTAAATTCATTAATAGTAGTTTTAAAATCAATTTGTTGCTAATATCGAATAATTGTTCAATTTGGCAAAGAATGTAAATGTGGAATTATGGTTCTAGATAATAACTATTGCAAGGACTGAGCAATGTACAATCTCTCAATCATTGTGAATATTGCTTTTCATTTTAAACTTGGAAATACTTTTGAAATGATTTGATTGTAATTCACTTCAATATTAACATTTATTGTGCTTCTAATCACAATAATAGTTGAATATTTTTCTTGTGCAAAATTATTTAAATTCCGATGAATTTTTTTGAAGTACACAAAAAAAGGATTGACATCTTTCTTGTTTCATTAAACAATCACGGGAAATGGTAGCTTCTTAGAAACCAGACATTTTCAGAAACAATGAAAGTTGTCTTCAGCTGTATAGTCACATTGACTGACCAATTCATCATTTTGTTCCAATTTACGTGTAGAACAAAAAAAAATTACGTTGCGTTTCATAAAATGAGAAACTATTATGAACATGTCGAATGATTGTATTCATTTGTATTTATCAATTTACAGTAATCACACAAATCTGTCAAGTTGTCATTCCACAAATTATCATAAAAATCATATTTAATTAAGACATATGTTAACTCCCATCATTATTGTAAATTACTATTTAATTTTAAGTACATTACACACAGGATCCATCCATTTAATTCCAATCCAATTATCACAATAAGCTTCTGATTAATTTTCACTTGAGTAACCACAGTGAGCATGAGATTGTAGACCTGCCCAGCCTGGTTGGGAACATTATGAAGGAATGTTGTGCAGCTCTGCTAGTGTCTCTGTTACCAGACCAGGAGGTACAGTTTCAATTCCCATCTTGCACAGAGTTGTGCCAGAGCAGCTCTAAATGTTGATTAGAAAATATCTAAGAATCAATTGAATTGCCTTTCAATTCAAAATTAGATATGCTTCCATCTGTTGTTCATGCCAATAATCACAGTATTTGCTATTTATTTTCTTCAGGTCACTAATAACAGAATGTATCTAATTCCACTCAATCAATATTCGTTGGAAAATATTTGAGAATGTTGCAGTCATACGGATGAAATATACATAGTAATGACATTAATTTATTTTATTTTGTTCTGAAGAGCTGAGTTCAAACAGGACATAGAACTTGATGCTCCAGTGCTATAAAAATGAGCAGAAAAAATAAATTTCTTGCTCAGTCAAATAAACAAATGTCAATTCCTTTTATTTATCAATTTTTAATTATTGATCTGTTTATGAATTGTGTGAAATTAGTTTTTCGTTTTCCACTCGCCGATTTATATTGAACGTGAGATTGAACTGCTGTGAAAATATCCAAGTGAATTCATTTGAAATTTGACTTTGCATTTTTATCACTGTGGGATATAGGTAAAGCAGTGTTACTTCTGCAATCATAATTATTTATTCAAGGTAAATGAATTCACACCAATGTATAATTGTTTCAGCCAAGAGCTGAGTTAACAAGCATGAAAGCTATGTGAAGGGAATATATAATTGCTTTTGTATTACCTAAAATGTGCATATAAGAATGAAATGTGCCTGCAAATAATGGTAGATGTTATCGACAAATAGTTAAGGTGCTTTGAGGGGAGGGGGTGTAGGTTAAGGTAGATATGCCTGTACAAACAGTTACACGCATCTGTTTCCCGCTTCAGCAGGAACAAAAAAAAACACCATCCAAAAGATCATAAGGCTCGGTGTAAATAAAGAATAAAAGGAAATTATGCTTTGGTGAGCACGGAAATAGATGGCAGTGAAGAAGGATAAATAACAATAAGACCACAGAGGGAGGTGGTCAAACGGTCTTGTGAGGCCAGAAATAAACATTTTGTCGGGTCGAGGCTGGATGAGTTCAGAGATAAACAACCAGGTTTAGATTAGAAACAGATGTCAACAGGCGAGGAGCAATGTGAGGAGGGAAGAGAAACGAACTACATAAATATTGTGTACTCGTTAAATTCAGTGTGTGTGTGTGTGCCTTGTGGACAGTGGATACCACACCCCTCTTGCAACAGCGTAATAAACGATACTACTGATTCAGGTCTTGTTTCAGACTGAAGTTATTGAAGTGACTAAACTTCGTTTCTCACAATCAGTTATCTCATTTATTGCATGATGTCTGAAGTGTGTTTTGCTCAGCAATTATATTAACTATTTAAAAAGTCTAATCATAAATAAGATCCTTAACACCCAATTATTAATCTGTTCCTAATTCATCTCAATTTTCTTGAAGTCAATGTTCACACAAAACAGTGCACATAAAGCGACACAAAGATATTCATAATCAGCTGATTACTATTCAGTAGAACAACCTAAGTATCTTAATGTTCCCGAGACTAATGACAATAGTAAGCATTTATTTACTATTCCATGCAGTAAGTGCATTTGATATCTTATAGTTCAGTTCCGTCGTTAACGACCATTTATGTTGTTTAAACCAATAATTCTAATTTGTCATGGATATTGACTGTAAAACAATAATACTGGAAACAATTTTTAAAATATTCTAACAATCTTTAAGCTCCTCTTCTTTGTGTGTGTGCAAGAGACAATTCAAATTATAACAATTTTTGTTGCAAATTCAACAAACGCTACATTTTGAACTTATGAACTTCTTATATTTTTGCAAAAAGGTTAGTCTTCACTGTGTGTCATATTAAAAGACTGCTGTTTCCAATCATGCGTGCTACAAAATGATTATTGCTTTCATTGCATTCTAAGAAGTGTTGATTTTTTTTTTGTTTCAATTCCAACATTATTCATCATTGTACAATAATGACACAATTATTACAATCGCTTTATATACCACCCAGCAGTTGTTTAGTTTCATGCTCATTTCATGATCTATTAATTCTCTTCCTAATTCTGACACTTTGATTATAATATTAATCAACGTACCATCTCTACAAGGAATCCAGTGGAAAGAAATTCACAATTTTTATATTGCATATATTTTTGAGTTCAGAAAAGAATTTTGTTCAATAATCACTGAATGTCTCATTTTTTCTTTAATACGTAAAGCTAGCTACTATGTTTTATTCCTTAGTTTACTGATCTTAATAAATATTCAATCGACAACACAGCAAAGTGCTTTTGAAATATTGAATCATGTTATTTCTTCATATGTATTGCAGTGTACATTCTCTCATTCATTGTAATAATCAATATTTATTTTACCTGTTGAAACATCGTTGTATTAATGTAAATATATTTCACTTCAATGCTAACACGTAAGACTTAAGCATTTTTCATGCAACAATACCCAATGAAAAAGCATCAGCATCTTTTTATTGTTTCATTCAATAATGACAATAAATTTTGAATTTTTGGAAGTTGAACATTTTTAGAAAGAAGGAATGTTGTCTTCAGTTGAATGTTCACATTGAATGACTTCTTCACTGTATCTGCTGTTTATTCTCTTCTTCGGGTTCCCAGGAAAAGAAATTAACTAGTTCTGCTGGTTCTAAATTCCTGAAAAATATTTGAGAATGTTGCGGTCTTAAAGGTGAAAAGCTAAGTGATCGTAACTGATTAGTTTTTTGTACGGAAGAGCTTGATTCAAACATTTCGGACATTCACATTGTTATTCTGCTGTGTTACAAGGGGGGTGGAAACAAGTCGCTTTCTTCATCTGTAAAGTAAACATATGCCACTTCCAATTATTCATTAGTCAGCTAATTACCTACATTTGTTATTAAAAATTGCAATTCATCTAAATATTGGAATGACCTTTGATCAAATTAAATTTCTAATTATTTTTCATTCGTGAATTGTTGAGGATTGTTTTTTTTTTGTTTTCCATTCATCTATTTGTATTGAATGCAAATTTTACATGCTTTGACAATAGCGGAGGGTGTTTATTTGAAATTTGTCTTTGCAAACTTCTCACTGATTTTACTTATTGCATATAGTTGCACAGTGGCTCAGTCATTAACACTGCTGCCTCACAGTGCCAGGGATCTCGGTTTGATCCCATCCTCGGTGACTGTCTTTGTGTACTTTGCCCATTCTCCCCAAGTCTATGTGACTTTGCTGTGGTTTCCTCCAACAATCCAAAGATGTGCAGGTTAGGTGAGCTGGCCATGCTAAATTGCACATTGTGTTCAGGGATGTGTATGTTAGTCAGCAGTAAATGTAGAGGAATATGGTTGGGAAAGTGTTTGGATGGGTTACTCTTTGGAGGGTCATTTATTTCAATGAAATGACCTGTTATCAAACTGTGCTAACAGGGATTCTACAATAGTTTAATTGCGTTTCTCTAAGCAATTCTAACTTTTTTAAAGTTGACTTTAGTTAATACCTTTAACACTTGATTATCAGTGTTCCTAAATCTTGTAAAATATCTCAATATTTATTAAATCTTTGCTCACACAAAACACTAAACATGAGGCCACACAAAGGTCTTCACGACCAGCTAATTACTGTTTAGTGGAATAATCAAGTAACTATCCGATTGTTCCTGAAATCAATCCCCACTGCCACAGTAAGGATCTGTTATCATTCCCTCCAATAAATGCAGCAGTTGTCCTGTGGGATTTCAGTTCAGTAATTACACACGATAATGAATGGTCAAAGCAGTGGTTATTCTTTAGTATGAATGGTCAAGGATTCTAACGGAAGAGATGTTCATATGTCCTGATGTGTTGCATGATCAAAACAATTTTCAGTCCAAATATTGCAAAAAGAAAGTGTAAATTTGGTTTTGTTCAACTGCCAAGGCTACCATTTTCTGTTCACGTCCATTACAAATATTTGGAGAAAGTGAGAGAAAGCAGATGCTGGAGATCAGAGTCAAGAATGTGGTGCTGGAATAGCAAAGTATATCAGGCAGCATCTGAGGACCAGCAGAAACCACGTTTCAGGCATAAGCCTTCATCGTCTTATTGAATTATTTCAGGAGGTGACCAAGCATGTGGATGAGGGTAGAGCAGTGGATGTAGTGTACATGGATTTTAGTAAGGCATTTGATAAGGTTCCTCATGGTAGGCTTATGCAGAAAGTCAGGAGGCATGGGATAGAGGGAAATTTGGCCAGTTGGATAGAAAACTGGCTAACTGGTCGAAGTCAGAGAGTGGTGGTTGATGGTAAATATTCAGCCTGGAGCCCAGTTGCAAGTGGAGTTCCGCAGGGATCAGTTCTGGGTCCTCTGCTGTTTGTAATTTTTATTAATGACTTGGAAGAGGGAGTCAAAGGGTGGGTCAGTAAATTTACAGATGATACGAAGATTGGTGGAGTTGTGAATAGTGAGGAGGGCTGTTGTCAGCTGTAAAGGGACTAAGATATGATGCAGAGCTGGGCTGAGGAGTGGCAGATGGAGTTCAACCCTGTAATGTGTGAGGTTGTCCATTTTGGAAGGACAAATAAGAATGTGGAATACAGGGTTAACGGTAGGGTTCTTAGTAAGGTGGAGGAGCAGAGGGATCTTGGGGTCTATGTTCATAGATCTTTGAAAGTTTCCACTCAGGTGGATAGAGCTTGTAAGAAGGCCTATGGTGTATTAGCGTTCATTAGCAGAGGGATTGAATTCAAGAGTCGTGAAGTGATGTTGCAGCTGTACAGGACCTTGGTTAGGCCACATTTGGAGTACTGTGTGCAGTTCTGGTCGCCTCACTTTAGGAATGATGTGGAAGCGTTGGAGAGGGTGCAGAGAAGATTTACCAGGATGTTGCCTGGAATGGAGAATAGGTCGTACGAGGATAGGTTGAGAGTGCTAGGCCTTTTCTCATTGGAACAGTGAAGGATGAGGGGTGACTTGATAGAAGTTTATAAGATGATCAGAAGAATAGATAGAGTAGACAGTCAGAGACTTTTTCCCCGGGTACAACAGAGTGTTACAAGGGGATATAAATTTAAGGTGAAGGGTGGAAGGTATAGGGGGGATGTCAGGGGTAAGTTCTTTACCCAGAGAGTTGTGGGGGCATGGAATGCGCTGCCTGTGGGAGTGGCAGAGTCAGAATCATTGGTGACGTTTAAGCGGCAATTGGACAGGTACATGGATGCGTGCTTAAGCTAGGACAAATAGTCGGCAAAACATCGTGGGCTGAAGGGCCTGTTCTGTGCTGTATTGTTCTATGTTCTATCGTGAATCTCCGGCTCCATGGATGCTGCCTGGTCTGCTGTGCTTTTCCACCACCACACTTTCGACATAAAAAATATTTGTCAGCTTATTTGGAGCTAATACTCTCTTTTTCCTCTATAATATAAATTTACTGTGCTTTCTGTTCACTCAAGTTCTCATTTTAATAGCTCCTCGTTTTCTTCTTAACCTGATACAAATCTCAAAACTCTGGGCACAATAAAAGCGATATGAATTATAAATTAGTATCTGGACAAGAGAACCAATGAACAGCTACATAGACCTCTTGAACAGCCATGATATTTGAATGAACAAGCAATGCCTCCGAAAAAAAATCTCTGCACGTCTGTATCCTTTTTCAATTCAATAATCCTGCAAATAGCTTATAATTGTCAGTTGATCTCTCTTAATGAGTACCTAATCAATGTCATTGTAAACCACTGAAAAAATTGAAACTTTTATTTGTTAAAATGCAAAGATTCATTCTCAATTCGTTATTAAAAAAATAAGTGAACATATTTACCTGTCCACTAAGGTCAAGTGACCTGTCGCCCATAATTGAACATTCTAATTATTCCTAAAGCTTGAGAAATCAGAGCTAAAAAGGTCAAAGTAAAGCAAACATTAGACAAAATAACCAGTTCCAAAAACCAGTGGAAAGCCCGGTTAAAGAGCTCACAACATTTCTGGAGATCCAGTTACAACCAGCCCGAGAGTTGTGTTTTGGAGAGGTTGAAGCAGACTTCCTAGCACCTTAACTTGCAGCGTTAGACACCTCGCTTGAGAATTACGACAAGTGAAGGGTGTTTACACGAAACCCATTGAATGCTTAGAACCCAGAATTTTGGTAAAATGTTGTGAAGCATTTCTTAGATCATGGAAATCAGCTCAACATTATTGAAATCAAAGTACTCATAATGGTCTTCAAGACAACCTAATTACTGTTCGGTGAAAAACACTTTGTACATGCCTTATTATTCACAGCAAACATCACAGTCTCACCGGATCCAAAGATATGTAAGAGACACCTTATTATAATTTACACACTACATCTTTCCCGGACCAATGATGACATCTTATTACTTCTGACTGAGGATACTGCTCGTACCATGTATCGAGATGAAGCAAGTCTTAAATATAGGAATCTTTTTCTGATAGATTTCCAATCCAAAAATTATGATAAAAATGTAATTGTGGCTCATTACATTGTCAACAGATCCCCATTAAATGTATTTATCCGTTTATTCAGAGAAAATATTGAAACAAATACCTTGATAAATGCTGTATGCTTCTGTGAAAATAAATCTTCCTTGTTGACTTATGTTCTTTATAATTCTGACTCATATTTCTAAATGTTGATGATATGAAAAATTGCATAAATTAAATACAATGCAAAATTTGTTCTTATATATTATATTTCTCCAGAAGAAAAGCTAAGAAACCAACTATAGAAATCTTGAAGATCTGAGAATTTTGAATGACAAACCATTTCTGATTAACGTTCACTGAATGTCTAATGTCTTGCCACATCATCATGCCAGAATTTGTATTCTCAGCTAACAGATTAAGAAATATCTAGTCAACATCAGAGCAAACCCGTTTGGAAATATTGAATCACTTACTTTGCCAAAGTTCTAAAAATAATTATCAATTCATTGTCTCTCCAAAAATCTCACAGTAATTCAGTTTAGGTTTTGTAACAAACATCGTCTAATTCACATTTTAATTTAATCCATTATTTCTAAGTGTCATTATTAAAAAGGAATAATAGTTCTCTTATTCCAGGTCAACACAAACACAAACTAATTAATGATTTTCCCATCCAACACTCACAGGTAATATCTGTTCCTTTCTAATTTGAATGTTCACAGAAATCATTGGATTAATATTCGGCCTTACATATTAAGTGATGTCTGATTTTTTTTTTGAGTTTAGATTACTTACAGTGTGGAAACAGGCTCTTCGGCCCAACACGTCCACACCGACCCACCGAAGCGCAACCCACCCATACCCCTACATTTACCCCTGCCCCTAACACTACGGGCAATTTAGCATGGCCAATTCACCTAATCTGCACATTTTTGGACTGTGGGGGGAAATCCACACAGACATGGGAAGAATGTGCAAATTCCACACAGTCAGTCGCCTGAGGCGGGAATTCAAGCCGGGTCTCTGCTGCTGTGAGGCAGCAGTGCTAACCACTATGCCCATTACACTCCAACAAATGATGTTCATTTTTACATATGACAGGCAGCTATATGAGATTTCTAATCAGCTGTCGTGACAACAGAAGAGTTCGTTTGTCAGAAATAGTTATTATTTTAAAGTTACTAAGAATATTAAACAAAGGTTCTAATTACAGATTCTTGACAATCATAGAGGTAATTTGTAACATAATTAGATACACGTAACCAATGCCTATCAAAAAAAAAATATAGAAAAGCATTTAGACTTAGATGTGTAGTTAGCTAGTTTGAGGAATTAACTACAAGGTATGATGTTGACTGCCCATTAATTATAAAGTCCTGACAGTAAGAGTAGCTGTATAATTTTACACAATGTAACGAACATTAGAACACAAGTCATATTACTAATCTTATAGCAAGTAAGTTAAAACTAACTGTATTTTGTATTTCTTTGTACATATATAATTAGGACAGTGAACAATATGAGAAGTAATTGACTTTGATAAAATAAAATATAATGAATAGCAGAATTCAAAATGTCCCAACTGATAAGGCATCATGAGAGGCCCGAGAGAGTGCAGGAATAACTTTGGAATCTGAATTAATAAGATGCGTGGAAAGATACCAATGTCTGGAGATTATCGTACCTGTTAAACAACATGAGAAGAAAGGAATTTGGGAATGTCCATTAGAATGTCCATCTACGATTAAGTGTTTGAATTGGGTGAGGAGGAGAGGGCTGTAACTACAATGCATGTGGCCATTGTGATGCAGAAAGTCCATAAAAATGCTGATTTTTATTGTATATGTTACAGTGTGTCATGGATCTCCCTTCCGAGATTGGCCTCGGGGGATGATCCCTTCATTAACTGATTGCTGCATGAGTAAACATCTTCCACTTGCCTGAACTCAGCCTACTTCCAGAGTCTTCATTCCCTGTCAGGGGAAAACACTTCTACAGCTATGATGACATTTCAATTCAATACATACAATTATTGTGTGTGAAATTATTACATTCAGAGTGATATAATTTTCATGATAAAATTGTTTTACATTTGCTTTTTTTGGTGTACAATAAAACAATTTGATTATATCCATTTGTTCTTTAGTTCAACCAACAATAAGTTTTAAATTATTGTGAAGACTACAATCGAGGAAACGGGAACTAGTCTTCAGCTCAAATGTCACATGATGTGACTGTTTCTTTTTTTCAAATCTTGTGTCCTCCAAAATGATTTTTATTTTCATTTCATTATAAGAAAACAAATGCTTGGAAATGTTGGCAATTTCCCTTTCCCTTCCATGTTAGTTGGCAGTGAATAATAATCACACAATTATGAGAATTCCTTTCCGTACCAAATGTCATTGACACTACAGTTTGTTCACAATAATAGTCATTTTCATGGCCTAAAACCTTTCCTCCTAATTCTGAAATAAATATTGAAACTGTATTGTGATAAAAATAACATTAACAAAATTAACATGACTCTTCAAGAAAGCTATTGGAAGCATATAACTCTTGCATTGCCTGCAGTTTTGAACAAAATTGTTTTTTTCCAATTGTTGCTGAATGATTTTTTCACACCATCCAGTTAAGTTTTATGCTTTAATTTTCAGTTTCTTAACCTTAATGTATCCAATCAACATCAGAACAAAGTGCTTTCAAAATATTAAGTCAATTTATCTGTCAGCATTATAAAGGCATTTATCAATTACAATAATTACACAGCAATTTAACTTAGACTTTGTAAACATGCAGTGTTTTTTAAAATTTCTTTCATTATTTCTTATTGTCAATGCTACTATATTAATACCTATTTGTTCAGGCCAATCCAAATACAAAACGAGCAATAATATCCCTTGCAAAATTCTTTGTAACTATCTGATTTTTGCTCATTTGAAAGATTACAATTATCTCAGCCTTTGAAATTCAGAGAGCTCCAATTATGTTTCCCTGCAATATTATTCTTCATTTCTATATATTACTCAGTCTAATATCAAGATGAGATTTCTCATTATTCTCAATCTATTTCTTGCTAATATATCTTATATATAATAATGGTGCAATCCAGTAAGCGGTATAAATGTGGAATAATGCTTCCGTACAATAAATATTGCAAGGACATTGCAAAGTGCAATCTTTCAATCATTGTGAATATTGTATTTATTTTAAACTTGGCAACATTTTTGAATTGATTTGATTATAATTTACTTTGATGCTGACATTTACTGTATATCCAATCACAATATCAGTAGATTATAAGGAGGTATCATCGTTCATTCCAATAATCACAGTATCTGCTATATACTTTCTTCTGGTCACTAATAGCAAGATGTATCTAATTCCACTCAATCAATATTCCTCAGAAAATATTTGAAAATGTTGCAGTCATATAGCTGAAATATACGAAGTCACGATAGTCATTAATTTTCTCTTGTTCTGTAGATCTTAGTTAAAACAACACATAGAATTTTATGTTCCAGTGCTATCAATATGAGAAAAGATCAATTAATTCTTCAGTAAAATAAACAAATGTCACATGATATTATATATCATTTTTTAAATTACTGGTCAGTTTATGAATTGTATGAGATTTGATTATAGCTTTCCAGTCATCTATTTATATTGAATGTGACATTGAAATGGTGTGAAAATATTAGGGTCCGTTCATTTGAAAGTTGGATTTGCCAACTCTCACCTATCCCATTGATTGCATGATGGTTTAAGAACGTTTCACTCAGCAATCGTAGTAAATATCAAAAACTGTCAGATTTTAAATCAGATCATTCACATCCAATTATCAATCTGTTCCTAATTCATGTAAATATCTCAATTTTAGTGAAACCAATGTTCACACTAAACAGTACACATAGAGCTACACAAAGACTTCCATCACCATCTGATTATTGTTCAGTAGAATAACCTGAGTAAGTACTTACCGGTAGCGGGCAGCAGTGTTTTTTTTCTCTCTACACAGAAAGACCGGGAGCAGCGGGGGACGTAACGACGTCCAGAGGGGCAGCCGGGAAGGAAAGCAGTGAGTATATAAATCAGGAAGGCAGCTAAACCCGAGACTCTACAACCGTAGTGTCTCCTACCCGCCCTCCTCCTCCTCTAACCTCCTTACTAAGTACTGTTTATCTATTAATTGTTTTTTTTTTAAAAAAGACGAGAGCAGAGAGGTATCAGGAAGTATTTTAACTCAAACCTGTACAAAGTAATAAAATAATTAACTAAGCAGAGATGGCTGTACAGGTGATGTGCTGTAGCTGTATGATGTGGGAGCTGGCTGTTCCCATTGTGAATGGCAGTGACCACATCTGCAGCAAGTGTTGGTTGCTGGAAGAACTCCGGATCAGAGTTGATGATCTGCAATCTGAGCTTCAAACACTGCGGCACATCTGGGAGGGGGAGAGTTACCTGTACGCTTTGTTTCAGTAGGCAGTCACACCTGGGAGATTAAGTAATTCACATTCAGCTAGTGATCAGGGACATCAGAGTGTGACTATAAGTGAAGCAGGTAGGGGGAACCTGAGTGCAGGAGCCTCAGCCCTTGACCTTGTCCAACAGGTATGAGGTTCTTGCTCCCTGTACAAATGAGGAAAAGGGCTCTGGATAGGATGAGCCAGCTGACCACGGCACCATTGTGCAGAAAGCCATTCAAGATGGGGGAGCAAAAAGATAAGTAGTTGTTATAGGGGATTCTATAATTAGGGGGACAGATCCCAATATCCTTTGCAAGCCAGATCGGGAGTCTCGGACGGTGTGTTGCCTACCCAGTGCCAGGGTTCGGGACATCTCTGACCGGCTTGAAAGGATAATGGAGCGGGAGGGGGAGAATCCAGTTGTTGTGGTCCACACTGGGACTAACAACATAGGCAAAGCTAGGGTGGAGGACCTGCTTGGGGATTATCGAGCACTAGGAAGGAAATTGAAGTACAGGTCCTCAAGGGTCATAATCTCCAGATTACTGCCCGAGCCACGTGCCAATTGGCATAATGATAAGAAAACTAGGGAAGTAAACACGTAACTCAGGGATTGGTGTGGGAAAGAGGGATTCCACTTCATGGGGCATTTGCATCAGTTTTGGAACCGGGGGGATCTGTACCGTTGGGACGGTCTCCACCTGAACCGATCAGGTACCAATGTTCTAGCGAAGAGGATAAATAGGGTGGTCAGTAGGACTTTAAACTTCTGAGTGGGTGGGGGGAAGGGAAAGTGAAAGCGACCGAGAGTATGGAGTTAAATGGAAAGATAAGCGGCAGGACAGCATATGTGCAGGCAGATTTAAACTTGAGACAGACTGGGAATGCAGCAAAAAGGAAGGATAACTTAGGACATCTTATGACTTCCAATATCTCTAATGATGAGAAAGTTAGTATTAAGGCACTTTACCTGAATGCTGGTAACATTCATAACAAAGCAGATGAACTAAGGGCACAGATCATCGTGAATGATTATGATGTGGTAGGCATCACAGAGACGTGGTTACAGGGGGGTCAGGACTGGCAGTTAAACATCCAAGGGTTTTCAACTTATCGAAAAGACAAGGAGGTGGGCAGAGCGGGCGGGGTGGCCTTGTTAGTTAAGAACAAAATTAAATCTATGTTGCTGAATGACATAGCGTCGGATGATGTGGAGTCTGTGTGGGTGGAATTGAGGAACCACAAAGGCAAAAAAACCATTGTGGGAGTTATGTACAGACCTCATAACAGTGGTCTGGACCAGGGGCGCAACATGTACCGGGAAATAGAGAAGGCATGTCAGAAAGGTAAGGTCACGGTGATCGTGGGAGACTTCAATATGCAGGTGGACTGAGTAAGTAATGTTGCCAGTGGATCCAAAGAAAGGGAATTCATGGAATGCTTACAGGATGGCTTTTTGGAACAGCTTGTCATGGAGCCCATAAGGGAGCAGGCTATTCTGGACCTAGTGTTATGTAATGAACCAGACTTTATAAAAAAATCTTAAAGTAAGGGAACACTTAGGAAGCAGCGATCATAATATGGTAGAGCTCAGTCTGCAGTTTGAAAGAGAGAAGGCAAAATCGGATGTAATGGTGTTACAGTTAAATTTATTTATGAGGGCATGAGAGAGGAACTGACGAAAATAGACTGAAAGCAGAGCCTAGCAGGGAAGACAGTAGAGCAAAAATGGCAGGAGTTTATGGGTAAAATTGAGGACACTGTCCAGAGGTTCATCCCCAAGAAGAGAAAGATTATCCGGGGAGGGATTAGACAGCCATGGTTGACAAAAGAAGTCAGGAAATCTATCAAAGAAAAAGAGAGAGCCTATAAAGTGACCAAGAGCACTGGGAAATCAGAAGATTGGGAAGGCTACAAAAACAAACAGAGGATAACAAAGAGAGAAATAAGGAAGGAGAGGATCAAATATGAAGGTAGGCTAGCCAGTAATATTAGAAATGATAATAAAAGTTTATTTCAATACATAAGAAACAAACGACAGGCAAGAGTAGACATTGGGCCACTTCAAACTGATGCTGGAAGCCTCGTGATGGGAGATAAGGAAATAGCAGGAGAACTTAATAAGTACTTTGCGTCAGTCTTCACAGTGGAAGACATGAGTAATATCCCAACAATTAAAGGGAGTCAGGGGCTGAGTTGAGTATGGTTGCCATTACAAAAGAGAAAGTGCTAGAAAAGCTAAAAGGTCTTAAAATTGATAAATCTCCTTACCCCGATGGGCTACATCCTAGCATTCTGAGGGGGGTGGCTGAGGAAATAGCGGAGGCGTAGGTTGAGATTTTCAAAAGTCACTGCAGTCGGGGAAAGTCCCGGATGATTGGAAGATCATTGTTGTAACCCCCTTGTTCAAGAAAGGATCAAGGCAAAAGATGGAAAATTATAGGCCAATTATCCTAACCTCGGTTGTTGGTAAAATTCTAGAATCCATCATTAAGGATGAGGTTTCTAAATTCTTGGAAGAGCAGGGTCGGATTAGAACAAGTCAACATGGATTACGTAAGGGGAGGTCGTGCCTGACAAACCTGTTGGAGTTCTTTGAAGAGGTGACAAGTAGGTTAGACCGGGGAAACCCAGTGGATGTGGTCTACCTAGACTTCCAAAATGCGTTTGATAAGGTGCCACACGGGAGGCTGCTGAGCAAGGTGAGGGCCCATGGTGTTTGAGGTGAGCTACTGGTATGGATTGAGGATTGGCTGTCTGACAGAAGGCAGAGAGTTGGGATAAAAGGTTCTTTTTCGGAATGGCAGCCGGTGACAAGTGGTGTCCCGCAGGGTTCAATGTTGGGGCCGCAGCTGGTCACGTTAAAAAAAATGATCTGGATGAAGGGACTGGGGCATTCTAGCGAAGTTTGCCGATGATACAAAGTTAGGTGGACAGGCAGGTAGTACTGAGGAAGTGGGGAGGCTGCAGAAGGATCTATACAGTTTGGAGGAGTGGTCCCGGAAATGGCTGATGGAATTCAATGTGAGCAAATGTGAGGTCTTGCACTTTGGAAAAAATAATAGAAGCATGGATTACTTTCTAAACGGTGAGAAAATTCGTAAAGCCAAAGTACAGAAGGATCTGGGAGTGCTAGTCGAGGATTCTCTAAAGGTAAACATTCAGGTTGAGTCCATGATTAAGAAAGCAAATGCGATGTTGTCAATTATCTCAAGAGGGTTGGAATATAAAAGCACCGTTGTGCTACTGAGACTTTATAAAGCTCTGGTTAGGCCCCATTTGGAGTACTGTGTCCAGTATTGGTCCCCACACCTCAGGAAGGACATACTGGCACTGGAGCGTGTCCAGCGGAGATTCACATGCATGATCCCTGGAATGGTAGGTCTAACATATGAGGAACGGCTGAGGATCCTGGGATTGTATTCATTGGAGTTTAGAAGATTAAGGGGAGATCTAATAGAAACTTACAAGATAATACATCGCTTGGAGAGGGTGGACGCCAGGAAATTGATTCCGTTAGGCGAGGAGACTAGGACCTGTGGACACAGCCTAAGAATTAGAGGGGTTAAATTCAGAACAGAAATGCGGAGACATTTCTTCAGCCAGAGAGTGGTGGGCCTGTGGAATTCATTGCCGCGGAGTGCAGTGGAGGCTGGGACGCTAAATGTGTTCAAAGCAGAAATGGATAAATTCTTGATGTTACAAGGAATTAAGGGCTACGGGGAGAATGCGGGTAAGTGGAGTTGAAATGCCCATCAGCCATGATTGAATGGCGGAGTGGACTCGATGGGCCGAATGGCCTTACTTCCGCTCCTATGTCTTATGGTCTTATAAAAAATTGTTCTATAATCACTGAATGGATCATTTTTTTCTTCAATTCATAAAGATAGTTACTATATTGTATTCCACAATTTACCAATTTTAATAAATATTCAATCAACATCACAGCAAAGTGTTTTTGAAATATTGAATCATTTTAATTGCTCATATAACAACATTATCAAGTCATTGTCATGATAATAATTACACAATTATTTAAGAAAGTCTTTTGAACAAGTAAAGTGAGATTCACATTTTAATTTGACCAATTGTTTCTGAGTGCCAACACTGCAATATGAAACTTTATTTCCAGGTTAAGTTTCCCACGATGGATCCAAGGACTTCCCATCCAACATTAATTATGAATGTCTGATGTTTGCTTATTTGAATGATTTCCGTAATCACAGACTTTAAATTCACAGACCTGCAATTACTTTTCATTGCAATAATTCCTGTTTGTTTGCATATATTCCTCAGTCACATAGCAAAACGAGATTTCTCATTATTTCTAAATTCATTGATCGAATTTTATAATTCAGTTGTTGCTCATACCTAATAATCATTCAATCCATATTTGTTGTAAATGTGGAATTACAGCTCTTTACATAAATAACTAAATAGATTGTAGTGTACAATCTCTCAATCATTGTTAATATTAATTCTTATTTTACCCGCGGAAACATAGTTGAATTCATTTAAATATATTTCACTTCGATGTGAACATTTATTGTACTTCTAATCACAATAAGATTTAAGTATTTTTCATGCAACAAAATCATGTAAAATTCCTGCGTTTTGTTAAGTCAAATGAAAAAGAATTAACAGCTCTGTATTGTCTCATTAAACAATGACAATGCATTTTGAATTTTTCGAAGTTGAGCATTTTTGCAAAGAAGGGATGTTGTCTTCAGCTGTGTAATCACATTTAATGACTAATTCACAGAATCTGCTGTTTATTCTCTTCGAGTTCCCAAGAAACCAAATTAACTAATTCTGCTGGTTCTGAATTCCTGGAAAGTAACTGAGAATGTTTGAGTCTTAAGGATGAAGAAGTCAAAGTGATTGTACTGATTTGTTTTAATTGGAAAGAGCTTAATTCAAACATTTCTGGCACATAAATCGCTATTCGACAGTATTGCAAAGATGAAAAGCAAGTTAATTTCTTCATCAGTAAAACAAACAAATGTCACTTCCCGTTATTCATTAGTTGGCTAATTCCCAAATTTGTAATTAAACAATGCAATTCACCTGAATATTGTTTTGTCCTTTGATCATATTAATTTTCTAATTATTGTTCATTCATAATTTGTTAGGGATTTTTACTTTTCGTTTTGCACGTCTCTAATTTATTTCACTTGTTGCATGGGGGCTGGGCATTGAGAATAGAGGATCAGTGGTTAGCACTCGTGTCCTACAGTGTTATGCACTTGGGTTTGGTTCCATCCTCGGCCACGTGTTTGTGTGGAATTTGCATGTTCTGGTTTTCTCCTACAATCCAAAAATGTGCAGATTAGGTAAATTGGCCATGCTAAGCTGCACGTTCTGTTCAGGGATGTGTAGGTTAGGTGCATTAGCCAGGGGTAAATGTCCAGTAATCTGAGAGCAGAATGGTGCTGTGTGGATTATTCTTTGGAACGTCAGTGTAGACTTGTTGGGCCAAATGGCCTGTTTCCACACAGTAGGATTTCCATATAATTAGAAATGTCTTTCGCTAAATAAAACTGACATTTTTTAAAAATGTTGCCTTTAAAACTTATCTTTAACAGTCAATTGTCAATCTTGTAAAATATCTCAATGTTACTGAAATCAATGTTCAAACAAAACACTGCACATAAAGCCACACAAAGATCTTCATCACCATCTAATTACTGTTCAGTGGAATAATCACAATAAATATCTTATTGTTCCTGAGATCAATCACCACTATCACAGTAAGGATCTGGTTATCATTCCCTCCAATAAATGCAATCGTTATCCTCTGGTATTTCAGTTCAGTCGTTACACACCACACTGGCTGTTCAAACCATGGTTATTCTTTATTATGAAGGGCAAAGGGTTCTAACGGCAAGAGATGTTCGATCTGATTTGTTGCATGTTCTCAAACAGGTTTTCTCTATAAACATAGCAAAAAAAGTGTTAATTTGGTCTTGTTCAACTGCTGATTCTAACCTTTTCAGTTCATGTTCATTAAACATATTTGGAGAAAATGAGGAAAGCTGAAGCTGAAGATCAGAACCAAGAGTGTGGCATTGGAAAAGAGCAGGCACATCCAAAGAGCAGGAGGACCGACCTTTCGAACATTAGGCCGTCATCAGAAAAAAATCCTGATGAAGGGCTTATGCCCAAAACGTTGATTCTGCTTCTCCTCGAATGCTGCCTGACCTGCTGTGCTTTTCCAGTGCCACACTTTTGACATTAGAAATATTTGACTGAATATTCACAGATTATACTAAAAGTGGCTTCTGTCAATTTAATTTACTTTGCTTACTATTCACTAAAGTTTTCAGAAACTTTAGTGAATAGAAAGTTTCTCCTATTCACTAAATTAATTGCTTCTCCTTTTCTTCTTAAATCTGATACTAATCTCAAATAAACAGAGCACATTAAAATTCACATGAACTATAAATTTGTATTCTCGCCAAAAATAAACAATGGAAGGCGATGTAGAATTCTTGAACAGCCTACACATTTGAATGAAAAAGCAATTCCTTCCAAAACATGTTTGCACGTCTGTATCTTTCTTTCAATTCAATAATCCTGCAAATAGTTTATAATTGTCAGTTGATCTCTCTGAATGAGTACCTAACCAATGTCAATGTAAACAGCTGAAACATTAACAACAGATTGATAATTGGGTGTTAAAGATCTTATTTGAAGTGAACAAATGTTTGGAATTTATTCGAATTCCACCAGAAAACATCCTTGAATCATAATACAAGAAATGACTTATGTGAGAGATGTGCAAACCTAATTTTTAAATGAACGAACTCCAATATTTTCAAAGCATTTCAATCTTACGGTCAAAATGAACAGGTGAATGGAAAAATAAAAACAATTTTCTGACAATTCATAAACTGAACAACAATTACAAATTCACTTTGATCAAAGGACAGAGTAATATTTATATAAATTACAACATTTAGTTACAAAGTAGGTAACCAGCTGACTGGCAAGTAATAGGTGGTAGCATTTGTTAGCTTATTGAAGAAGATATCAACTTTATTTCCAATTTATAGCACGACAGAATAATGTTTAATGTGTTTCAATTGTTTGGACTTGCCCCTTTGGAACAAAAAAAAAGATCAATCTCATTACTTAGACATCGTAATCTTTAATTCTGCAGCATTTTCAAATATTCTCCAGGAACTTATAAACAACAGAATTAGATACAGGTATCCCCACGATCCGAAAGTAGAGCGTTATGATGAAACCTTACATAAGCTGAAAAGGGGTAAATCAAAGAAGCATGAATCATTTTCTTTTTTTTTGGTAAAAGTGAAAATCCTCTTCAGATTTCTTTCAGTTAAAGAAAGCAGGGATAGATGTAAATCTTTTGTAAAAGCAAAGTGGCTAAAGCAAACTTTCCAAAAGTGGGGGATACGTGTACACATATTTCTTGGTAACCTGACACAAATAAGTATCAGATTTTGTGATTATTGATATAATAGATAAAAGCAGATCTAATGTTGGATTGAAAAGCAATTCCATCTGTGCTTGGGTAGTCTCTAATCAACATTCAGAGCAGCTCCTGATATATTTCTGTTGAAGGTGTGATTTGAAACCTTCCCTCGGGTCTAGTAATAGAGACACTGCCACAGCTTCACAAGCTCCTTTCAAAATGTTCCCATTCAGGACGGCAGGACTGCAATATTATGTTTAATGTGGTTACTCAAATGAAAACTAATCAGCTGTTTATTGCAGTAATTTGAATGGGAATTAATTCGGTAGTATCACAAAATCTGATACTTATTTGTGTCAGGTTACCAAGAAATATGTGTACACGTATCCCCCACTTCAGTATTCACGAGTGAGTGGGACCTTGTTATTTGTGAGGACAACGTGAAACAGGCTGATATGGTCGAACAGGTCAATGTTAAGACGGAGAATGTGCTGAAAATACTGAAAAATCATGGGGGTAGAGAAGTGCCCTGGGCCAGAAAGGATATAACTTAGGTTGTTATGGGAAGGGAGGCAAGGGATTACTGAGTTTTGGTGACGATCTTTGCAACCTCACTGCCCACTGGAGTCATACCAGATGATTGGATGGGTGACAAACGTTATTCCCTTATTCAATAAAGGCAATTGAGATAATCCTGGGAATCATCGATGAGTCAGTCTTACATCAGTTGTGGGCAATATTTTGGAGACGATTCTGAGAGACAGGATTGATGATTATTTGGAAAAGTATAGATTGATTAGAGATGGTCAGCATGGCTTTGTGAGTGGCAGGTTATGCCTCACAAACCTTATTGAATTATTTGAGGATGTGACAAACACATTGGTGAGGACAGAGTAGTGGATGTGGTGCATCTGGACTTTAGCAAGATGTTTGATTAGGTTCCCCATGGTAGGCTCATTTAGAAACTAATGAGGTATGGGATACAGGGAAACCTGCCTGGTTAAATAATAAATTGGCTGGCCCATAGAAGACAGGGTGAGATTACATGAATAGTTTTCAGCTTGGAGCACGGTGACCAATGGTGTTCTGAAGGGATTAGTTCTGGAGCCTCTGCTCTTTGTGATTTTTTATAAATGACTTGGATGAGGAAGTGGAAGGGTCGATTAGGAAGTTTCCAATGACACGAGAGTTGGTGGAGTTGTGGATAGTGTGGAGAGCTTTTGTAGGTTGCTAAATGACATTGAGAGGATGCAGAGCTGTGCTGAGAAGTGGCAGATGGAATTCTACCTGGGAAAATGTAAAGTTATTCATTTTGGAATTTCAAATTTGAGTGCAAATTTTCAGATTAAATGCAGGATTCTTGACAATGTGGAGGAACAGAGGGATCGTGGGGTGCATATCCATACATCTCTCAGAGCTGACATCCAAGGTGATAGGGTTATTAAGACGGTGTATGGTGTGTTGGCTTTCATTAGCAGGGAGATTGAGTTTAAGAGCCACGTGTTTATGCTGCAGCTCTATGGATCAGTGGTGAGACTACACTTAGAATATTGTGTTCGGTTCTGATCATCTCATTGTACATAGGATGCGGAAGCTTTAGAAAAGCTGCAGATGAGATTTATCAAGATGTTGCCTGGACTGGAAGGCATGTCTTATGAAGAAATGTTGAAGGAGCTGGGGCTTTGCTCATTGCAGTGAAAGAGGATGAGAGCTTACTTGATAGCTTTGTGTCAGATGATGAGAGGCATAGATAGAGAGGATGATAAAAGACTTTTCCCCACAAAGTGGCATAATTTTAAGGTGAATGGGAGAATTTGGGGGGAGATGTCAGAGATAGTTTCATTATAGATAGTGGTGGGTGTGTGGAATGCACTGCCAGTGGTGGTAGTAGACTCAGATCCATCAGGGACATCTAAGCGACTCTTGGATAGGCACATGGATGATAGTAAATGAAGGGCATGTTGGTTCTTTTGATCTGAGAGTAGGATAAAAGGTCGGAACAACATCGTGGCCAAAGGGCCTGTACTGTGCTGTACTGTTCTATATTCTATGGACTGAAATGAACAATGATTATATATTAGCAACATATAGATTTTCAAAATTCTATTAGCATACTTAAGAATAATGATAAATTTCATCTTGCTATTTGACTGTGCTATCTGCAAAAACGAACAGGAATTCTTGCAGGGAAAAGTAATTAGGTTTTTCTAAATTTATAAGGCTGGGATGACAGATCATTCAAATGAGCAAAAGTCATATTGTTAACAGTGCGTGTTGCATCAGAAATAATGGATTCTTTTATAGGTGTGTTGATTGGAAATAAAATGGATTTTTATATTACTGTATAGGTACAAGGGAAGATTGGATTAAATTCAGATATAAACTTCACTGTAGTTGTTAGCAAGACTAAACTAAAGCATACTATAATTATTGTAATGCAAATGCCTTAATAATTACTGTTAGAATCCTGAAAAAAAGATATATTGTACCATTTTTCCAATAGTCAATAAATTAAATTGTGAACCTCAGTATACTTGTTACCCAGACCAATTATTATGCAATTATTGCAATGGTAATGACTTGATAACTAATGCTAAAACCTAAACAGATAAATTGGTTCAATACCTTGTAAGCATGTTGCTCTGAAATTGATTGGATATTTATTAAGATTGGTGAACTGAGGGACAAAATATAATAGCTCGCTTGATAGAATTGAAGGAAGAAATGAGACAGAGTTTATTGAACAGGATTGTTTTTGTTTAAAAATGTAGTTGATGCAAGAATAATATATTTTCCGCCATTGAATTTCTTGTAGAGACATGATTTTTTCAAAACTTTTGTTATGATTCAATGTTGAGACACTTGTGTCAGAGTCTGCAAAGGGGAGAGTGAGAGAGAAAGAAATTTTAAAAAAGCAGAAAGGAAAGGAACTAGCGAGCAGATGAGCTCCAACTGTAGTGTCTCACCCTGCTATCATCTTATTGGGTGAGCTGGAATGCAGACTAGTCAAGCAACAACCTGACAGGATTATACAGACAGAATCATAGCTTACAGTGTCCTAGACACCACTGTCACCATCCCTGTATGTCCTGTCCCACCGGCAGGACATGGATGTCACTGAAATGCTGGAACATGCAGGGTTATGGACTAAGGTCTGCACAACGTAATCAATGTGATTTATTTGACATTTCTCCAGAATATTAAACTCCAGTCCAATTTGAAAAGTTAATAGCGTCATCAGACTTGAACTACAAATGTCAGGAAAAAAAATCAGCAAGTTACAGCACAGATCGAGGCCACTTGGCCCATCCTGTGTGTGTTGGCTGTAATAGAACTCCCCAGGCTTTACAGCTTTTTGTATTCACCATTGAAAGCAACAATTTCAGACTGTGAACTCTGCCCTCTATGCTTTTATAATCTGTTTTTTAAATGTATTTCTTTGACAGCTGCACACCTTGTTTCCTTGTTTCTTTCCCAGCCCTAATTCCATTTCCCGTGGCCTTGAGGGACTACCATTTCTGCTGTTTAATCTCTCCTGTGACAGACAGTCTTTTTGACCTTGTCTCACCCCCACCTTGCTCACAACCTGTTACATTTCTAATGGTTCCCAGGCCTCTGTAACTTTCACTGCGCCCCCTGGGTCAACGGCGCAAGTTTTGAATTCTCTTCCTCCTGAGATAATCAGAAATCTTTCCGGTTGCAGTTTCCCCCAGATTTTATTTTGAAAAGCAGAGCATTTGAGTCAGAGTCAAGTTTTTGTGAGCCTTCATCCACAATTCCGAGCATTTGGGTGTAATTTGTGACCCTCCCCCTAATGTGTAACGTTACTGGATTGGACATTCTAAAATGGCTGCAGTGTGCAATTTAGGTGAGTTGGGCTAGCCATGGTTAATGTGAGGTTATGGGGGTTCGGTAGGTGAGCAGGTCATTGCAGACTCGATGGGCCGAATAGACTCCTTCTGCACCCACTGGATTCTGTGATTCTAACTAGTTGTGATTGTTGTCACATTTTCCTAATGCCAGGTTCATTCAACTCAGATACATATGATTGTGTGGGTGCTCACTCACTCCTTCCCTTCAGTTTTACATCAATTTCACACTGTATGTGAGGGTGGGAATGGATTTATAAATATAAATACACCAACCGAAACCCCTCACAGGTCAGGAACTGTTTCTGCTACTTTCATCACTCACAAGGAACAGGAAAATAAAGGTTCAGTCACAAATCTCACAGGAACATAGCGGTAATAATCACCAGAAAAGGCTGAACAGCTCAAAACGCTTTTCTCAAGAAAAGAGGAGGCTCAGAGACAGCCTGGTACAAGTACAAAGCTTTGTGTCTGTGTTTTCAGAGATTTGTGGTTGCAATTATTGGGTTGGAAGCATGTTTCATTGCCCCAAATCATCAAAGGTGCTATCTAAATGTGCATCTTTCTTTCTGTCTGAGTTAACAATCAGATGGACAGGTCAGTGCCTGAGTGTCTTACCAAATCCCTGATTGAATCTGCCTCCCCCACAAACCCGGGTGCCTCACCACTCACTGGGTCATGGAGAAACTCTGCCGTTACAATGAGAACTGTCTTTGCTGTCGCCGCTCCTCGTGCTTCCGCCTAATACCCACTTCCCTTCATTAAATCCCAGCTGCCTCTAGTCCACCCACATGGACATGTTTAAGAGCATGACAGGAGAATGGATTGAAACCAAGAGTTCAATAGCCAGAATGAGAGAGGAAGAATGAAATAAACGGTGATTGTGGACCCCAGTGGATACAGACTGCAGGCTGAGTCCTTTGTGGGCATTCCTGCAGCAAAACAAGACAGCATTCCATGATGAGAGTTAAAGCAAGGTGGCAGGAGAGGGAGCCACAGAACATGAGCAGGTTTAGTTCAAATACAGGAGGTTTGTTCAGTCAGTAACAGTGTGTTCGACGTGGAGGTGAAGTGAGCAGTGAGGGGGAATGTTACCACAAGTTGCCGATGGATAACTTTCATTGGAACAGGAGGAGGCCATCAGCCCCTCAACCCTACTCTGCCATTCAGGATGATCATAGCTGATGTGTGACCTGACGTACAACTTTCAAACCCCTCTAATTTCATCAATAAACTCCTCTGCAACAGACAAGATGAGTATTGGAAAAGCAAACATCTGGAAATGCTGGGAAATCAGAAATAAAAACAGAAATTGCTGGAAACATTCAGTAGGTCTGGCAGCATCTGTGGAGAATGAACCGTTCGTGTCCAGTGATCAGTCAGGTGACCAGCTGCAGCTGACCATTCTGCTGTTTCTGTAACACTGGAACGGGTTCTGGTGTGAGGGGAATGAGATTGTCAAAAACAACTGAGGAAACAGGAGGATGTAGTCAGTTAGAATTAGGAATTCAGTGTGGGAGAAGGGATTCAGTGATTCATCCTGTCTCCGAGACCCCAGCGGGTTCAAATTGGGTAGGAGCTGTTCGCCCCTCTGTGTGACAAGGGATTTGCTGCGCCTTCAACACGATTGAGAGACCAGTGAGTGCACACAGGGAAGTGGTCATCCCCCTGCTCCGTGTGGACTTCAGGACTCTGATTCTGATGTTATGTTCAGAGTCAGGAGTGGACCTTGTACGTGATGACACTGTTAGAGTATTGATGTTGTTGTTAACCACATTAACTGGGCTGAATGTGACTGAACTTACATTGCCCCTTTCTGAACCTCAGGATATCTCTCAGGGCAGTAAGTCTCCACAAACAGCAATGTGACAATAAACAGGGATCATCTGTTTTGATTTAATTTGTGATTGTAGCACTGCAGCTTCACAGCATCAGGTACAAGGTTGGAGTCCAGCCTTGGTCAACAGCCTGTGTGGAGTTCCCACATTCTCTCCATGATAGTGTGGGTCCCCTCCAGCTGCTCTGGTTTCCTCCCACAGCCCAAAAATGTGCAGGTGGATCAATCATGCTAAATTGTCCACAGGATCCAGGATTGTGCAGACTAGGTGGATCAGCCATGGGAAATGCAGGGTTACAGTGCTCTGTGCGTGGTGTTCTTCGGATGCTCTCCTTCCACACTGTAGGGATTATATTCCATGATTGAGGATAAAGGCTACACAGCAGGTTTTCCTTGGAGAAGGAGCATGTGGTGTGCATCAATTCTCTCAATGCCTTTAGATAGAGGTGGGCACCGCAGGGGATATAGTGCTTTATCTCCACCGCTGGCCCCTCCCCACAACTCTATTTTGATTTAGTCCCTTCTCACTCGGTCACTTGTAATGGTTTGCTTGGCCCGTAATGGGCTTTGTTTGGAAATATTCAATTGGTTGTACAAATGGTTTACTGCTGCTGATTATATGTCTAGATCAGAGTAGTGCTGGAAAAGCACAACAGGTCAGGCAGGATCCGAGGAGCCAGAAAATCCACGTTTTGGCAAAAGCCCTTTTCCAGCACCACTCTAACCTAGGCTCTCACTTTTGCACTGCTGGTAATTATATGTTAACCAAAAGCAAAATGGCGGAATGATGATTTTGATGGCGGAAAAGTTGCTGTGATAACACTTCTGGGTCGGAGAAATGGGGAAAAAGAACGCTTCACAGCTCACAGAACGAGAACTGAAAAGCTGTTAAATCAAACCTAAGGTTCAGACAGGGAGGGAATATTTTCCTGGAGTTCGAGTAGCTGGAAAGTGATGGTGTCAGGGAATAGACAGGATTTTGTTTTACACAGGTTGAAAGTTTTAAAATTGTTATATTCAGACAGTTTACATTATTTTCTTTAATTTTATTTGCTTTGCAAAAAACTTTTACAACATTTTAAAACCAAAATTTACAAACCTTGTGTTAAGGATAAATGTTAAATAACATCCATCAAACCATCCCTCACTGAAAACTGTTGTGGAAGTGCAATCTCCTGGAGAATCCCTGCCTACTTCTTCCTACCCGGGCTCCATGGGATACCTGGGAGATAGCAGCTGGAGGAGACGATTCAGCCTTTCAATCCTGCTCCACCATTCAGTGGGAAACAGCTGACCATCCAGCTCAGTCTCCTGTTCCTGCTGTGTTCCAATCCCCTTTCATGGCTTTACCTCAAAGGAGAAAGTGAGGTCTGCAGACGCTGGAGGTCAAAGCTGAAACTTTATTGCTGGAACAGCACAGCAGGTCAGGCAGCATCTAGGGAACAGAAGATTCGACGTTTCGGGCACATGCACTTCCTGAAGAAGGGCATGTGCCCGAAACGTCGAATCTTCTGTTCCCTAGATGCTGCCTGACCTGCTGTGCTGTTCCAGCAATAAAGTTTCAGCTTTACCTCAAAGAACTATATCTAAGTCCTCCTTTGGCTTCACCACCTTTTGTTTCAGTGGCGTTGTTGTGTTACTGTGTGGGTGTAGGCAGGGGTAATGTGATAGTTCTGCCTCCTGGAGGATGCACTCAGCGTCCCTCATTATCCTGCAGGAACAGCAACTGGGTTTCAGCAACTAGAGATAGAACCCATTTCTAGGATATGGGCATCACTGGCTCAGCCAGCATTTATTCCCCATCTCTCGTTACCCTCGAGAAGATGGTAGTGAGCTGCTGTCTTGTACCATTCACAGTCCATTTGGCGCAGATAGACCGACAATGCTGGGAGGGAGAGTGTTGCAGGATGTTGACCCAGCGAGTCTTCATCTTTGGTTCTTCAAATGCTGGTTAACCTAATCACAATCTGCACATGATTTTGAGATTTCACTCTGCAAATCTTCACCATCAATCACCCTGTATAAAGGAATATGTACAGGTTAGAAATTCAGAACAGACAATTCTAGTTTCTCTGGAATATCTTTTTCCACTTTCTTCGCCCAATACTGTAACCCTCCAGCCCACTTACTATCTCCCACCATTCTGACTCCACTACCCCCTAAAATGCACCCTCCTTCTGTTTATCAGCAACTCCCTTCTCATGGAGTTGCTGATAAACAGATCCATGCCACCACTTCCTGCCCCTGGTTAGACTCTGCACCCTTTCTGGGTTCACTTCCTTTCTCTTCAGTTGCTGCAAGTCAGTAATGTAACAGCAGAATGAAACAAAAGGAAACAGACAGGGAGGTGGCAGATCCTGGACAGAAGAGGAACCTTCAGTCTGGGAGAATGGGTCACATCCTTCTTAGTTCCCCATTAGTTGATTCCCACCATTACAATGAATTGGGGATGGAGAGTGGTCCTACATGGTTGTAGTGACACTTTGACCCCCAACTGATCAATACTATAAGCAGATACATTCCTCCTCCAGCCAATCACAGTGTGAAATTCTTTACGCAAAGTATACATACCCAAAGCACATCTCCAAAACCCACCCACATTCTGTACATGTACAGTGCCGGGTTTCCCCCCACACGTGTGGCCCCTGCCTCAGGTATTGTGGGAGTTGTAGTCCCCCTGAAGCCACTGGAGCCCTGTCTCAGGAAAGTGAAAGAAAAGTGTGGACTGGAGGGTGTTGTGTTTGGATCCCCATTCTATAGAACAGAGAACACCGAACGGAGAATTCACTACAAGGGTATACAGGAAAGCCACACACACAGACCAAGTCCTAAACTATGAAAGTAACCACCCCAACACACACAAACGAAGCTGCATCAGGACATTATTCAAAAGGGCCGCAACACACTGCAGTACACCAGAACTGCAAAAAGAAGAAGAGGAACACCTATACAAGGTATTCGCCAAAAACGGATACCCACGCAACTTCATCAACAGATGCCTAAGAGAAAGACCACGGAACGAGGACATACCACAACCAAAAGGATTAGCCACACTACCATACATCAGGAGCATCTCAGAACTGACAGCCAGACTACTGCGACTCCTAGGACTCATAACAGCACACAAACCAACAGCCACGCTCAGACAACAACTCACCATAACGAAGGACCCGATACCCAACATGAGCAAAACTAATGTAGTGTACAAACTACCATTCAAGGACTGCACAAAACACTATATAGGACAAACAGGAAGACAGCTAACAATCCGCATACATGAACATCAACTAGCCACGAAACGACACGATCAGCTATCCTTAGTAGCCACACGCAGACAACAAGCAACATGAATTCGACTGGGACAACACTACTATCATAGGGCAAGCCAGACAGAACAGCCAGGGAATTCCTAGAGGCATGGCATTCATCCACAAACTCCATCAACAAACACATCGACCTGGACCCAATATACAACCACTACATCGGACAGCTGAAACTGACAACCGGAAGCGGCAGGGACAGACCACTATAAACACCGGAGGAAACATCAAAGAAGCGCTTCGCAGGAGGCTCCCAAGCACTGATGATGTCGCCTAGCCAGGGGACGAAATGTTTGCAACAAAAACCTCCAGCTCGGTGAACAGAACCACAACAACGAGCACCAGAGCTACAAATCTTCGCACAAACTTTGAATCCCTATCCAGATACACAAAACATTAGGACTGTCACTGGGTTTTACTGAGATATTTGCTTCCACAACCTGATTTTCTGATGTAAGGAATATAGATTCAACCAACTGGGGCGTGGGGAGGTTAATAGGAGGAGGAGATTTTAAGCAGAGGTGGCTCAATGGTTAGCATTGCTGACTCACAGCGTCAGGGACCTGGATTTGGTGCCAGCCTTAGGCGACTGTGTGGAGTTTACATGTTCTCCCAGTGTCTGTGCGGGTTTCCTCTGGGTGCTCCAATTTCATCCCACAGTCCAAAGATGAATCGGTTAAGTGGATTGGCCATGCTAAATTGCCCACAGTATCCATGCGTGTGCAGATTAAGCCAATAACCATAGTAAATACAGGGAATGGGAGAGTCTAAATGTGATGCTCATTGTCGGATTGGTGTGGACTCCATGGGTGATTACCCTGTTTCTGCACTGTAGGGATTCTATTCTATTCTCATGAAGAAGAATGTACTTATCTCAATGTGCTGTGAATCTGTGGAATTCCCTATTCAAAATGCAGTGGATGCCAGGACAATGAGCAAATTTACTGAAGAGATACAGATGTTGATTTTGCAATGAGTTGAAAGTGAGAGAGAGCAGGCAGGAAAATCCAGCTGAGACAGAGGTGAGCTCAATCATCACCGTATAAAATGGTGGAGCTGGTTCGAAGGGCTGCATTGCCTCTCCTGTGCCCAGTGCTTATCTTCTTACGGTAATAACTGGAAAGCTGAATCTAACACTCACCACCTTCACCAAAGGAGATTTTCTAAAAAAGCAGGATAGTCAGGTGGATTAGCGTTCCAAACTTAGATAGTGAGGAAGCGTGTAGGAGATAATGATTTTACATTTTTAAACTGAGGTGAGTTAAAAATCACACAACAGGTTATAGTCCAACAGGTTTAATTAGATCAGGATGACGGAGCAACTCTCCGAAATCTAGTGTGTTTCCAATTAAACCTGATGGACTATAACCTGGTGTTGTGTGATTTTTAAATTTATACACCCCTGTCCAACATTGGCATCTCCAAATCATGTAAACTGAGGGGAGACAGTGATTTATGGTTTTAGACTGTGTAATACATTCACACCGTCCAGAATACTCTGTTGTGAATATCTATCCTGTACTTTATTACAAAGCCAAGGTCTCTGACAATGAAAACCAAAACACCCAGGTAACATCGCCTCACCTCGTAATCTGATAAAAGACTTGTGATAAGTCTGGTTAAATTTAGAATACAGTTGGAAAGCGGGAAGATTAAATCCAATCCCAAGGTCCTGTACTTCAACAAAGGAGACTACAATAGGATGAGGCAGGAGTTGGCTAATGTAGACTGGAAGCAAAGACTTTACAGTGGGACAGTTGACAGACAGTGGAGGAATATAAAATAATTTTTCAAACTGCTCAGCAAAAGTATATGTCAGTGAAAAGGAAGGACTGTAGGAAAAGGAGTAATCTGCCATGGGTGGCTAAGGAAATAAGGGAGTCTATCAAATTGAAATAGAAAACATACAAATTGGCAAAGACCAATGAGAAACTAGGAGATTAGGAAAACTTTAAAGATCCACAGAAAGATGGATGGGATTGGGGGAGAAAAGTAATGAGCAGCTATCCTAATGGCCGGAATAACATTTTACACGGCTAGAGGGGAACCTATTATGTGGGGAACATATGGCCTCTGTAATTGTTGAAGCACTTAACTGTTACCATAGAGATAATCCTGATCACGTTACAAATCACAGCACACTGCAAAAGCCTGTACTTCCAAATAAACCTGTTGGACTATAACCTGGTGTTGTGTGGTTTTTAACTTAACCCACCCCGCTCCAACACCGGCTCCTCCACATCAGAATCCTGACAGACAGCCCCACTGAAACTGAAGCGCCTGTCAGATACCTGACTGAGCCACAGGACCGTGGGGGAGGGGTATGTGGTTTAACCACAAAGTCTGGATCAGTGGTGCTGGAAGAGCACAGCAATTCAGGCAGCATCCGAGGACAGGCAAAATCGAATTCCTGATGAAGGGCTTTTGCCCGAAACGTCGATTTTGCCTGTCCTCGGATGCTGCCTGAATTGCTGTGCTCTTCCAGCACCACTGATCCAGAATCTGGTTTCCAGCATCTGCAGTCATTGTTTTAAACACAAAGTGTTGAGCTTAACTCGACTTTCTAACTGACTGTTGCCATGGAGATAATACTGAGAGACAGTCTCTATTCAAAGTCCCAAACCACAAAGGTATGAGAATGGGAGCGGCATATCGGACAGGCGGGGAGTTACTTGATGCTGCCTGGAGGTGTTCTGCATGTACACTATCCAGGTAACTGCTATGTCTCATCAATAAAGACTCAAAGAAGACCTCTCAGAGTTCTGTGCCCAGTTATTCCTATCCAGCAGGGTTCAGGAATATGAGGACACAGCAGTCAGTCTTCACAGTGGAGGATACGAAGAACATGCCAGTAATTGATAAGGAGACTGAGGAAGGTGAGGACCAAGAAACAATCATTATCACGAAAGCGTTAGAGTTAGACAAGCTAATGGAGCTAAAGGTAGACAAGTCTCTTTGCCCTGATGGAATACATCCCAGGGTGCTACCAGAGATAGCGGAATAAATAGTAAATATACTTGGAGTCAGAGTCCTACAGCAGAGACAGGCCCTTTGGCCCAAACTGGCCCATGCCAATCAGAATATCTCTCCACGCTAACCCCATTTCCCTGCACTTGGCCCATCTGCTTCTGACCCTTTACTATCCATGTATTTGTCCAAATGCCTTTTACATGTTGTTAATGTACCCACCTCAACCACTTCCACTGGCACCTCATTCCATATATACATACCACCCTCTGTGTAGAACTGTTGACCCTCAGGTTCCCTTTCATAATTTCTCCTCCGACCTTAAACTGATGCCCTCCACTCCTTGATTCCCTGGGAAAGAGACGGAGTGCATTCACCTTACCCAAGCCTCTCATGGTCTTATATATTTCCAGAAAAGATCAACCTCTGTTTCCACTGCTCTGAACAAAAAAAAAATCCTCGCTTGTCCAACCTCTCCCTATAATTTAGACCCCCGAGTCCTGGCAAAAATTCTTGTAAATTTCTTATGCACTTTTTCCAGTTTAATAACTGAAACCTACACTGCACTCATCACATTTCCAGTGTTTCCCCACGGCATTGGAACCGACGTGACAACGTCAATGGATTACAAGCCATGATCGATAATTAACTCCTTTACGACAATCCTGTTTTCATAGCATTTTCCATGGTGCAGGCATCCTTGTGTCTTTCTGGTTGCATGGTTAATTAAAAATTTGTCCTCACACGAAACAAATCTGTAGCTTAATTGTTCCTGGGAAATGTGCCATGTTTCTTCAGACTTTTAACAACAAATGAACTCTCTCTCCACACTCACCACACTAACATGGACTTGGCTGTGTCTCAGTAATTTTTCCAGTCACACTGACATTTGAAATATTCGCCCACGGACAGAATACACACCTTTCCTTCCACATGAAAAAGGCCAATGATATTCAGATCGGCACGGATCAAGTAACTATCAAAACGGAACGTGAAGTTCAATTTGAATTTCTCATCCACAAACTCGCGGCACGGTGGCACAGTGGTTAGCACTGCTGCCTCACAGCGCCAGAGACCCGGTTTCAATTCCCGCCTCAGGCGACTGACTGTGTGGAGTTTGCACGTTCTCCCCGTGTCTGCGTGGGTTTCCTCCGGGTGCTCCGGTTTCCTCCCACAGTCCAAAGATGTGCAGGTTAGGTGAATTGGCCATGCTAAATTCCCCGTAGTGTTAGATAAGGGGTAAATGTATGGGTGGGTTCCACACTGTATGTAATCTAATCTAATCTAAAAAAAACCCTACAACAGAGAAATCAAGTCACCACCGTTAACACAGGATGGAAATTCATAAGACAGTGATAGTATTAAATTGTAGTTTCTTTGTTCCCCCAAAGCTTTAAATCTCAGTCTCACAATTGCTCTCTTCTGTGAACTGAAATCCAAACCAATCTCCTCACCCTTTTCCTCCACACCCAATTCTCTCTTCTCTTTGAAATCAGCTTCCTCGCTCCTGCCTGCAGACGAAGAACCAAAAAAAGGTCTCCTCCCACAATCCAAATATGCACAGGTCAGGTGAATTGGCCATGCTAAATTGCCCATTGTGTTAGGTACATTAGTCAGAGGGAAATGGGTCTGGGTGGGTTACTCTTCTGAAGGTTGATGTGGACTGGTTGGGCCGAAGGGCCTGTTTCCACACTGGAGGAAATCTAATCTAATCAAATCAATGAGTCTGACTCGGAGCCTCCTGGATGTTGGTGAATCCTTCCCCCACCTCCCAGGTTTCCTTCCTGGTCAGAACCAAACTGATGTTTTGCCCCAATCTGGAACATTTTATTTATTTCCCCCACACGGACGCTCTGATGAGAACCATCCTGCACACACTGGCCAAGTCATATCTGATTGAACTAAGATGAACCAAATTAGAACTTTAATTGCAGGCCCATCTGTGTTCCTTTCTATAACTTTCTGCAAAATGCTTCCCCACTGATAGCTGACCACTTGTCACGATATCAGGGGCAGGGGCCATTTCCCTGGGTCCTGTTCCCAGAGGGAGGAAACTGCGAATGACAGATTAATCCCACACACGCACAGCCTCCCTCCCTGGCACTGACCCGCCCTGCACATACACCAACAATTGGCCAGAACTGCGCCCGTGCACTGGTCTCCCCTCCTACAGCACATGCTCCAGGTCACACACGAAGCTGGGTGATTGACAGCAGCTGCTGCCCAATAGGGTGGAGGGGGCAGGGCTGGAGATTGTAAACAATGAATGAATGTGGAGGACCCTTGGGGATGGACAGGTCAGTGAGGGACAGGAGCAGTGCAGCAGCAGGAGGGGACCCTGAACAAAGTGAGCAATGGGAGAGTCTGACAGGAGAGAAACTACAGGAAGGTTCTGTTGAGGCTCAGGCAGGGACAGCTGGGAGACAGTATGGCCTGGCGGCTTGGGCATGTTTTCCAATCAGCCTTTTCAAAGATGCTGTTACTCAACTCTGAGCCCGATCCTCCTGGTTCAGAGGTAAGGACACTACCACCATTTCCTGGTGGGCTAGTGGAAAGAAGGGAAGGTTTTCTCAATCTCTCTCACATGGAAACTCCATGAGCTCCTCCCACTTACTGTCTATGGTGGGGATGGAGACAGAGCAGATGGGAGTGGGGTTCGGGATATAGGGACTGCCTTTCAAATGGAACTTACCTGTGTGGGTGATATTAACATGACTCAATACACAGTCACCAACACAAACCTGGTGTACGTGAACTTTATACAGAATATTAACACTCATAACTGGGTGACACAGATCCCAATGTACAGAGTTAAGTCCTGGATATTAATAACGGCTTTGTGTATGAGAAATCACTTCTCATGAACTTGAGTCAATTCTTTTGAAGTAACAAAGAGGATTCATGAGGGCAAAGCAGTGGAAATGATCTTCATGGACTTCAGTAAGGCGTTCGACAAGGTTCCCCATGGGAGACTGGTTATCAAGGTTAGATCTCATGGGAATACAGAGAGAACTAGCCATTTGGATACAAAACTGACTCAAAGGTAGAAGACAGAGGGTGGTGGTGGAAGGTTGCTTTTCAGACTGGAGACCTGTGACCAGTGGGGTGTCACAAAGTATTGGTGCTGGATCCACTCATTTTCATAATTTATATAAATGATTTGGATGTGAATATAGGAAGTATTGTTAGTAAGATGACACCAAAATTGAGGGTGTAGTGGACAGTGAAGAGGATTACCTCAGATTACAACGGAATCTTGATCAGATGGTTGAATGTGCTGAGGACTGGCAGATGGAGTTTAATTTAGATAAATGTGTGGTGCTGCATTTTGGGAAAGCAAATATTAGCAGATGTATACACTTAATGGTAAGGTCCTCGGGAGTGCTGCTGAACAAAGAGACCTTGGAGTGCAGATTCATAGCTCGTTGAAAGCAGAATCGCAGGTAGATAGGATAGTGAGGAAGGTGTTTAGTATGCTTTCCTTTATTGGTCAGAGCACTGAGTATAGGAGTTGGGAGGTCATATTGCAGCTGCACAGGACATTGGTTAGGCCACAGTTGGAATATTGTGTGCAATTCTGGTCTCCTTCCTATCAAAACAATATTGTGAAAGTTGAAAGTGGCCAGAAAAGAATTACAAGCATGTTGCTAGAGTTGGAGGATTTGAGCTATAGGGAGAGGCTGAATACACTGTTTTCCCTGGAGCGTCAGAGGCTGATGGATGACCTTATAGAGGTTTATAAAATCAGTAGGGGCATAGATAGGGTAAATACACAGGTCTTTTCCCTGTGGTGGGGAAGAGGCATGATGGGGGATGGGATAGAGAGGGGGGAGACCGAGAGGGGAGGATGACCGTTATTTTGTAGATCTACAACACAACCCTGTTCCTGTTTTCTCCCTATCCCCTTCAATCCTTCTGAAGGATTCAGAACAAGTGCACAGTCCTTGGAAAGTAGAGCTTCAGGGTGATCAAGTGCTGAAGGTTGCATTTGGGACACTGACCTTTATTGGTCTGTGCACTTATCAATAAATGGACCTGGGTTCAATTCCACTGTCCTGGGTTCATGTCTGTGGCCACAGACACGCCTGTCTCGGACCCTGACTAGTGGATCCCCTGTCACTACAGCTCTGCCATTCTCCTTCCTCCAGTTCTGTGCAGCGGAGCTATCTGTGGTGTCATGAACCTGGCTGTTGCTGATTTCCCATGAGAGTCCACTCCACCTGTTCCCCCCGTTATAGAATCCCAAGCGGTGCACAGTATCTGTTTGAGAAGGGGAATGATCACTGGGGTGTCCTGCACTTTCTTCCTGAGCCTTTTACTTGATCTGATGGTCACCCATTCCCTTTCTGCTTGTGTAACGCTCACCTGCAGCGTGACTAACTCACTAAACGTGCTGTCCATAACATTCTTAGTATTGCAGATTCTCAACAGTGAGTCCACTCTCAGCTCAAGGTCTGAAAAGCAGTTTCCCAGTAGCTGCAGATGGACACACTTCCTGCACACACAGCCATCAGGGAGACTGGAAGCGGCCCTTATTTCCCAAATTGTACAACAGGAGCATACCACAGGTCTGAGGGCTCCTGTCACAATGTCTCAGCTAGTTATTCTCATTAAGAGAATTTAAATGATCTAGCAACCTTTCTTCATTTCAAACATTTCCATTATAATCTAAAGGCCCGATCTTTACTTAAGCTGACATTTTATACTTATAAAAACTTAAAAAAAAACTCAGCAGGTTTCACTTACAAACTGGCTGTTCCCATTGGGACCATGTGAATTTCTGAATGGCCTGAAATAAAACTGAAGCTGAGGTTCACCTTCTCCCTGTCTCCCCTCCGTCTGTTTACATCCAACTCCAAATCACTCTCATTGAGCTAAGCAGCCGTCACAGTGCAGCCCTGTCATTTTCATTGTCTGCTCATACCTACACTGCCCTCAGCCTCCTGTACTGTTCCAGTGTATCTCAGTGGGAGCTCAGGGACAGCACCTCATCTTTCAGTTCAGCCCTTTGTAACCCCTGAGTCAACATGGACTTCAGCAGTTTCTGAATGAACAGACAGTTGTCAGAATCTGGAACATTCCACCTGAAATGGTGCTGGAATTTGAGTCCATAAGGAATTTTAATGAGAAGTTTGCAGGGAATTGAAAATAAGGAGTTTACAGGTTAACATCATGAAGTGGGTGACTGGGACCAAATCTGACAGTTCCTACAAAGAGACGAGGTGTAATTTGGATAAATCTGTGCTTCCTCTCAGGGCAATATCTCCTTCCTCAGCTGCAGAGCACAAACCCCAAGGGTGATCCAACCACTAATTTGAACATCTTTCTAATTTTTGCTTAAAATAATAGATACTTTCACACAGAAAGAACAGACACACCTTTCTCCTTCCACAGTAAAATGTCAATGGTGTTCAGATCCTGATGACCTGCTGACGATAGAAAATTGCTTTTGAGATCCCTGTCTCAATTATTCTCAATTAATATTCTATAAAATGAATTCAAAAAACAAAACTCACAGTCAATGCAAGATGAATAGTGAAGGCAAACACCTCTCTTGGTATGTGTTTGGTGTCTAAATGCTCCTCTTGAAATCACCCCGCCCCCACCCAGGAAGAGGACATATCCATGTGCCTCGCTGTACCTTGCCCCCAATAAAGATGGTGGCCATAACCCAGGACCCATCATCGCCTGAGGGCCACAGCCATTTTCCCATTTGCTGTAAACGTGGGACTAAGAGTTTCTAATTCAGGCCTAACTACCTGTACAGAGTGTAATTAAACCCTCCCAGTCTAAACTGAATCCAACTCCCCTTTCCCGTTTCCTCCTCCTGCACACACCAATGGTCATTCTAGATCCAGTGACCCTCCCTCAGAACCGATAGCAGCTGGGAAAATTAGAATCCCTACAGTGTGGTAACAGGCCATTCGGTCCAACAAGTCCACACCCACCCTCTGAAGAGTTTCTCAACCAAACTCATTCCCTGACCCTATTATTCTACATTTCTCCTGAATAATGCACCTAACCTATACATCCCTGAGCACGACGGGAAATTTAGCTTGGCCAATTCACCTAACCTGCATATCTTTGGACTGCAGGAGATAGGGTTTAAAGGGTAAATAATAGGTGGGGACAGAGCCCAAAGAGAGACAGGAAGCTTTGGAAAGACAAAGGAGTGGATAGCAATCTGTCTGGGAGGGTGCATAGCTGTTAATGGAGGGGACAGGAACCTGTGTCTGGCAGCATCTCAGTGGAGGTGCTGGAAATGGCAGCTGATGATCTACATTCTGCTGCAAAACAGACCCTAAGCTTCCAGTTGCCTGTTACTTTAACACACAAGTCTGTTGCCTGGCCAAAATCTGTCTCATGCTTACTGCAGCGTTCCAGTGAAGCTTGATGCAAGCTGGCAGAACACTCCAGAAACATACCAAAACGCCCCGTGTTTCAAGGACTGCAATTTCCCCTCCCATGTGGTCAACAATACTCTCCAGTCCATCCCCACCACTTCCCACACGTCTGCCATTGAACCACACCTCTCCAAATGCAACAAGGATAGAACCCCCCAGTTCTCACTTTTCACCCAGATACAATGCATCATCCTCTGCCATTTCCACCATCTACTATCAGATCCCACCAGAGGTATATTTCCCTCTCCATTCCTTTCAGCATTCCAGAGAGACCATTCCCTGTGAATTCCAAGTCAGATCCATGCTCCCCAACAACCCCATTCCCAGCCCCTTCACTTGCCAATGCAAGAGGTGTAAAACCTGTGCCAACATCTCCCCCCTCACCCCCAAAGGACCCTTCCACATCCAGCAGAGATTTTCCTGCACATCCAAACAACTCACCTATTATGGCCTTTGCTTTCGACGTGGTCTCCTCTCCATTGGGGAGTCAAGACACCAACTTGCGGAATGTTTCAAGGAACATTTCTGCGATACATGCACCAACCAACCCCACCATCCTGTGGTCGAACACTTCAACTTCCTCACCCACTCCACCAAGGACATGCAAGTCTTGGGCCACCTCCACCACCAAATCCCAGCCCCCCGACGCCTGGAGAAAGAAAACCTCATCATCCACATTGGGACCCTTTAACCACAGAATCAAGGTTTCCTCATCTCCCCTCCCCTGCCTTATCCCAGATCCAACCCTCCAACTCGACACAACCCTCTTGAACTGTCCCACCTGTCCATCTTCCTTTCCAATTATCCACTCCACCCTCTCCCTACATCTACCTATTGCCTTCCTAGCTCCCTTCCCACCAATCCCACACATCCCTCTTATTTATTTATCAGCCCTCTTACTACTCCCCCTCCCCCTACAATCCCGGCATTCCTGATGAAAATAATATGCCCAAAACGCCGATTCTCTTGCTCCTGAAATGCTGCTTGACCTGCTGTGCTTTTCCAGCGCCACACATTAACACAAGTTGGAAGAACAACACCCCATCTTCTACTTGGGGACCCTGCACCCCTCTAGCCCCAGTATCAAATTCAATAATTTTACATCCTGAACTCTCCAATTTCCTAGCGCCCTAGCCTCTTAACCCACATACTAGGCCTTGTTATCACATAGCCTACCATTACACATTACCTATGGTTAGCCACTAACAGTCCCCATAAACAGCTATTCACCCTCCCCCTATCAGATCGTTATCCACTCCTTTGTCCAACTGCTCCCATCTCTTTGGACTCTATCACCACCGATCATTTACTCCTTAACCCCTACCTTCTGCATATAAACCAACATTTCTTTTCAGTAACATCAGTCCTGAGGAAGGGTCAGCGGATCCAAAACGTTAACTCTGATTTCTCTTCACAGATGCTGCCAGACCTGCTGAGCTTTTCCAGTACCTTTTGGTTGTTGTGAGAGATTTACAGCATCCGCAGTTCTTTTGGTTCTAATTTACCAGGAATTTCTAATTCAGGTCTAGCAGCCTAAAACCGTGCGTTTCTCAACCCTCCCAGTCCACAATAGCTCCATTTCTTCCCCAGACATTGCAGTCTCTTCCACTCCCTTCACACTCACTAGGTCCCCCCTCACCGTGACACTGCGCCTGCACAGCTCATGGCCACATGTTGGCCTGCTGAACCCACCCCAATTCACTCCCATTGGCTGGAGGATGACGCCAATTCTCCTATTGGTCTGGTACAATTGCACCATTTGGTATCTGGATGGGTATGTGAATATGAAGGGTGTAGAGGGATATGTGTCAAATGTTGGCAAATGGGACTAGATTAGGTTGGGATATCTGGTCGGCATGGACCAGTTCGACCAAAGGGTCGAATTCCATGCTGTAGGTCTCAATGACTCTGCCCTGGGATGAGCTTCATCATTCACAGTGAATGGGGCAGTAACACAGAGCACAGGGGTTTGGGGCTATTCAGCCCATTGGGGCTGTACTCTCTCCCTCTGGAGATGGTACCAGTCTATCCCAACTCACCTCCCATTTGTCTGTAGCCCTCCAAATCCTTCCTTAAAAAAGTTAAATTCCAAATTTGTTTTGACAATAACTACTGAATCTGCATCCAGCTGCCGGTCAAACTGTTCCAGATGCTCAAAACTTAGTGAGTAAAATAATCTTCACATTTTTAACCTGCATTATTTGCCAGTTACCTGAAGGTAGTTACTAAAAATTGTGACGTTAATAATTTCTCCCTCTGTTTCTCTGTAAATTATATATCCTGGAAACAAATCTGCTCCTGGTCGAAATCACTGCCTAAACTTCTCAGCTCCAAGGAGAATTATCTGATCTTCTGCTAACTCTACCTAAAAGAGAAGCCCTTGGATTTCACCCTATCCATGCCCCTCACAATTGTATCCGATGCTCCAGGGAAAACAGCCCCAGCCTATTCACCCTCTACCTACATAGCTCAAACCCTCAACCCTGGCACCATAACTGAAAGCAGAATTCCAGAAGTGGCTGAATCAATGTGCTGTGCGGCCGCAAAATGACGTCCCAACTCCACTACTCAATGCACTGACCAGTAAAGACAAGTACACTAAACACCTTCTTCACTACCCTGCCTATAATTCCACTTTCAAGGAACTATGAACCTGCACTCCAAGGTCTCTTTGTTCAGCAACACTCCCCAGGACCTTCCCATTAAGTGTATAATTCCTGCCCTCATTTGCTTTCCAAAATGGAGCACCTCACATTTATCTGAAATAAACTCGATCTGACAATCCTCAGCCCATTTGATTGAAGTCCCATTGTACTCGGAGGTAACCTTCTTTGCTATCCAGTGCACCTCCAATTTTGATGTCTACTGTAAACCCACTAACTATATCTCATATATTCACATAGAAATCATTGATATAAACGATGACAAGCAGTGGACCCAGCACTGATCCTTACACCATATTGCTCATCACAGGCCTCCAGTCCGAAAAGCACTCCCCTCCATCTCCAACCTTGCAGCCAATTTGTATCCAAACAGCTGGTTCTCTCTGTATCCCATGGTGTCTAACTCGCTAACCAGTCTGTCATGTGGAACCTTTTTGAATGTCTTTCTGAAGTCCAAGTTAGTGATTTATGTACAAAGCCATGCTGAAGATCCCTAATCACTTCTTGTCTTTCCAATTACATATAAACCAGTCCTTTAGAATTCCTTCTAACACCTTGTCTGTCACTAACTTCAGGCTCACCAGTGTATTGTTCCCTGGCCTTTCCTCATCACCTTTCTCAAATAATGGCGCCTATCTTGCAGCACCTCACCTGTGGCTATCGGTGATTGAAATATCTCACTGAGGGGCCCAGCAATCACTTCCCTAACTTCCCATAAAGATTTGGGATACATCTGATCATGTCCCACAGATTAACTCAGCTTTATGTGTAAGACATCCAGTACAACCTCCTCTGTAATATGAACAGATGTCAAGTTCTCACTATTTATTTCACCAAAGTCTCTAGCTTCCATATCCTCTTTCAGTAAAAGCTGACATGAAATCCTCAGATAGTATCTCTCCCACCTTCTGTGGTTCCACAGACAGCCTTGTTGATCTTTGAGGGTCCCTATTCTCTGCCTGGTTACACTTTTGTCCTTAGTGTTTTGTAGAATCTCTTTGGATTGTCCTTAAACCTCTTTCCCCCCCAAAGCTATCTCATGTATCCTTTTTACCTCCTGTTTTCCCTCCTACTGCCCCTATACTCTGAGGGATTCACTTAAACCCAACTGTCTGTACCTGCCATATCCCTCCTTCAGCTTGCTGACCAGACCCTCAATTTATCTAGACACACAGCATTCTCTACACCTACCAGCCTTGGCCTTAACAGGTACATACTGTCTATGTACTCTTGTTGTCTCATTTTCACAGGCCTATGGAGGAAATGGCAGATGAGGACATGGAAACTGTCATTCTCAGTAAAGAGGTAGTGTTGGGAAAGATAACAGCCCAAAAGTACATGGGTCTCCTGGCCGTGATGGAATGCATCCCAGGGGACTAAAAGAGATGGTGAAGGGTCTAATGTCCTTCCTTGCTAGAGGGATGGCTATGCTGCAGCTGTACAGGGTGCTGGTGAGGCCACACCTGGAGTACTGTGTACAGGTTTGATCTCCTTACTTCAGCAAAGATATACTGACACTGGAGGGGGTGCAGAGGAGGGTCACTAGTTTGAGTCGGGAGTTCAGAGGGTTGGTGTATGTGGAGAGATTGAGTAGACTGGGACTATACTTGTTGGAATTTAGAAGAATGGGAGGTTGTATTGGAAAAAATAAAATTAAGAAGGGAATAGATAAGATAGAAGCAGGGAGTTTATTTCCATTTTGGGGGGGGGGGGTAGCGGGTCAAACTAGAGAGCATAGCGTCAAAATAAGGGGGTATCTGATTTAGGACAGAGTTGAGGAGGAACTTCTTCAGCTAAAGGGTTATGAATCTGTGGAATTCCCTGCTGAGTGCAGCAGTTGACGTTATCAACTTGAATGTCTTTAAGACAAAATGTAGATTTGTGAACAGGAAAGGAATTAAGGGTGATGGTGAGAGAGCAGGAAATTGGAGCTGAGGCCATGAAAAGATCAGCCCTGATCTTATTGAATGGCAATGCAGGCTTGAGGGGCCAGATGGCCGACTCCTGCTCCTATTCCTTCTGTTCTTATGTACCCACTTTCCAGCCGTCCCTTTACCTGGGGGGGTCGCAAAGAAATATTGAAAGTTCTCGCCTTGTACCGTCAAAATTCACCTTTGTCAATTTAGAACAACAACTTTTAGATCTGGTCTATTATTTTCTGTAACTATTTTAAAACTAGTAGAATTATCGTCAGAGAATCCCAAGTGTGGAAGCAGGCCATTCAGCCCATCACATCCACACTGACCCTCTGAGCCTCCTATCTTAACCCTGTAACGCTGCATTTCACATGGCCAATCCACCCAACCTGCACATCCCTGAACAATATGGGTAATTTCACATGGCCAATCCACCCAACCTGCACATCCCTGAACAATATGGGCAATTCAGCCTGGATTATCCACCCAACCTGCACATCTTTGGACTGTGAGAGGAAACCAGAGCACCCGGACGAAATCCACACAGGCAACCTCAATAAGGTGATCATCCTGTTCCTATTTCCCAGTTCCACCCAAGTAATTTCACAGGGCGAACTCCCATGAATATCCTCCCTAAACACAACAATAATGTTATCCCCAATCAAAAACACCATTCCACCTTCTCTCTTATTCCCCCTTTCTATCCTTCCTCTTACATCTATTCCCTGGAACATTAAGCAACCTGTCCTGTCCAACCTAAGCCACGTTTCTGTAATACCCACTATATCCCAGTCCCATGTTCAAAACTATATCTTAAGCTCATCTGCTTTCCCTGTCAAACCTCTTGCATTGAAATAAATGCAGTGCAATGCTATCAAAAGGACAGACTGATGGGCAGAGGGGGTAAGATGGCCCTGTTGGTGAGGGATGACGTTCAGTCGCTTGCGAAGGGGGAGACACAGAATCAGGAGATGTAGAGTCAGATTGGAGGGTGGCTAATGATTAGATTAGATTACAGTGTGGAAACAGGCCCTTCGGCCCAACAAGTCCACAGCGACCCGCCGAAGCGCACCCACCCAGACCTAACACTACGGGCAATTTAGCATGGCCAATTCACCTGACCTGCACATTTTTTGGGACTGTGGGAGGAAACCGGAGCATCCGGAGAAAACCCACGCAGATACGGGGAGAATGTGCAAACTCCACACAATCAGTTGCCTGAGGCGGGATTTGAACCCGGGTCTCTGGCGCTGTGAGGCAGCAGTGCTAACCACTGTGCCACCGTGCCGCCCTAATGTTATCCCACTTTTCAAGAAAGGTGGGAGAGAGAAAACAAGGAATTATAGACCGGTTAGCCTGATGTCAGTGGTGAGAAAGATACTGGAGTCAATTATAAAAGATGAAGTTACAGCTCATTTGGATAGCAGTAATAGGAATCATCAGAGTCAGCATGGATTTACAAAGGGGAATATACTGACTTGGATTGAAAATTGGCTGGCTGACAGGAAGCAAACAGTAGTGATAAACGCTTCCTTTTGGAATGGCAGGCAGTGACTAGTGGGGTACCACAAGGTTCGGTGCTGTTTACAATATATTTTAATAATATAAATGAACATATTAAAAGTAATATTAGCAAATTTGCTGATGACACAAAGCTGGGTGGCAGGGTGAAATGTGAGGAGGATGTTATGAGAATACAGGTTAACTTGGACAGGCTAGGTGAGTGGACGGATGCATAGCAGATGCAGTTTAATGTGGATAACTGTGTGGCTATCCACTTTGGAGGTAAGAACAGGAAGGCAGATTACTATCTAAAGGAGTCAGGTTTGGTAAAGGGGAAGTAGAACGAGATCTAGGTGTTCTTGTACATCAGTCAATGAAAGCAAGCATGCAGGTACAGCAGGTAGTGAAGAAAGCTCACTGCATGCTGGCCCTCATAACAAGAGGAATTCAGTATAGGAGCAGAGGTCCTCCTGCAGCTGTACAGGGCGCTGGTAAGACCGCACCTGGAGTATTGTGTGCAGTTTTGGTCTCCACATTTGAGGAAGAGCATTGTGGCTATTGAGGGAGTGTTGGGTCGGTTCATGAGGTCAATTCCCAGAATGGCGGAATGATCATATGTTGAAAGATTGGAGCGACTGAGCTTGTATACACTTTAGTTTAGGAGAATGAGAGGGGATCTGATTGAGACCTACAAGATTATTAAAGGGTTGGACACTCTGGGGACAGGAAGCATGTTTCCAGAACCAGAGGACACAGTTTAAAAATAAGGGAGAGGCCATTTAGAACAGAGTTGAGGAGAAACGTCTTCACCCAGAGAGTAGTGGCCACATGCAATGCTCTGATCCAGAAGGCAGTGGAGGCCAAGTCTCTGGATACTTTCAAGAAAGAGATGGATAGAGCTGTTAAAGATAATGGAATCAAGTGTTACAGAAATAAGACAGGAACAGGATACTGATTGTGGATGATCAGCCATGATCATAATGAATGGTGGTGCTGACTCAAAGGGCAGAATGGCCTATTCCTGCACCTATTATCTATTGTACCTTGTCAGTCCTACCTCATTCTGTGCCTTGCCCTTGCCTGTCTAACTTCTCAACTGTACCAGCCTCAGACTTACCTACTTTCTCACTACCTCTTTAGGTTTACCCCCCACCCCCTCACTGGTTTAGTGCCTCCTGTGTAGCACTAGCAAATCTCCCTGCTTGGATATTAGACACCTTCCAATTCAGGTGGAATCCATCCTTCTTATGTAGAGATTCCAATGATCCAAAAATGTGAATCCTTCTCCTCTGTATCAGATCCTTGGCCACGCATTCATCTGCCGTACCCTGCTAGTCCTACTCTACAGGCTAATTTGATTAGATTATTAGATTACATTAGTGTGGAAACAGGCCCTTCGGCACAATAAATCCACACCGACCCGCCGAAGCGCAACCCACCCATACCCCTACATTTACCCCTTACCTAACACTACAGTGTAATTTAGCATGGCCAATTCACCTGACCTGCACATCTTTGGACTGTGGGAGGAAACTGGAGCACCCGGAGGAAACCCACGTAGACACGGGGAGAATGTGCAAACTCCACACAGTCAGTCGCCTGAGGCGGGAATTGAACCCGGGTCTCAGGCGCTGTGAGGCAGCAATGCTAACCACTGTGCCACCGTGCTGCCCACAATTTGCTATGTTCTCTCTTCAGGACTTCATCCCTCTCTCTTATGTCATTAGTAGCAATGTACAGCGACCTCCCACTGATCATTCTCCCCTTTCAGAATACTCTGCACCCTCAGAGCCATCCTTCACCCAGACAGTAGGGAGGCACCACCCCATTCTGATGTCTCACTGTTAGCTACAGAAACTGCAGTCTGTGCTGCAGACGAGAGAGCCTCCTATCACCATCGATCGTGTGGAACTGGATATACCTCACATTACACTAGATCTATTACACTAGGAACTTGGCTGTCAATGCGATAGTCCCCTGAGAGTCTGTGACCCCCGACGCTTTCCAAAACAATATACTTGTTTGAGATGGAAATAACCACAGGAGACTCCTGCACTACTTGCCCTCCACTCCTCCCTTTCCGAGAGGAAACCCATCTACCTGACTGGATCGGCAGTTTTCCTAACTTTCTGAAACTGCCACCTATCACACCCCCCGGCTCCGGTAAATTCTTCATTACCTTAAACCATCGCTCCATCTGGTCCATGAAATCCTACAGGATTTGCATCCTCACTTCCTGCAGACAATCAGGATCACTGAAACTTTCCTTAATCTCCGAAATCCAACAGGAAGAACACATCACTGTACGAATGGCCATCTCTGCACCTTAACAGACCACAGACCCAGAAAAAGGCACAGTCTTACAGCTTTACAAAACACTACTCTAGAATAAATTAGTACCAATATTTTATCTTAAAAAACTTAATCAAAGTATCATAAGATGTGTATTTAAAGAAATAAACCATCACCCTACTGAATGTTGTAGCTTTACTAAAATAAAACAGACTAAGATTTATCTTTGAAGAGACCGAAACCCACTGAGCTGTGAGTCACAGATGAACAGCACTAAACAGAACCTTCGCTCAAATTTGTCCCTGCCGACCAGATATCCGATCCTAATCTTATCGCTCTTGCCAGCACCTGGGCCATATCCCGCTAAATCTTTCCTATTCATGTCAAGTATCCAAATGCCTTTAAAATGCTATAATTGTCAGCCTCCACCACTTCTTCTGGCAGCTTATTCCATACACGCACCACTCTCTGCGTGAAAAAGTTGCTCCTTAGTTCCCTTTTATATCTTTCCCCTCTCACCCTCAACCTATGCTCTCTCTTTCTGGACTCTCCTTCTCAGGGAAAATACCTTGTCTGTTTACCCTATCCATGCTACCTTAATGATTTTATAAACCTCTACGGAGGTCACTCCTCAGTCTCTGATGCTCCAGGGAAAGAAAACCACAGCCTTTTTGCTCTCTTCCTGCAGCTCAAACCCTGGCAATATCCTTGTAAATCTTTTTTGAACCCTTTCAAGTTTCACAACATCCTTCCGATTGACGGAGAATATTTGCACACAATATTCCAAAAGTGGCCTAACCAATGTCCTGTACATGACCTTCCAACATCTATACTCAATGCTCTGATCAATAAAGGAATGTATTCCAAACCCTTTCTTCAATATCCTATCTACCTGCAACTCTACGTTCAAGGAAATATGAACCTTCACTGCAAGATATCTTTGTTCATCAACACTATCTAGGAATTTGCCACTAAGTGTATCAGTCCTGTTAAGATTTGTTTTTCCAAAATGCAGCACGTCACATTCATCTGAATTAACCTCCATCTGCCACTTCTCACCCATCTGAACAACATCCTGTTGTAATCTGAGGTAACCCTCTTCGCTGTCCACTCTATCTCCAATTTTGGTGTCATCTGCAAACTTACTAACTATACCTCCTATGCTCATATCTAAATCATATATATAAACGACGAAAAGTAGTGGACCCAGCAATGATCCTTGCGAGACTCTACTGGTCACATGCCTCCAATCTGAAAAAACAACCCTCCACCACCACCCTGCCTTCTACATTTGAGCCAGTTCTGTACCCAAACGGCTTGTTCTACCTGTATTCCATGAGATCTAACCTTGCTAACCAGTCTACCATGGGGAAGCTTGTCGAGCGCCTTACTGAATTCCATAGATCATGTCCACCTCTCAGCCCTCATCAATCCTCTTTGATACATCTTCAAATAACTTAATCAAGTTTGTGAGACATGATTTCCCACGCACATAGTCATGCTGACTATCACTAATCAGTCCTTGCTTTTCAGAATACACGCGCATCGTGTTCCTCAGGATTCCCTCCAACAACTTGCCCAGCATCAATGTCAGGCTGACCGGTCGATAGTTCCCTGGCTTGTCCTTACCACCTTTCTTAAATAGCGGCACCACGTTAACCAACCTCTAGTCTTTTGGCAACTCACCTGTGATAATCGATGATACAAATATCTCCGCAAGAGGCCCAGCAACCACATTCCCAGCTTCCCAGGGTTCTAGGGTTCACCTGATCAGGTGCTGGGGATTAACCAAGCTTTGCGTGTTACAAGACACCCAGCACGTCCTCCTCTGTAAGATGGACATATTTAACATGTCGACATCTATTTCCCCACATTCTATATTGCCCATGTCCTTCTCCACAGTAAACACTGATGCAAAACATTCAGTTAGTATCTCTCCCATCTCCTGCGGCTCCACGCATAGACTACCTTTCAGATCTTTGAGGAGCCCTATTCTCTCTCGAGTTACTCTTTTGTTCTTAATGTATTTATAAACACCCTTGGGATTATTCATAACCCTATTTGCCAAAGCTATCTCGTGTCCCCTTTTTGCCCTCCTGATTTCCCTCTTAAGTATACTCCTACTGTCTTTAATGCTCAGGGTTTTTGGGAATTTTTGGATTGGAATAAATGCAAAATATTACATTTTGATAAAACAAACAGGGCAGACTGACACTAATTAAAAACAGGGCCTCAAGTAGTGATATGGAAGAAAGAGGCCGAGGGGTTCGGGTCTTTCACGTCTGTCACATGTAGACAGGATGGTGAAGAAGGTGCTTGGCACACTTGCCTTCATTGCTCAGACCTTTGAGTACAAGAGTTGGGACATTATTTTGGATGTTGGGGAGGCCTTTTTTGGAATTCCGTGTCCAGTTCTGGTCATGCCGATATCGGCAGGACATTATGTAGTTCGAGCGGATTCAGAAGAGATTTACCAGAATTTGATGGGAATGGATAGTTTGAATTATAAGCAGAGGCTGGATAGGCTGCGACTTCTTTCACTGGCACGCAGGAGGCTGAGGAGTGACCTTATTAGACGTTTCTCAAATCATGGAGGGGTGGTATCAGTAATGTGTACAGCAGGTGTCCTTTACAGGAAGGGACGCGATTCAAGACTCGGTACATGCCTTTTAAGGTGACAGCAGAACGGCTTGAAAAAAGGCGTTCGGGAATTTTTTTTTTTGTTCAGATAATGATTTGTGTGTGGAATGAACTATCAGAGGAAGTGGTAGTTGTGAATCAAATTACAATTTTAGGGTGGCACAGTGATTAGCACTGCTGCCAGGGCCCCAGGTTCAATTTCAGCTTTGGACAACTGTCTGTGTGGGACTTGCACATTCTCCCAGTGTCTGCATGTGTTTCTTCCAGGTGCTCCAGTTTCCTCCCTAATGAGAGAGCAGCCCTATGGTCTGGTAGGACAATGCTGCATTTACTTTTTACACAGTGATGCCACTGTGTCTCTGGGATGGGGAGAGGGAATGCTGAACGTAGTGGATGGGACACCACTCAGGCACAATGCTTTGTCCTGGAGGATGTTCGCTTTCTTTATTAGTGTTGGGGGCTGCACTGATGCAGGCAAGTGGAAAATGTTCCAACACAACCCTGATGTGTGCCTTATAGACAGCAAACAGACATTGGGGAATCAGGGGTTTGGGGAAACTGAGGTGTTCTCCTTGGAGCAAAGGCAATTGAGAGGAGCTGTGACAGAGGGGTTTGGAAAAGTTACACCTTATAATAATGAACCTTATACCCATCAGCTCATTATACAAGGATTACAGGACACACATTAAAGGTTTGGGAAGTTTCAAAGGAGAACTTTTATGCAGCAAATGGGATTCAGATGGAATACAATACTCACACACAATGCAAATATCCAGGTCCTGATGAATTGACTAATTCAATCAGAGTTAGGTGTTACAATGACTGAGATTACCATGTGAATACCCACCTGTAGTATCCTGTAATACAAGTTTATAAAATCCATCACTGTCAGTTCAGGTTAGAAACTCGCACCATCCCCTCCTCCTGGCCCAGGAGACTGGACACATTACCCCTTGTGGAGGTCAGCAGTCAGTTCAGGTGGAAATCTATATGGATTTCTAGGAGTTTGCACCTTGGAATTTCATGTGACTGAACAGGTCAGATCTTTGACACATGGGACAGAATATTCCAAGTGTCAGTGAGATGTGGAGAGCACGATTTGCTTCTTTTTTTCCTTCCGTGCTGCCACTGTGCCTCATCAATAAGACATGGGGTGTGAAAGGCTCATGCAGCTCGATGGGCAAGCTGCCTCCATTCTGACCAATGGGCAGCAAGCTCCTCCCATAGAGTATCCCGAAAAACAGAGCAACTCTGCTTCCTTCACACTGCCCAGTGCTCCCAGTAAATGTTTAGAAGAATGGGGGCGGGAACTCCTGGAAAAGGCATAACTGTAAAGTTCTAGGAGGATTGTGAAGAGAGAGAGATGCACAGAAAAAGGGGGAAACAAGTTGTCAGATGGATTATAATTTGGGAAAAAAGTGAAGTTGGTCAGTTTGGAGGGGATAATAAGAGAACAGAGTGCTATTTACATGGGTGAAACTGTAGAAAGCTGCATCACAAAGGGATCGGGGGTAACTGTGCAGGAAACACTGAAAGCTAGCAGATTCTGGGTCAGTCACGAACTCAAGGGTTCATTTCAGATTCATCAAGTTTAAGGTAACACCGACACGGGTATGGGGTTTCAGTAGCAATGGAGCTGGGGTGAGGTGGAGACAAGCAATATTTTAGAGATTGGAATTCCTGGTGTTTGTGATTGCGTAGATGTCTGATCAGAAGGTCACCTTGGGGTTACAGATCTGACAGCAATGTTGTGAAGAGTCTAGTTCTATCTCAGACTGCACCCAGTGAGAGCGAGGGGCGCAGCAGGAAGGGAAAGAAATTTGTAATAGCAACTGAAGGTAATGGGTTTAACCATTACAATGTTTCATTGGAGGAAATTGCAGTTAATCGAGTAGTGGGAGTGTGATAAGCCGTTTGATAACTGAGTAACAGTGGAGCAATGGAGAGGGATGATGGGGAGGTAGAGCTGGTCATTGAAACCTCACACTGTGCTTTTGGACGATGTCACCTCCTGGCAGTGCGTAGGTGAGAAACAGGAAGGACCAAGCATAGATCCTTGAGGGACACCAAATACAAGGAATTCAGAAAGGGAAGGGAGAGTGGAGGTGGAGCAGGATTTACAAATGATGGTGAAGTCAAATGTTAGGTTTTTTTGCAGAATGGATGAGAAGGACATAACCAGTAAAGACAGACAGACAGAACAAGGAACAATACCTGTGAATTGGCGAGGGGGAGTGATGAGGAGGAAACAGAGTTGGAATTTCTGTAGTTTAGCGAGACTTGTAAAAGATAAAGGTGAGCTCTGATAAGGCTTGACAAGAGACTGGAGAAAGATGGAAGTTTGGGAAAAAAATCAGGAACATCATGTGAGGCCGTTTGTCTCGGTGGGCTAGTGGGAGGGAGAGAAGCAGAAGAGACAGCTGATCGGATTGTCTCAGTCTCAGTGACAGAGAAACTCAATGTGCTCCTTGCTCTTGTTGTTGGAGGGAAGGATGAAGGAGACAAGATGATGGACAGTGCTTTACAAAGAAACAAAACCAGGGTTAGTGATATTTAAAATGAGTGAACAAACCTAATGTATTTAACTTTTATCCAGAATATTAAAATGTACAACTGAAGTCTTTGTTTGAATCCCAGCTCGGCAGATGGTGGAATCTGAATTCAAGAAAAAATAACCGGAATTAGGAATCTCCTGATCTCCATGGAACCATTGTTAATGGCGAAAAAACTCCTGCCAACATGACAGTCGCCCAACAAGCTACTCACTGTATTAATCACTGGAAAGTCTCAACAAAGGAATGAAACTGGATGCACCACTTGGCATCTAACAAGGCATTAGGAAATACAACCACAGAATCAGCCCTCGCAACTCTGCAACATCCTGCTCACTAACATCTGTTTTTTTTTGTCAAAACATGGCGAACTGTCTCACAGACTAGTCAAGGAACAGCCTCACATAGTCATACTCAGAGTAATCTCTGACAGATAATGGCCAGATACCACCATCACCATCCCGAGATATTGAGAGTGTGATGATGGAAAAGCACAACAGGTCAGGCAGCATCCGAGGAGCAGGAGAATCGACGTTTCGCGCCTAAGCCCTACAGCAGCCTGATCTGCTGTGCTTTTCCAGCACAACACTCTCGATTCTGATCTCCAGCATCTGTAGTCTTCACTTTCTCCTGAAATCTCTGGATATGTCCTGTCCCACCAGCAGGACAGACCAGGTAGAGGTGATGGCACAGTTGTGTACACACAGGAACCATTTGCCCTGGGAGTACTCAGCATTGACTTTGGACACCAGGAAGTCTCATGGCTCCTGCTGATTACCACGTACCGTGCTCCCACAGCTGATGACTCAGTGCTCCACCATGTTGAATAACACTTGGAGGAAGCACTGAGGCAATAAAATGGTGAAAAGCCTACTCTGGGTACAGGATTTCAACGTCATCTACCAAGAGTAGCTCAACAGCAGGATTACTGACTGAGCTGGTCGGGTCCTCAAGGACATAGCTGCTCAACTGGGTTTGCAGCAGGCGGTAACGGAACCAGCAAGAGGGAAAAACATACTAGATCTTATCAGTATGAATCTGCCAGCAGCAAATACATCTGTCCATGACAGTATCGGTAAGATCGACCATCCCAGAGTCATTTTGGAGACAAAGCCTCACCTTAAAGTTGAGACAAACCTCCATTGTGCTGAGTGGTACTATCACCGTGCTAAATGAGACAGATGTAGGAACTTAAACTGGATCTCTCTGAGGCACTGTGGGATAACAACAGCAGCAGAACTGTACTCCAGCACAATCTGTAATCTTATGGGTTTGTACATCCCGCACTCACCCATCACAATGGACAAAAAGGAGGGCATGCCATGAGCAGCACCAGGCATACCTAAAAATGAAATGCCAACCTGGTGAATCTATCAAGCAGGACTATCTGCATAATCAAACAGCATCAGCAGCAAACAACAGAGCTAAGTGACCCCACAATCAATGGATCAGATCAGAGCTCTGCAGTTCTGCCATACCCAGTTGTGAATGATAATGGACAATTAAACAACTCGTTGCAGGAAGCACCACAGATATCCTCACTCTGACTGATGGAGGGGTTTCACAGATCCATGCAAAAGATAAGATGACAGCATTTGCAGTAATTTTCAGCCAGATGCAAAGTGAGATGATCCATCTCAGCCTTCTCCAGTGGTTCCTAACGTCACAGATGTGAGCTTTAAGCCAGTTCAATTTAGTTCGAATAATATCGAGAAATGGTTAAGTAGTGTAAAGGCTATGGGGTCCTGCTAACATTCTGGCAATAATACTGATAGCTTGTGCTCCAGAACTTGCCATCCACCAAGCCACTTACCGCTCCAGCACTGGCACGACCGACAATGTGGAACATTGCCCAGGCATGTTCAACACAAAAACACAGGGCAAATCCAACCCAGGCAATTTCCCTCTGTCAGTCCACACTCGATCAGCATTAAAGCGGTCGAAGTGGTCATCAACAGGGCTACCAAGCAGCAGCTGCTCAGCAACAGCCAGCTGAGCGACACTCATTTTAGGCTCCACCATGGCTACTCAGCTCCAGATCGTGTTACCGCCCTGATTCACAACCTGACGACCAGTTGAATCCCAGAGGTGAGGTGAGAGTGAAAGCCCAGTCCCACTCCAAGACCACTAATTCTAGCTTATTCCACCCTCATCTCAGCTCATATATTGAAACTCTCATCCATCGTGTTTTATCTCCAGACTTAATTATCCAAACACACTCCTGGCCAGCCTCCCAAATTCAACCTTCCTGTAATCTCAAGAAAAAAATGAAAGCTCTATCGCCCACGTGCTCACTTCTCCCCAAACATGTTCATCAGTCAAAAAGCTCCTATTCATAAGCAACAACAATTTAAAATTCTCATTCTTGATTTGATTCCTGGCTGTTATCATCCCTAGCTCCCTGCACCACACATCCTTTGTCGAGGTCTCAACCCATTTTCTTTGAGAATCCCAACAATTTGTTAATTCATTATTTCAACTGTGTGGCTGATTCTACAGTTACTAAAGCAACATGGTCTGGAATTTGTAGACAAAACCTCACAGGTCTGCTTTTCACCTTTAAGACATCCCTCAAAATCTGCTTTTTGGCAATGCTTTTGGTCACCTGACCTAAAACCTCCATTTCTGGCCTTATATCTAAAGTTCTCAATAGTATTTTGTGAAATTATAAGCATGATAATAAAACTACAAACTGTTCTTGATTTGGAAATTATCTTCAAATAATCACTGTTGCTGTAATGAATACTCTGTAATGTCTCTTACCTAACCACATTGTGGGAGCACCTTCACCACATAAACTGCAGCTGTACAAGAAAGTCAAACATCACCCTCTCCACAGGCAACAGGGCTTTGGCATTAATCACTGGTATCTGTGGAAGGAGAAATACAGTTGATGTTTCAGGGAGTGCAAAATGGATTACGGGGAATGAAAAAGAAAAACGTAATCTGATAATAGAGCAGCACATGGTCAGGGGCTGGGCCGCGGTGAGAAACTCATTTGCAAAGGATCTATAAAAGTAATAATACAATACTAGACAGACCAAAAATACACCCATGGTTTGAGACTGAGGAAGCTAGATATTGACAAAGTGGTCATGAGGGAGCCCAGAGGTGAAGCAGAGCAGTATGAGCTGTTCTTGCCCCCTACAAAGATGGCAGCTCCGCACGTGTCCAGTGAATCATTGTCCCGAATAAAGATGGCGGCGCTCACTCAGGCATGCAGCCGCGCTGAGGCAATTCCCCATTTACTGCAAACAAGGGACTGGGACGTTCAAATTTGTGTTTTCCGACGTGTACAATTTGTTTATAAAACCTCTCCGCTCATAGCAACACAGTTTTTCTCCCGTTTCCCAGTTTATTTCTTTCCTTACCGTATCCTTTTTCTCCATAACTTCCCGAACATTCATTACATCATCTCTGCGCCGCACGCGAGGGTGATCACATTGTTGATTAGCTCCGCCCTTCTTTCACTTTGATTGGTTGGAGGACCAACCTCCCGCCAGGTCATCCTGCTCCGCCCAACGTCCTTTCATTGGTACGGTGCTGACATCAATTACCGAGAGCATGCGCAATGTGTCCTGCTTTCGCTGATATGTTGGGGAATGTGATGGGAGAGTTTGCTGAGGGTAAGAATTCCCATTGTGTGAGATCTGCAGTAGATTTCCTTTATTCATGGAGGGAATTGCCTTCCTACTCATGTCTGTATAGCTGTGATTGATGAATCAATGCCATGTGAATCAGTACATAAACATCCCATTTTCATATCTGAGATCTTTAGCACATTGTATCACGCTCTTCTTTGGAAACAAAAAAACATGAAACGGAGCCTCAAGGAATCGGAGCCGGAGTAGAGCATTCATTCCCTTCAGCTTGTTCCCCCATTCTATCAGATCATGGCTGGGCCAACCCAGACCTCAACACCTCTTTTATGCTTGATCCGCATAGCCCTCAACTGCTCAATATTTCAAAAATCTATCTGACAATAGACAATAGGTGCAGGAGGAGGCCATTCTGCTTTTCGAGCCTGCACCACCATTCAATATGATCATGGCTGATCATTCCTATTCAGTATCCTCTTCCTGCCTTATCTCCATAACCCTTGATTCCACTATCTTTGAGACTGGGACTCCACTGCCCTCTGGGGCAGAGCATTCCTCACAGGTACCACTCTCTGGGTGAAGAAGTTTCTCCTCATCTCTGTCCTAAATGGTATACCCAGTATTTTTAAGCAGTACCCTCTGGTTTGGCACTCACCCATCAGCGGAAACATGTTTCCTGCTGTCAGAGTGCCCAATCCTTTCATAATCTTATATGTCTCAATCAGATCCCCTCTCAGTCTTCTAAACTCAAGGGTATACAAGCCCAATCGCTTTAGTCTTTCAGTGTAAGGTAATCCCGCCATTCCAGGAATTGACCTCGTGAACCTACGCTGCACTCCCTCAATAGCCAGAATGTCTTTCCTCCAATTTGGAGACCCAGAACTGCACACAGTACTCCAGGTGTGGTCTCACCAGGGCCCTGTACAGCTGCAGAAGCACCTCTTTGCTTCTATACTCAATTCCTCTTGTTATGAAGGCCAGCATGCTATTAGCCTTCTTCACTATCTGGCCTCTTTTAAAATAATTTGAGATAGAATCATAAGATTCCCTACTGTGTAGAAACAGGCCGTTCAGCCCAACAAGCCAGAACAACCCTTTGAAGAGTAACCCAACGATTCCCCTCCCACATTTAACTTTCACAATTGTTTGGGTGAGAAAATTCTAGCCATTCACTGAGAGAATTTTTTTTAACGTTTTCTAAAATGAATGTTCCCTTCTGTAATGTCCCCTGGTTTGAGACTTCACTGGTGCTAGAGGATCTAGTCAACATCTACTCTGTCAAGCTCCTCAAATCTTCTTTGGAAGGCCAGCATGCTATTAGCCTTCTTCACTATCTGGCCTCTTTTAAAATAATTTGAGATAGAATCATAAGATTCCCTACTGTGTAGAAACAGGCCGTTCAGCCCAACAAGCCAGAACAACACTTTGAAGAGTAACCCAACCATTCCCCTCCCACATTTAACTTTCACAATTGTTTGGGTGAGAAAATTCTAGCCATTCACTGAGAGACTTCACTTTGCCATTCTTGTTCACCAGCTTTATTTCCAGGTTTAATCGTAGAATCATTCTAGAGCTTGTAATTTTAGACAACTTCTCTTTTAGGTACATATGTAAATATCATACTGAAAAGTTGCACTGAATGGTACCAAATCTGAAATTAGTCTCTAATCTGATAGTAACGTGCTTTGACCCTTCTACGTATGTATTGACATAAGTCTATGCCAGCTATTTTTCTGAAGCCTGTGATTCTTGATGAAGGGCTTATGCCCGAACCATCAACTCTCCTGCTTCTCGGATGCTGCCTGACTTGCTGTGCTTTTCCAGCATGACACTTTTCGACTCTGATGTCCAGGTTTTTTGGTCACCACTTTCTCCTTTGAGTAGATTAAACCAAGAATAATTTCTGTTGATCAAAGTGCAATAGGAACCAATTCATGAAATTCAGATATCTCACATTTACCTTAACTATGTGAAGGCTATGACATTACTAAATTATTGTCAGTAATTGAAAGAGTGCTGACAAACTTGTGCAGTATCAGTGCCTCACCTCTAGAGTGTTCCCAGAGATTGCGCAGCAGCAGTATTTTGTTTTGCACTCAGCTATATGTTGTTCTCACTTGTTTCTTTGTGAAAGATTACAAAATTAACTTAGATGAATGAACTTATGATTTCTTTAACCAATGTTGGGAGAAAAAAATGTTCGTATTTCAAGTGCTGATAAAGTAAAATAAACTGATCATCAGTAGAAAGGGTTTAAGATGGATATGGAACAAATGCTGGCAAATGGGATTAGATTAATTTTTGATATCTGGTCAGCATGGGCAAGTTGGACTAAAAGGTCTGATTGTGTGTTGTACAAGTGTGACTTCATTCTCTCAATTATTCAAGAAGTTAAATACTTCGAGGAGGAAAAGGAGAATTTATGCAGATAATGCACTTGCAATGATATTTGAGGTATATCAAACTCACATTGTTTCATGACCTTTTCCTCTGGGTTCTTCAATGAACAAACTTGTTTTATTATATGAATAACTATGTATCATGTGATTTGTTTTGCACAAAATATTTCGTTAGGATCTAGTGAATGATTAAGAAGTGTTCATTTTTAAAATTTCGGCAGCTTGATTGTGAAGCAAGAAAAGGTTAGCGTTTCACTCCCACTGAATCATTGCTCTACAAAAGAAAACAAGCTTTTTATCTTTTATGGGCACTGAATATATGGAACTCAATTCTGAAGGAAAGAATTCTCGTCGGTAATGGAGTAATTGCTTCTGGTCACTCTTCAGGCTATAGAGGCTAGGAAAGAAATGAGTTGGCCAAAGTTTGCAAAATCATTTGGATGGGCTATGCTCATTGGGGAAACTTGCAAGATCTGGAGAATAAACATGTGTTTCAGAGTGTATGCAATAAACCTGAACAGTGTTATTCTTTCACAGAGCTTGGGACCCGATGGAGCAGCAATGAAGCTCGTATTGTTTCTTAAATTTCCGAGCATGCCAAATTATTGTTGGTAAATGCAGGTGACTTTATCAAAGCACATTTCACATGCCCCAGCTAGGAATTTGGTCCAACGTCTGTCAGTCCATCAATTCCTATGGATAAGAGGTATTTTAAATGTGAGCACTCTATTTAACTATTTGAATTGAATACTTCAGTGGTTAAGTCCTCTTGGATTCTGAATTTCAAATTACTCAATGTGATTTTTTTGTCCCCCCTGAATTTGCCAAGCACTGCGCAGTTCTGGAATATTCCAAATATTTACAATAGATGCATTTACACTATTGAAGGCAACCTGGCAGATTTGAATACCATTTGGGTAGTCAACAACAATACATAAGGAACTTTATGAATTGCTTACTGTACACCAACAACGTAAGCCAAGTACTATTGATACCACAGATTGTATCCCAAGGATTCCCAAATCTAAACAGTGCATTCCAGATATGCTCCCTATCACCATCTTGGAGCAGTCTCCCAAAGTGCTCCCAGAATTTAGAAAGCGCATACACTGCCCTCTAAATCTAAATCTGCTGTCACAGGCTTCACTCTTATTGTATACAATGACATTTATTGTCCAGTTCTTTAATGTGACAAATGATTTTACTAACAATTTATAAAATACTTTAAATCCTGAAGATATGTGATGTCAGCCCTTTGTAGAAGTGAATGGAAAGTGTGATGTTTGCTTGACCTTTGGCTCTAAATATCAGACCGAACTGAACCTTTAGCAAGATGTGGGATGTTTCCCACACACTTTTTTAAAAAAGCAAAGATTATGCTCTGAGATTTAAATGTTCAATCAGGTTTAATAAAAATCCTTCCAACAATTGAGTTTAACTTCAGCTCCTTTAAAGAGACATGCTCTTAGCCTTCAATTTTGTGACATGTGATCATTCTTTGGTAAAGGTGGCTGTATGCAACACTGCAGGATGTTGTGCTGAAGTGCCTCATTGGGTGGATGAGCTTTATTACTGGTGTAACTCGGCTAGTTTTGAGATGGAATGTTACTTTGAGTTAAATCTTGTTTTTAAACTGAGACGTGCTTGTGTAACTCAAGTGTGGAAACTATGCTCATGTTGCAATGAACCTTTCACTTTTGGAGATTAGTATTTTTCTGATCTGTTTTGTAAACAAAGTTCAATATAGAAAGCACAGTGCTGGAGAACCGCAGGTCCAGCAGCATCTCTGAGGGGAATTAAACATTGTAAGTTCCAAGTCCAGTGACCTTTTGTCCGTTCAGACGAAGAGTCATTGAACTTGAAATGTAACATTTTTTTCTCTTCACCGATGCCCTCAGAACTGCTGAGTTTCTCCAGCACTTTGTTTCTGGGGTTCAGATCTCCAGCATCAACAGTTTATTGTTTTGTTATCGATCCAATGATTTGACTTGGGGAGCGAGAGGCAGCAACTGTGATCAACGAGGATAAAACTCCCCAACCACCGAAAACAAACCGGTTCTTTATACTTTGCAAAACACGACTGTAAATAAGAAATGCAATAAAGCTAAGTGCAAGAAGGCATACCACCGGCCTTGTCTCAAACCTGCTACTCATCTTTCAGGATTAATCTGTCAGAATTGTGTTTGCTCGTTTCCTTTGAGATCACAGTCCACAAATGTCCCAGTTCCAATTCCTGAGCCGGGCCCGGTTACCACATTGCAGTGGGATGGGGAGCTTTGTGTCAGCCTGAAGTTTTTGTTAAGAGCAACATTGCGGGTTGACGTTGACGGTATTGACTAATACTGTGTCATCAAACTTGGAGGAAATTCTTCTGAATGTATTGATTAACTGGCCTGAGCCTGTTTACATGCAGCCCTGTTAGTAGTGCTGTAATATTCTAAGTTAAGAATCACACACTACCAGGTTATAGTCCATCAGGTTTATTTGGAGCGCCGCTCCTTCATCAGACGATTGTGGAGGGCACAATTCTAAGGCACAGAATTTATAGCAAAAAATTATAGTGTGATGTAACTGAAATTATACATTGAAAAATACCTTGATTGTCTGGTGAGTCTTTCATCTGTTCGAATACCATGATAGATTCACTTCTTTCATGTGTAAATCACAAAGCCTTTTTCAAAAAAAGTTGCATTCCTGACAGTGGCCCACCAAATCACTCATTGTATTAATCACTGCACAGTCTCAAACAAGGAATGAAACTGGATGGACCACATTACATCTACCAATGAACTGGAAAATACAACAACACAATCAGCCCTCTTGACACTGCAACTTCTGTCTCACTGTGGGCCAACAGGAGCAGCAGGACTGTACTCCAGCTCAATCTGAAGTCTCATGGTCTGGTATATCCCCCACTTATCCATTAACATCAAGGCAGGGGAATTAACCCTAGTTCAATGGAGAGTTCCGCAGGGCTTGCCAGGAGCAATACCAGGCATACCTAAAAATGTGGTGCCAACCTAGTGAAGCTACAGTGCAAGCAACACCAAATAGAACTATGTGATCCAACAACCAATGAATCAGATCTGAGTTCTGCCACACCTCGTCAGGAATGGTGATGGACAATTAAACAACTCACTGCAGGAAGCCATCACAGATATCCCCACCCTTACTGATGGAGGGGCCTCACACATTCATGCAACAGATGAGACGACAGCATTTGCAGCAATTGTCAGCCAGCAGTGCCAAGTGAATGAGCCTTCTCCATTTGTCTATGACATCACAGATGTGAATCGAATTGGTTGAAAACTCATTTCAAATCAGATCAAGAAATGGACAAATGGTGTAAAGGCTATGGTCCCTGCCAGCATTGTGGCAATAATACTGATGGCTGTGCTCCAGAACTTGCTGAAACTGTGTTGCTGGAAAAGCGCAGCAGGTCAGGAAACATACAAGGAGCAGGAGAATCGACGTTTCGGGCATGGGCCCTTCTTTAGGAATGAGTTCCTCAATGCTGCCTGACCTGCTGATCTTTTCCAGCAACACATTTTCAGCTCTGATCTCCAGCATCTGCAGTTCTCACTTTCTTCTCCAGAACTTGCTGCCCACCAAGACAAGTACTGCTCCAGCACTGGCACCTACCGATATTGGGAAATGTTTCCCAGTGTTGTTCAACACAAAAACGCAGGACACATCCAACCCAGCCAGTTTCCCTCCATCAGTCCACACTCGCTCAGCAGTGAAGTGATAGACGTTGTCATCGACAGTACTGTCAAGCACATGCTCACAATAACCTGCTCAGTGACGCCCACATTGGATTCTTCCAGGGCCAATCAGCTTCTGAGCTTGTTACAGACTTGATTCACAAACTGACAAACAGCTGAATCCCAGAGCTGAGGGTGATAGCCCAGTCCCACTCCAAGACCACTATTTCGACTTCGGTGATATCACCTGACCTCACCACAGTCTCAGCTCATTTACTGAAACTCTCATTCGTTCATTTTGTTAACTCTAGATTTCATTATCTAAACCCACTCCTGGCCAGCATCCCACAATCACCGTCCTTATAATCTTCAGAATATTGAAAACTCTACCGCCCAAGTGTTCACTTGTACCAGAACTTGCTGATCCATCAAAAGTCTCCCATTTATAAGCAACAGCAATTTACTTTCACACCCTTGACTTAATTCCTGGCTGTAATCATTCATATCTCCATGCACCAGACACACTTCACATCTCAATAACTCATTTTAGTTTAGACTCCCAATGATGTGTTTATTTTTGAGTTCAGCTGTGTGACTGTTTCTATAGATTCCTTGGCAACACGGTCTGGAATTCCCACCCTGTAAGATCTGCTTTTTTCCTTTCAGTCATTCCTGAAAAATTGCTTATTTCGCAAAGGTTTGGTCACCGGACATAATATTCTCCATCTGTGGCCTTATGTCAAAAGTTCTCAATATTTTTGTGAAATTAAAAATGTGTTGATTTGTACAGATATCTTCTACTCTTCACTATCTCTGAGTGAATAATCTGTAATGTCTCCTACCCAACCACGCTGTGGGAGCACCTTCACCATTCCAACTGCAGCAGTACAAGGAAGTCAAACATCAGCTTCTTAACAGGCAACAGAGCTTTGGCCTTGATCACTTGTATCTGTGGAAGGAGAAATACACATCATGTTTCAGCGAGTGCAATTAGTTTTATAGGGAATGAAAATGGTGCAGAATTTGACTGTCAGAAATGGAAGGAAAATCCACTCACTTATTGGAAAAAAGAACTCTTGACTGTCAAATATATTGTGGAAAAAATAACCTGAAAATGGAGCATATGGTCAGGAGCCAGGCAGCAGTGGACAATTCATTTACAAAGAGGTCTGTGAACGTAATAGTAAAATACTACACAGAGCAAAAATACACATGAGAGACTGAGAAAGCTAGACAACAAACAAGTGGACATCAAGGAGCCCAGAGATGAATCAGAGCAATGTTCACTTTTATGATCCCACAGCCAGAGATGTCAAGCACAGAAACTGCCTCTTCGGTCCAACCCATCTATGCCAACCAGATATTCTAACCTAATGTATTCCCATTTGCCAGCACTTGGCCAACATCCCTCTGAACCCTTCCTTTTCAAATGCCTTTCAAATGTTTCAATTTTAGTTGCCCTTTAGGCTCCTTTTGAATTCCCCCCACCACCCTAAACCTATACCCTCTAGTTCTGGGCTCCACCAACCCTTGTCTATTTACGCTATCCATTTCCCTCACGATATTTATAAGCCTCTATAACATCACACCTCAGCCCATTATGCCTCTCCCTGCAACTCAAATCCTCCAACGCTGGCAACATCCTTGAAAATCAATTCTCAAACCTTTCAAGTTTCAGAGGGAGACCAGAACTGCACACAATATTCCAAAAGTGACCTAACCAATGTCCTGTCCAGCTCTATTACTCAATGCTCTGACCAATAAAGGGAAGCATACGAAATGCCTTCTTCACTATCCTATCGACCTGCAACTCTACTTTCAAGGAACTATGAACCTGCATTCCAAGGTCTCTTTGTTCAGCAAGACTCTCCAAGACCTTACAATTCAGTGTGTGAATCCTGCTCTGATTTGCTTTTGTAAAATGCAACACCTCACATTTATCTGAATTAAACCCTATCTGCCACTCCCCAGCCCATTGTTCCATCCGATCAATATCCCATTGTCCTCTGAGATACCATTTATCACTGTCCACAATACTTCCAATTTTGGTGTCGCCTCTATTCACATCCAAATCATTTAAATGAATGACAAAACAAATCCAGAAAAAAAAAACTTTTCTCTGGGTGTGAATATGCTCTGAATAAATCCTGCTCTATGACTCTCTTCCAGAGAAGGCTGCACATGCGTCCCGCTGAACTTTGCCCCCTACAAAGCTGGCGTCTGCACGTGTCGGTGAATCGTTGCCCCGAATAAAGATGGTGGTGCTTACTCGAGTCAATCGCTGGATGAGGCATTTTCCCGTTTACTGCAAAAACGGGACTCAGTTTCAAATTTGTATTTTCCGATGTGCACCAAATGTCTATAAACCCTCTCAACCCATACCAACACCATTTCCCTCCCGCTTGCTGCTGTTTATTTCTATCTTTACCAACAGCTCTCCGACCACACATCCCGAACCGACCGCGAGGATGATCATGTGGTATAGTCTAGTCCCGCCCCCTCATTCACTCTGATTGGTCGGAGGACCAACTGCCCCGCCAGGTCCTCCAGCTCTGTCCCTGCCTTTCCATTGGTCCGCCGCTGACATCAATCTCCCGGGGCCCATTGTTGGCTGGAGCATGCGGATTGCTTCGTGGCTTTTGTTGCTGTTCATGAGTTACAAGAGTTAAAAATGACAACACCATCTCAAAACCACATGATGAAGAAGCAGCAAACCTAGTGCTTCCAAATAATCCTGTTGACCGATAGCCTGGTGTTCAGTGAATTTTACTTTTATCCATCCCAATCCAACACCAACACCTCCAAGTCTCGAATGAGCGGGGGATGTATAACCTAAGATCTAGGAACAGTAGAAGGCCGTCCTGCCCTTCGAGCCTGCTCTGCCATTCAATAAGATCATGGCTGATCATTTCGTGGACACAGAACCATTTACCCACGTTCTCGCCGTGTTCATTAATTAATTACATTTTAAAAAATCTAACCTAGTTTTAAAAACGTTTTCTGAACGAGCACCAACTACTTCCCTGGGCAGTGAATTCCATAGAGGTCAAGAAGTTCCTTGTCAATTCAGTCTTAAATTTGCTGCCTCTAGTCTTGCGGTGATGCCCTCTTGTCCTAGCTTCACCTGCCAATGGAAACAGCTCTCTACTTCTATTTTATCCATTCCATTCATTATTTTATATGTTTTCATTCTTCTGAATTCCAATGTATAGAATCCCAATCTACTCAGTCACTGTTAAGCCGAACCTCTCAACTCTGGAATCAACCTAGTTAACCTCCTCTGCACCCCCTCTAGTGCCAGTACATCCTTTCTCAAGTAAGGAGACAAAAACTACATGCAGTACGCCAGGTGTGGCCTCACCAACACCCAAATACAGCTGAAACAAAACCTCTGCTTTTAAACATAATCCCTTCAGCAATGAAGGACAAAATTCCATTTGCTTTCTGAACTGATTATTGTATCTGGTGACCAACCTTCATGTAGAAGGATGCTTAGGTCACTCTGCAGAGCAAATAATGCAACTTTTTAACATTCAAGTGATTTTTTAAAAAATGTTACTACAACCAAAGAGTATAAACTTTATATTTACAAACATTCTATTTCATTTTACAGACCATTACCCACTCACTCCATGTATCTATGTTCCTCTGCAAAGTTTCACAGTCCTCCGCTCACTTTGTTCCGCTAATCATCTTAGTGTCACATGCAAACGTTGACACCCTACATGTGGTTCCAACTCCAAATCATCTGTATCAGTTGTAAATAATTGCAGTCACAACACCGATCCCTGAGGCACACTAATTGTCAATGATTGCCAGCTAGAATAATGCTCATTTATCCCCACACTTTGCTTCCTATTAGTCAACCAATCTTCTATCCATGCTAATACTCTGCCGGTAACGCCATGCACCCTTATATTATGCAACAGCCTCTTGCACAGCACCTTGTTGATGGTCTTTTGGCAATCCAGGTACACCGCATCCACTAGGTCCCCGTTGTCTACCTTACTTGAAAAGTCTTCATAGAATTCAAAAAGATTGGTCAAGCATGACCTGCCCCTCATGCTGTGTCTGTACAATGGGACAATTTCTATCGAGATTCTCTATTATTTCTTCCTTGATAATAGACCCAAGCATCTTTTCCACTACAGAGAATAAAGTAACTGGTACATAATTCCCCACTTTTTGTCTACCTCCTTTTAAAAACATTGGTGTCACTTTTGCTGTTTTGCAGTCTGCTGGGACTGCCACAGGCTCCAGTGAATTTTGGAAAATTACTGCCAGTGAATTTGCTATTTTTCCTAGCATCTCTTTTAGTACCCTGGGATGCATTCCATCAAGGTGAGGAGACTATTCTATCGTTAGCTCAATTACCTCAAAACAGTCTAAAGCTAGCTGTTCTGTAATAATGATAGTTTCCAAATCCTCACCTACCTTTGTCTCTTTGCTAGTTACTGGAAAGATATTAGTATCCTCCACTGTGATATCCCATAACTAAATGCTTCTTCTCATTTTCCAAAGGACCAACATTTACTTTAGCCATTCTTTTCTCGTTATATATATTTATATAAACTTTTCCTTTCTGTCTTTGTAATCTGTGCTAGTTTATTTTTCTCATGTTCTATATTACTTTTCTTTATAGCTCCTGTGGATTTCGGTTGACCTTTAACATTTTCCCAGTTCTAGTTTCATGCTGTTTTTGGCCACTTTGTCCGACTTCTCTTTCAACTTGATTTTCCAGAACAGCAACCCAATTCTCCAAGCATTTCACATACTATTTCTTCTTGCGATGGTACTCTCGAGCTGCTTCCCTGTTTCTCATGAGGCAGACCTCACGTTTACGAGTGGTTTCTTCAGCATTCTGGGGCTGGCTTTGCAGGACTGGTGAAGATGCCATAACCATTCCCTGGTCAGCAGTGGAGTTAGGAGTTCTACAGATCTGATAGGTTTGGACATCTCCAGCAGCACCTTGAACAAGCATTTGGCTGCCCGGCACAAAGATTTGCGGTCCATCAGGGCTCTGTGCATACTGTATAATGGCTGCTCCAACCTTGGCTGTCGCTGTATTGGTCATTGTTCATGTGTGGAGTCCTTGCATTTAATCTGTACCATTGTTGGCCAGCTGAATTGCTTCCCCCTGTGTCATAGCAATGTATTGTCCACTGCTAATCTGATAGATGGGTGTCTGCATCATCGTTGTAGTAATGGTTGAGACAGTCTCTTCTTCTGATTTCTCCTCATCGATTTCTTGGCACACTGGGGGGATCAGAAGAAAGTTCATTCAGGATTTTCCTGTATGAAGGCCGTCTCAATAGAATTTCTCTACGTTTCTGAGAGTCAGTCGTGCTATCCACAGATTCCTGGGAGTCTTCATTTTAAAGTATAGTAGAAATCTGAGCAGTCTGAACTTGAGGGGACTGCGTGACTGAGGACTGAGCTGCTTGGATAACGACTTGGACTTGAACAGTCTGCCCATTCAGCAATTGCACTAAAGTTACTGCTGGATTTGTTGTTCATTGGATCCCAGGCATGGTTTCCTGCATGATCACATGATATATTAATGATCTGGATGAAGGGATGGGGGCATTCCAACGAAGTTTGCTGATGATACGAAGTTAGGTGGACAGGCAAGTAGTACTAAGGAAGTGGGGAGGCTGCAGAAGGATCTAGACAGTTTGGGAGAGTGGTCCAGGAAATGGCTGATGGAATTCAACGTGAGCAAATGCGAGGTCTTGCACTTTGGAAAAATGAATACAAACATGGACTACTTTCTAAACGGTGAGAAAATTCATAAAGCCAAAGTACAAAGGGATCTGGGAGTGCTAGTCGAGGATTCTCTCAAGGTAAACATGCAGGTTGAATCCGTGATTAAGAAAACGAATGCGATGTTGTCATTTATCTCAAGAGGGTTGGAATATAAAAACAGCGATGTGCTACTGGGACTTTAAAAAGCTCTGGTTAGGACCCATTTGGAGTACTGTGTCCAGTTTTGATCCCCACACCTCAGGAAGGGCATACTGGCACTAGAGCGTGTCCAGCGGAGATTCACACGGATGATCCCTGGAATGGTAGGTCTAACATATGAGGAATAGCTGAGGATCCTGGGATTGTATTCATTGGAGTTTAGAAGGTTAAGGGAGATCTAATAGAAACTTACAAGATAATACATGGCTTGGAAAGGGTGGACACTCGGAAATTGTTTCCGTTAGGTGAGGAGACTAGGACCGGTGGGCACTGCCTTAGAATTAGAGGGGATAAATTCAGAACAGAAATGCGGAAACATTTCTTCAGCCAGAGCGTGGGGCCTGTGGAATTCATTGCCATGGAGTGCAGTGGAGGCTGGGACGCTAAATATCTTCAAGGCAGAGATTGATAAATTCTTGATGTCACAAGGAATTAAGAGCTACGGGGAGAATGTGGGTAAGTGAAGTTGAAATGCCCATCAGCCATAATTAAATGGCGGAGTTGACTTGATGGGCCGAATGGCCTTACTTCCACTCCTATGTCTTATGGTCTTATGGTCTAATTTGATCACTTTCCTCAGATACCCTGTTAGAAACGAAAATCGCTTCTCAATAATCGCTCTAGACAAATTCAGGAAAACAAAGTTTTATTAACAAGTCAAGTCTGCAGAGTCGGGCACCCTTAAAGAAAAGGCGCGCTGAGGCTTACAAAGTCTCCATTATATATAGCACAAGTCCCTCCTCTCCTTGGCTCCAACAAGCCATGAGGTTCACATTCTTAAAAACATCATTATTTTTATCACAAAGTCTGCAACAAAAGGCTCCAGAGTCTCCAAAGTTTGTTGTTTTTCTCACCCTGTAGTCTTATCAGTCAAAGGCTATAATTTGAAACAGATGTCTCAAGTCGTACTCCCATCCTGGTGTCTTATCAGTCAAGGACTCATCCTTCACAGCTGTGTGAATGGCTTCATTAATCAAGAGCCTGCTTGTTTTTACTATCGCTCACAAATTGTCAGCATTCTGCACAATTTAAACTACTCTACTTTTGAGTATATAAAATGGTTGTTAGAAAAGAAACAAAAGTTTTTGTCTTTTATTATAGATCAGTCTGTGGTCCAGGCACATCTTAAAGTTTAAACCGAAATTACCTCTCACATACCCATTGCTGAGTATGCCTTTTCATACAGTCCTTCCATTTCACTGGAATAGACCTTTGTAAAATGTCTTTGAAACTCTTCCACTGCTCATCAACTTCCCACCATAAAATTTTTGTTTCCATTCTACTTTATCCAGATTCTCTCTTATTCCCTTGTCGCTTAATGTTTCTGTTGCTTAGCTGCTGAGTCGCGTCACAATCAACACTGCAATTGGGAGGAAGGGGCGGAACTGGAGGACAGAGCAGCGTCCGGTCCTCCAAACAGAGTGGGTGAGGAGCGGGACCAATGCATTCTCGGGAGTGAACGCTTCAGCATTGGTCAGAAAGTAAACTGTTTTGCAGGATTGATCATTCTCACGACATAGTGGAGTATTATCCCCTCTCATAAAACAATGTGAGGTTTTAAAGAAATCGTTAAGATGTAAATCTGACAACATAGTTAAGATGTAAATCTGGCAATGTACATATTTCCAATCGATTTACACAACTCGAGTAACAAACTTATTTTCAAATTCCCAGAATGATTGGAAATTTACATACCTGGCCGGTATGATTAAGTTGGATGGAAAAATCTATTTGGATATGAACCATCTCAATGACTGTAACTCGACAGAGCAATTGTTAATGTCTAATATTTCTCCCGTGATTCTATGCAGTTATGAATATTCTCTATAAACTCACTGATAATCTTCGACGCACGCGCAGTTTGGTTTCTATGAAGGGCATGCGCAGTGTCACATTAACCAGGACACGGCGAGACATAGAGCAGCTTTCTCCGGGTGCGGCTACGCTCGGCTTCAGAGAGTGGCGTGTGGGAGACTCACTGGGAGAAAGGAGCGGAGAGAATTCACAAGACGCCGATATAGGTGAAAAAACCCGAAAAAGACTCTCCAGGCCCTGATAAGGAGATGGTGGTCTCTGTCGGGAAAGCGGCCCAGGGTGACGGCCGCCATTTGTTTGAGGGAAGAGGGAGTGCGGGCCTCAGAGCCGCCATCTTGAGAAGGTCAATGAGCAGGTGGGCGGGGCTATTGGGGTCGAGGACAATTGGAGGAAAGACCCACCTTAGATTACTTCACTGAAGACATGAATGCACCCGGTGGATTTTTCTTAACATCAGCAATTGTTTAATACTCACTCACAGGTTTTTAGTTACATCTTTTTTGAAGCATTTAATTCACATTCAATCATTTGCAATGGTGGGATTTGAACCTGTGTCCAGAGCACACTTGCTGAGTTTCTGGATAAATTGTTCCACAATAATGCCAATATGCCATCACTTCGCCTGCTCACAAGTTGCGCATCCCAGTGCAACAAGAATCAAAACACTTTCTTCCTGCACAATTGTTTGATCTTGCACTCTGGTGATATTACTTAGTAACTCTCCATGTAGTATCCCTCACTGTGTGGGTCGAATTGTTGCCTCTGTCAGTGTCCCTCGCTCTTGCAGCTACTCCAGATCCTGAGCAAACAGAATTCTCCACTCCAGATAGACGATGGAGACTGGGGTGTTCCAGATTTCTGTGGGACTCAGTGCCATTTGACATGTGTAGCCCTCACTGCATCAGTCTAATTTCCCATTCTGTTTATCTGTCTGTAGGTACTCAGGAAGGTCCTGACCTAATAGACTTCCCAGCTGCTGGGTGTCTAATCCATCCCTCATTGAAGATGGTTTGTCAGCCAGAGAGACACAGGGCAGGGAGATCTGGAGCCTTCAATAAATCCTGCAGTGAGGTAAGATCACTCACAGTGCAGAGAGCAATGAGAGGGCTCCAAACATCAGTTAACAGGACATGACATAGCTATAGTGCTGGAAGGGGAGCACAATACAGACACACCCCAGGTTCGGTCACCGCCTTTACTGCAAGTTTTGTTGTACTAAGACAACATCGGGAGTGTCACAGTTATCAATCCAAGCCTGTGCTGTCTTAGTGAGCATCAGTACAAAAGAGGGGAAAGCAGGCCTTCCACGAGAGGGTGGGAATGCTGTCTGAGAATGTTCCATTCTGTGTTCCCTCTCCTACACTGTATCTATGGCTTGTCATGTGGATCAGTCATTCTAATGCTAAAAACAGTTCCTATCTCTGTACTTTCCTCCCCTCTCACCAATCACTTCATACGTTTGAACCTGCTCCAGTCCAGACGACCATCCATATCTCTGTAACTTACTTCAGTCTCGACAACATGCCTTGTCACGAGAGTCCACTCTCCCAATAACGCAAGACTTAGGGTCTGTTTCTGTGCTGCATGACTCTCTGGCCGAAGTCACCAATGCTGGCCAGGTTTCCTGAACTGAATGAGTTGCATTTCCCTGCGTTTGGCCCATGGCCCTTCAAACTTTCTCCCCTCCATGTTCCTGCCCAAATGTCTTTTCCATGTTGTAATTGTTCTTGTTTCTCCCATGTGCCACTGGCAGTCCATTCTGTATATGAACCGTCCTCTGTGGAAAATGTTGCCCCTCAGCTCCCTAAGTAAATCTTTGCTCTCGGTCACTCCTCAGGCCTTACCCATTCTGCTGTGGGACACAAACCCTCCCCGGTACAGACTTCCCTCGGACATTTGTGGGTGGCATGGTGGCACTGTGGTTAGCACAGCTGCCTCACAGCGACAGAGACCCGGGTTCAATCCCGCCTCAGGCGACTGTCTGTGTGGAGTTTGCACGTTCTCCCCGTGTCTGTGTGGGTTTCCTGCGGGTGCTCCGGTTTCCTCCCACAGTCCAAAGATGTGCAGGTCAGGTGAATTGGCCATGCTAAATTGCCCGTAGTGTTAGGTAAGGGGTAAATGTAGGGGTATGGGTGGGTTGCGATTCGGCGGGTCGGTGTGGACTTGTTGGGCCGAAGGGCCTGTTTCCACACTGTAATGTAATGTAATCTAATCTAATTACCCATCCTGCTGTGGGACACAATCCCTCACCGGTACAGATGGCCCTCGGGCCTTACCCATTCTGCTGTGGGACTGAACTCCTCCCCGGTACAGACACCTTCGGGCCTTACCCATTCTGCTGTGGGACACAACACCTCCCTGATACAGACACCCCTTAGGCTTTACCCATCCTGCTGTGGGACTAAATTCCTCCCTGGTAAAGTCTAATCTTGAGCCTTGCCCACCCTGCTGTTGGACACAACCCCACTTGGGTACAGTTTTCCCTCTGGCCTTACCCATCCTGCTGTGCAACACATTCCATCCCCAGTACAGACTGTCCACAGGCCTTACGCATCTTGCTGTGGGACCGAACTCCTCCCTGGTACAGTCTACCCTTGAGGCTTACCCATCCTAATTTGGGACGCATACCCTCCCCAGTACAGATTACTCTCTGGCCTTAACCGTCTTGCTGTGGGATACAACCCCTCCGAGGAACAGACTCCCCTCGAGCCTTACCCATCCTGCTGTGAGACACAACCTCTCCCTGGTGCAGACTCTCCTCGGGCCTTAACCGTCTGGCTGTGGGACACAACCCCTCCCCAGTACAGTCTACCCTTGAGCCTTACCTGTCCTGCTTTGGGTCGCATACCTTCCCTGGTACAGAGTACCCTCGGGCCTCACCCTTCCTGCTGTGGGACACAACCCCTCCCCAGGTCAGACTCCCCTCGAGCCTTCCCCATCCTGCTGTGGAACACAACCCCTTCCCGGGACAGATTCCCCTCGGGCCTTCCCCATCCTGCTGTGGGACACAACCCCTTCCCGGGACAGACTCCCCTCGGGCCTTCCCCATCCTGCTGTGGGACACAACCCCTTCCCGGGACAGACTCCCCTCGGGCCTTCCCCATCCTACTGTGGGACACAACCCCTTCCCGGGACAGACTCCCCTCGGGCCTTCCCCATCCTGCTGTGGAACACAACCCCTTCCCGGGACAGACTCCCCTCGGGCCTTCCCCATCCTGCTGTGGGACACAACCCCTTCCCGGGACAGACTCCCCTCGGGCCTTCCCCATCCTACTGTGGGACACAACCCCTTCCCGGGACAGACTCCCCTCGGGCCTTCCCCATCCAGCTGTGGGACACAGCCCCTCCCCAGGTCAGACCCCCCTCTGGCCTTCCCCATCCAGCTGTGGAACACAACCCCTGCCCGGTACAGACCCCCCTCGGGCCTTCCCCATCCTGCTGTGGGACACAACCACTGCCCGGTACAGACTCCCCTCGGGCCTTACCCATCCTGCTGTGGGACAGGTTGATAATTGTATTGAATAGTATCACTCCAGTGTGGAAACAGGCCCTTAGTCCAGCAAGTCCACACTGACCCGCGATAGATACCCTGCTCAAAATAGCTTCAAAATACATAGAAACAGTGATCACTGAATTGGGTAAAAACTCCACAGTTACATCGGGCAGTTTAAAAGTCTCGCTGTATTGTTGATATGTTCCTTTTCTTCAAACAGGTAACATTTTTATTAAAGCAGCAGATGTTCATTGTGAGAGTGTCTCTGTTAAACTGGAATCTGTTCTGTTCTCTGTGTAACAGGCTGTTGTTGTGTGCGATGGACTGTCACTAACAGTGTAATTGACCTGTGAGTCCTTGATCAGGTTTCCTTTGTCTGAAAATCTCATAATCAGTGAACTGTGCATCTGCTCTTCTTAGCGAAAACAAAGAATAATTTCTCAACGAAAAAACGGCACATCACAAAGCTATTTCATGGATTTCTGGCACACACCACCTACCAATGTATCTGGTAAGTCTGTTTCCTGAATAATTCTGAACTCTATCTGTAAATCTGAAAGTATCTGTATTGCTTGTCAGTTGATTGAGAATTCAGCCTCTTTGTTCTGAGCTGTTGTGATGCAGGCGGTGGCTTCATTCTGTCTCTGCCAAGTTTTTTTTCTCCTTCTGCTGTGATTCTGGGAGATTCCTTTCTGCAGGTGAGAATATTCAGTGACTGAACATTGAATGATTTTGACTCTAACAGAGCAGTGGCCTTGTTTTCAGCTCATTATTCACTTTCCATTTCCTGGTTGTGTTGAATGTTACAGAAACAGACTCTGAGCAATGTTTCCATTCACTTGTATTGGACTCATTGACAGCCACGTGGTCAGTCAGTTTCAGGCCGATGGATCAGTTTCTCTGTCCTATTAGATGGTGGCCACTTGCACAGTTTCCGATGGTTCACCTCAGTGTCAGGCCGCCAGCTGCTGAAACCCTCCATCCAGCATTTGTTCTCTCTTACCATGACTACTCCAATACAGTCCCAGCTCGTTTCCCACATTCCACCTCCATATACTCACGATCGCCTCAGATTCTACTGTCAGTATCCTTACAGCAAGTCACGTAAGTCATCCACCTCCATTTCACGCTGCTCTACATTACATTCAGTCCAAATATAATTTCAGAATTCCATTCATTGCGTTTAAAAACACCCATGATCTTGTCCTGTCCAAGCATCCAGGTTCCATCAGGTAGGTGGGTGTCCGGGTGGTTGGGTTGAAGCAAGAGCAGGAAACTGAGGATCATACAGGGGACAAAGATGGGGTTGGATGCGGGATGTTTAAGGAGAAAGAGCTGGTGTATTGTTGGGGATAGCTTCTCAGGGGAGTAGCACAGCGGTAGCCAGGTCTATAATACTCAATGGCCTGACTTATCGGAAGAGGTTGGACAAGCTGGGACATTTTTCTTCAGAGGACAGGAGACATAAGGGAGATCTTATAGAAATGTATATGATCATGAGAGGCATGGATAGGGTGAATGCATTCAGTCTTTTTCCCAGGGTTGAAGAATTGAGGACTAGAGGGCATCAGTTTAACGTTAGAGGGGAAAGAATAAAAGGGAACGTTAGCAGCAACTTTTTTACACAGATGCTGATTCTCATACGGAATGAGCTGTCAGTGGAAGTGGCTGAGGCAGGTACATTAACAACATTTAAAAGGCATTTGGACAAATACATGGATAGCAAAGGATTAGAAGGAGATGGGGCATGGGCAGGGAAATGGGGTGACCATAGATGGACATTATGGTTGCCAGGGATCAGTCTGGCCCTTAGGGCCTCTCTCTGTGCTGTAGGACTCTATGACTCTATAACTGACTCTGCTGTAGACCAAGGTCGGGCAAAATCCAAGGGAGCGAAAATGGGAGGAGAAGCACTAGTTGGGGGCATAGACAGGTGTTACTGTGGCTGTGTCTGAGACTGTTGTATCCCTGGTGCCTGGTCAAGGACATCTCTGAGCATTTGCTTGAAATTCTGAATTGGGAGAATGGGAGGCCAGAGGTCATGGTGCACATTGCTACCAACGACACGGGTAGAAAGAGGGATGAGATCCTGAGGAGTAAGCACAGGAAGTAGGGAACGACTGAAAAGCAGAACCTTGAGGCTAGTAATCATTGCGTTAACACCAGTCCCATGTGCTTGTGAGACAAGGAATTGAAAGATAGCAGAGATGAATGCATGGCTGAAGAGCTGGTATAGGGGGAAGAGTTTCAGGATCTTGAATAATTGGGACCTGAACTAGAGGGGAATTGATATCCTCACTGGGAGGCTTGTTCCTGCTACAAGAGAAGGGTTTCACCTAGAATGGCAAGGTCCTGGGAATCACAGCAGCAGGGCAGCACGTGGGGGGTAAGGAAGGTCGGAAGATGTATACGAGTCAATCAGAAAGGAAATACAGAGAAATGAACACCATTGTACGAATGGGCTGATTGTGTTAATTTCAACACAAGGCGCAACATAGTTAAAGTAGATAAGCACAGATCCGATATTGTGGCCATTCCAGAGATTTGGTTCGGAGAAGGATAGGACTGGCTGCTCAATATTCCAGGGTTTCATTGTTTCAGATGAGATGGAGAGGAGGGTAAAAGAGGTGGAGGAGCTGCATTACCAATCGGGTGAATGTTATGTCTGCACCCAGGACATACTGGAGGGGCTCGCCCACTGAGGCAACGAGGATAAGAAGGATGCAGTTAATGGGATTATACTATAGGACCCTCAATCTGCCAACGATACCTCGAGGTACAAATATCTTGGCAGAATATCTCGGCAGAGGCAATAACAACAGAGTTCTCAAAGTGTCTTTAACTTCCCCACCATTTGCTGGCACTACTTTAGAGCAAGAGGCTGAGACGGTGCAGAGTTTATTAAGTGTATCCAAGAGGGTTTCTTGAAATAGTAGTGTAAAGGAGGGGTAGGGGCCATAGTGGACCTTATATTGCTGAATGAGCCTGGCCAGGTGACTGACCTTTCAGTGGGAGACCATTTTGGAAACAGTGATCACAACTTAAGTTTTTTTTAAGGCAGCTACGAATAAATGGGATGTTTCTAAATTGTGGGATTGCAAATGATGTCAGTATTAGGCAGGAGCTAGGGAGTGTTAATTGGGAGGAGCTGTCATCAGACAATGCCACATTGGGCACGTGGGAGTTAGTTAAAGGCTTGCTGATTGGAGTTCACGACCAGCATGTTCCAGTAAGGAGGAGGGATTAGGCTGGTAATGTAAGGGCCCCTTGGATAACAAGGGAGGCTGGGAATTTAGTCAAAAGGGGAAAAAAACAAGCCTATGCAAGGTTTGGGAAGCTAGAATTGGACATGGCATGTGAGGAACGTAAAAAAACAAAAGCTGGAAGGAACCTGAACCGGGAATGAGCAGATCAAGGAGGGGCATGCCCTTCGCAAGTAGGGTTAAAGAGCATCCCAAATCGTTCTGGAGATAATTACCCACAAGAGGATGTGAACATGGATTGTTACAGCGCAGTACAGACCTTTTGGCCCTCAATGTTGCACCGACCTGTGAAAATAATCTGATGCCTATCTAACCTACAACCTTCCAATATTACCCATATGTATGTCCAATGCCCATTTAAATGCCATTTGCGTCAGCAATTCTACTACTGTTGCAGGCAATTAAGTCACCTCTCGACCTTCTTCTTTCCAACTAAAACAGCCTCCATTCCCTCAGCCTTTCCTTGTAAGACCTTCCTTTCATACCAGGCAATATCCTAGTAAATCTACTCTGCACTCTTTCCACAGCTTTCACATAACTTAGAAAGAAGTCGGGCCAGTCAAGACTAAAGGAAGGAACTTGTGCTTGAAGTCAGTGGAAGTGGACGAGATCCTAAATAATTACTTTGCATCTGCATTCACCCAGGAAAAGAATATTGGGGATAATGAGATTTGTGTGGAGTATGCTAATGTGCTCGGGTATTTTTGAGGTCGAGAAAGAAGCATTAGATTTCTTGAACAGCATTAAAGTGGATTAATCCCGAGGATCCGATGGTAGCTACCCCAGGTTATTGAGAAAGGCAAGACAGGAGATATTTGGGGTCTTGAACATGATTGTTGAGTCCTCACTTGCCACTGGAAAGGTCGCAGAGGACTGGTGAGTAGCTTATGGTGTTCCTCTCTTCAAGAAGGGAAATAGAGACAATCCAGGAAGTTATAGCCTGGTGAGTCTCACCTCAGTGGTTGGGAAGCTTTGGACAGAATGTTTACAGATAGGATTTATGTGCATTTAGTAAAGAATGACCTAATTAGGGACAGTCAGCGCAGCGCCATGAGATGCACAAGGTTGCTGGTCAAAATGTTTTACCCAGAGTTGAAATATCTTTACTAGAGAATGTGCATTTAAGGTGAGAGGGGGGGAGCTCAAAGGAGATGTGAGGGGTAATATGTTTTCCACAGAGAGTGGTCGGAATCTGGAACATGTTGCCAGGGATGGTGGAGGAGGCAGAAATGAGAGGGTTGTTTAAGGGGTTTTTGGGTGAGCATGTGAATATGCAAGGATATGGAACAAAGATAGGAAGAAAGGATGAGTTTAATTTGGTGTCACATTCAGCACAACATTCTGGACTGAAGGGCCCGCTCCTGTGCTGTACTGTTCTTTGTCGTGTTTCTTTTGTTACAACATGACGGTGACCCCCTCTGTTAGTTAAACCAAACACCCAGAAAAGTTCACCTCCCCACATAATCTGTTAAAGTCTGAGTGACAGAAAACTCACACATTCCACTATTTAAAGAAAATAGCATTAATCTATTTTTAACTCAAAGTGAATATTAAACAACTATTCATAAATCTAAGCTCTCCCTTTCTTTTCACTGCATATTATCTGCCTCCAGCTCTATAACTATACGTTATTTCAGTAAGACACTTATTAAAATTACATCAATTTAATATCGAACCCACACAGTGACTCGTGAATTTTGTGTCTTTCTGCTTCTGGCTGAGGATCTCCCTGGGTCGTCGTTGTCTTCTTTTACTCCGAGTTTGTTTCATATGAAAAGGTACCCTTTGATTGAGAGACTTTCCTAATTTATTGGTGAGCAAGATGTTGACTCTCCCAGACAGCAGTTACTCTCTGACCAATTTTTAAAATGTCCACATTTTATACGCCCCCATCAGATCATCTCATTGGCTTGATGCTGGCAAAACAATAAATTCAAACTCAATTGGGTTTTAGAATCTTGGGGTATAATTTAAACTGTTAGGTTAAATTTGAATTTTGTCAAAACAGCAACCAACATAGGTCTATATTTCACAGCCAAATGTAACATTTGTTTCTTTTCCCAGTACACTTTGGCTTGCTGGCTAGTCATATACAGTACACAGTTCATAAGAGTGTTCTCTCCCTCTTAAAGATAGAGTACACACCTTCATCTTTATAACACTTTGAGCATTACCTTATCAGAAAGGTCGTTCATTAAAGTGACAAGCAGTAGAATGTTTACAGAAACTTTTTAGCTTAATATTTCAATTTCAACATAAAACAAAAGCTTGTGTTTGTGAGAGGATCATGTTACTGTGTGCAACAGACTGTCACTAATAAGATTATGCTCCCAATAATGCAGATTTCCTTTGTAAATTCTGCATGAAGTGATTTAAACACCTGGAAAGGGATTTGGTTTTCCAATGTGATTTCCATCAATGCACTTATTGGAACCTCAGGCAGACAGATAGACCCAGATGAGTGCAAATTTGTTTTCCTCACTGAAGGAAGCACACGTTGCCATCAGAGTGTTTGTAACAGAGGGGCACCAACTTATTCCTGGTTCTGGAGATTGTTGAATCAGTGGGTGAGATTCAGATATCCTGTACTGCATGTGATAAGAGGTGTTTTCATTGAATTGGATATTATGACCAAAGAGATTGGCAGGATTGATGTTGGCAGCTGTCTCTGCTGATAGGAATCTACGATGGGTCACAGTCTCAGGACTGGAGAGCAGCCTGAGTGACTGAGATAAGGAGAAATGACTTCACTCAAACACCTGGGAATCTGTGATCATTTCCACCTCAAGAACGGAATCACTGACTACATTCCAGAGAATAATTTGCAATGTTTGCAATACTAAGTGGATCAAAAGATGTTGCAGAAACTGGGTGAGTTCTGAAAAGTTAACGATGATGTTACTAAAATGAACACACATGCTGTGGCTGCTGGAAATTTGAAACAGACCGGCAGCTAATGTAGAGAGAGAGAAGCAGAGTTAATGTTTTGCATTTGATTAGATTAGGTTACTTACAGTGTGGAAACAGGCCCTTCGGCCCAACAAGTCCACACCGACCCGTCGAAGCGCAACCCACCCAGACCCATTCTCCTACACTTAACACTACGGCCAATTCAGCATGGCCAATTCAGCATGGCCAATTCAGCTAACCTGCACATCTTTGTGTCTGTGGAAAGAAACCCAAGCACCCAGAGGAAACCCATGCAGACACAGGGAGAATGTGCGAACTCCACCCAGTCAGTTGCCTAAGGCGGGAAATGAACCCGGGTCTCTGGCGCTTTGAGGCAGCAGTTCTAACCACTGTGCCACCTATGCTGCCTACAAACTTTTAATCAGAACAAAGAATGTTATTAAGCTGCAGTCAGGCTCCTGGGGCTAAATGGTATCGTTCTGTCTGTGTTGCTAAAGTTTTTTTTTGGGAGAAACAATCCCCTCATTTGCTTGGCTGTGGCACTGTGATTGCGCTATTGAAACAGCAAGGACTCTTTCTGGGTCTCATTGATGTCTGGGTGTAAATTAGGGTCCATTGTTCATCGCTGACTCTGGAGGCAGTTCTGATACGTGGGAATATTCAATTTAAAATGTTGATCCTGCAAAATAGCAAGGTTTTCTCCCAGCCAGGGAATCAGACGTCCATTACTGATCCTCACTGACCATGACAGGATTGAAACTGAGAGATTTATTTTTGTGACTGACACAGTCAGATGTGGTGTACAGTAGCTCTCACAGTCCTGTCCTTCCACACATCCCGGCTTCCGGACTCTGAATCAGAGGATCTCGATGGAGAAACACTTCCAGCAGTTGGGACAATTCTGAAGATACCCAATATACACATTCTGGGAATCCCTGAAAAGTGGTCTGTCAGGTTCATAATGGATATTTCTTTAATATTTGCTCAGTGAATTCCTAGAACAGAGAGATTCATTGGAGGCCCAGATTGTCAGCTTGAAGAGTAGTCACTGCTTTAGTGTAGGAAATGGAAGGGTATCATTTGGATTGTTCATTTCACCCATTTGTAGAGGGAGCTATTGCTTTCATTGTGAGTGGGAGCTTGAGAGAAGCTGATTTAGCGTGATTGTGGGGATGTTTATACAAACTTTCAGGAACGGATTAATACACCAGAGGAATGTGTCAGTGTTTCCAGGGGGCTCTGAGAGGGGTGGGCGTGGGGATTGTGTCAGTGTTTCCAGGGGGCTCCGAGGGGGTTGGGTGGGGGGAATGTGTCAGTGTTTCCAGGGGGCTCCGAGAGGGGTGGGCGTGGGGATTGTGTCAGTGTTTCCAGGGGGCTCCGAGAGGGGTGGGCGGGGGGAATGTGTCAGTGTTTCCAGGGGGCTCCGAGGTGGGGTGAGGAGGGGGAATGTGTCAGTGTGTACAGGGAACTCCGAGGGGCTGGGTGGGATGTACCTCAATTTACAGGGGGCTCCTGTCCCCCCACCCACCCCCAACCGCATCCAACGCTGCTCCCATCAACCACGTCTGACACCGTCCCCCCCAACGCCGCCCTCCCAACGCCGTACCCCCAACCCCGTGCAACGACGTTCCCACCCAACCCCGTGCAACCCCATCCCCGCCCAACCCCGTCCCCCCAACCTTGTGCAACTCAGTTCTCCCCAACCCCGTGCAATGCCGTTCCCCCACAACCCCGTTCCCCCAACCCCGTTCCCCCATCCCCGTACAGGCCCAACACCGTGCAACGCCATCCCCGCCCAAACCCGTCCCCCCAACTCCATGCAACGCCGTTCCCCAAACCCCGTGCAACGCCGTTTCCCCAACCCCATCCCCCCAACACTGAGCAACCCTATTCCCCACAACCCCGTTCCCCCCAACCCCGTCCCCATCCAACCCCATGCAATGACGCCCCCAACCACGTTCCCCCAACCCCGTGCAACGCCGTCCCCAACCCTGTGCAACGCCGTCCACGCCCAAACACGTTGCCCCAACCCCATCCCCACCCAACCCCGTCCCCCCAACACTGTGCAACCCCGTTCCCCAACCCCGTCCCCCAACACTGAGCAACACCGTTCCCCCAACCCCGTCCCCCCAACACTGTGCAACCCTATTCCCCCTCAACCCCGTCCCCCAACCCGTGCAACGCCATTGCCCCCAACCCCGTGCAACACCGTTACACTCCCAACCCTGTGCAATGCCGTTCCCGCCAACCCCGTCCCCCCAACCTTGTACCCCCCAATGCCGTTCCACCAAACCCCTTCCCCCCAACCCCGTGCAATACCGTTCCGCCAACGCCGTTCCCCCTAGCCCCGTGCAACGTCGTACCCCCACAATGCCGTTCCTCCCAACCCCGACCCCCGAACCCCATGCATCGCCATTCCCTCCAAGCACATCCCCCCCAACCCTGTGCAACACCGTCCCCGCAACCCCGTGCAACGCCGTTTCCCTCCAACCCCGTGCAACGCCTTTCCCCCAACCCTGTCTCCCAACCCCGTGCAACACCGCCCCCACAACCCAGTGCGACGCCGTTCCCCCCAACCCCATGCAACGCTGTTCCCCCCACCACGTGCAACACCGTTCCCCGCCACCCCGTGCAATACTGTTCCCCCCAACGCCATTCCCCGTGCAACACCGTTCACCCCCAACCCCGTGCAACGCCGTACACCCCAATGCCGTTCCCCCCAACCCCGACCCCCCAACCCCGTGCATCGCTATTCCCTCCAACCACATTCCTCCAACCCTGTGTAACACTGTCCCCGCAACCCCATGCAACGCCGTTCCCCCCAACCCTGTCCCAACCTCGTGCAACGCCGTTTCCCCCCAACCCCGTGCAACGCCGTTCCCCCAACCCCGTCCCCCCAACCTTGTGCAACGCCATACCCCCAATGCCGTTCCACCCAACACCGTTCCCCCAACGCCGTTCCCCCAACGCCGTTCCCCCTAACACCGTGCAACGTCGTACCCCCACAATGCCGTTCCCCCAATCCCGTTCAACGCCGTTCCTCTCCCAACCCCGTCCCCCCAATCCCGTGCAACGCCGTTACCCCCAACCCCGTTCCCCCATCCTGTGCAACGGCGTTCCCCCAACACCGTTCCCCCAACCTTCTGCAACGCCGTACCCCCCAATGCCGTTCCACCCAACCCCTTCCCCTCAACCCCATGCAACACCGTTCCCCCACAATGCCGTTCTCCCAAACTCCGACCCCCAACCCCATGCATCGCTATTCCCTCCAACCATATCCCCCAACCCTGTGCAACACCGTCCCCGCAACCCCGTGCAACGCCGTTCCCCCAACCCTGTGCAACGCTGTCCCCCCAACCCTGTACAATGCCATTCCCCCCCACAACCCCATTCCCCCAACCCCGTGCAACGCTGTTTTCCTGCAACGCCGATCCCCAAACCCTGTCCCCCCAACCCCGTGCAACGCTGCTCCCCAACCCTGTCCCCAACGCCGTTCTCCCGCACCATGCGCAATACTGTTCCCCCCAACGCCGTTCGCCCCCAATCCCATCCCCCCCACCCCGTGCAACGCAGTTAGCCCCCACCCCGTGCAATGCCGTTCCCCCCACCCTCTGCGACGCTTTTCCCCCCACCCCGTGCAATGCCATTTCCCCCAACCCCATCCCCCAACTCCGTGCAACGCCTTTTCCCCCCACCCCGTGCAACTTCATGTCCCCCCAAACCCATTCCACGCCGTTCCCCCATCCCCATTCCCACAACATTGTGCAACGCTGTTTTTCCCCAACCCCGTGCAACGCCGTTGCCCCCAACCCCGTGCAACTTCATGCCCCCCCAAACCCATCCCACGCCGTTCCCCCATCCCCATTCCCACAACATTGTGCAACGCTGTTTTTCCCCAACCCCGTGCAACGCCGTTGCGCCCAACCCCGTCCCCCCAACCCTGTGCAACACCGTTCCCCCTCAACCCCGTGCAATGGCGTTGCCCCCAACGCCTTACCCCCCAATGCCGTTCCCCCAACCCCGTGCATCGCTGTTCCCCCCACTCCGTGCAATTACGTTCCCCCCAACCCCGTCCCCCAACCCCGTGCAACACCGTTTCCCTTCAACCCAGTGCAACGCCGTTCCCCCAACCCTGTCCCCCCACCCCGTGCAACCCCGTTACCCCCAACCCCGTCCCGCCAACACCGTGCAATGCTGCTCCCCCCCAACTCTGTCCCCCAACCCTGTCCCCAACCCCTTGCAACACCGTTCCCCCCACTACGTGCAACGCTTTTCCCCCAACCAGTGCTATGCCAATCCCCCCCAACCCCGTCCCCCAACCCCGTGCAATGCCGTTCCCCATCCCCAAACACCGTGCAACGCCATTCCCCCAACCCCATCCCCCCACCACGTGCAACACCGTTCCCCCCAACCCGGTGCAATGCCGTTCCCCCCAAACCCGTGCATCACTGTTCACCCAACCCCGTACAATGCCGTTCCACCCACACCCCGGCCCCCCAACCCCGTGCAACACTGTTCCCCCCAACCCCGTGCAACGCAGTTCCCCCAAAACTGTCCCCCCCAAACCTGTCCCCCCCACCCCGTGCAACCCTGTTCCCCCCAACCCCGTCCCGCCAACCTCGTGCAACGTTGCTTCCCAACCCTGTCCCCAACCCCTAGCAACGCCATTCCCCCCAACCCCGTTCCCCAAACCCTGCTCCCCTGACCCCGTGCAATGCGGTCCCCCCCACCCCGTGCAATGCTTTTCCCCTCACCCCGTGCAATGCCATTCCCCCCCAAACCCGTCCCATGCCGTCCCCACATTCCCATCCCCCCAACACCGTGCAACGCCATTGCCCCAACCCAATCCCCCAGAGTGTATGTGAGAGATAGGGAATCCCAGAGAGTCCCCGGGTGCGTGTGAGAGATCGGTAATCCCCGAGTGTGTGTGAGAGATAGGGAATCCCCGAGTGTGTGTGAGAGATAGGGAATCCCCGAGTGTGTGTGAGAGATAGGGAATCCCAGTGAGTCCCCGAGTGTGTGTGAGAGATAGGGAATCCCAGAAAGTCCCCGAGTGTGTGTGAAAGATAGGGAATCCTAGAATGTCCCCGAGTGTGTGTGTGAGATAGGGAATCCCAGAGTGTGTGTGAGAGATAGGGAACCCAAGAGTGTCCCCGAGTATGTTTGAGAAATAGGGAATCCCAGAGTGTCGCCGAATGTGTGTGTGAGAGTCCCAGTGAGTCCCCGAGTGTGTGTGAGTGATAGGGACTCCCAGAGAGTCGCCGTGTGTGTGTGAGAGATCGGGAATTCCAGAGAGTCCCCGAGTGTGCGTGTGAGAGAATCCCAGAGTGTCCCCGAGTGTATGTGAGAGATGGGGACTCCCAGGGAATCCCAGAGAGTGTGTGAGAGATAGGGAATCCCAGAGTGTGTGTGAGAGATAGGGAATCCCAGAGTGTGCGTGTGAGAGAGAGGGAATCCCCGAGTGTGCGTGTGAGAGATAGGGAATCCCCGAGTGTGCGTGTGAGAGATAGGGAATCCCCGAGTGTGCGTGTGAGAGATAGGGAATCCCCGAGTGTGCGTGTGAGAGATAGGGAATCCCCGAGTGTGCGTGTGAGAGATAGGGAATCCCCGAGTGTGCGTGTGAGAGATAGGGAATCCCCGAGTGTGCGTGTGAGAGATAGGGAATCCCCGAGAGTGCGTGTGAGAGATAGGGAATCCCCGAGAGTGCGTGTGAGAGATAGGGAATCCACGAGAGTGCGTGTGAGAGATAGGGAATCCCCGAGTGTGCGTGTGAGAGATAGGGAATCCCCGAGTGTGCGTGTGAGAGATAGGGAATCCCCGAGTGTGCGTGTGAGAGATAGGGAATCCCCGAGTGTCCGTGTGAGAGATAGGGAATCCCCGAGTGTGCGTGTGAGAGATAGGGAATCCCCGAGTGTGCGTGTGAGAGATAGGGAATCCCCGAGTGTGCGTGTGAGAGATAGGGAATCCCCGAGTGTGCGTGTGAGAGATAGGGAATCCCCGAGTGTGCGTGTGAGAGATAGGGAATCCCCGAGTGTGCGTGTGAGAGAATCCCAGAGAGTCCCCGAGTGTGCGTGTGAGAGAATCGCAGAGAGTCCCCGAGTGTGCGTGTGAGAGATAAGGAATCCCCGAGTGTGCGTGTGAGAGATAGGGAATCCCCGAGTGTGTTTGAGAGAATCCCAGAGAGTCCCCGAGTGTGCGTGTGAGAGACTCCCAGAGAGTCCCCGAGTGTGCGTGTGAGAGAATCCCAGAGAGTCCCCGAGTGTGCGTGTGAGAGAATCCCAGAGAGTCCCCGAGTGTGCGTGTGAGAGATAGGGAATCCCCGAGTGTGCGTGTGAGAGATAGGGAATCCCCGAGTGTGCGTGTGAGAGATAGGGAATCCCCGAGTGTGTTTGAGAGAATCCCAGAGAGTCCGCGAGTGTGTTTGAGAGAATCCCAGAGAGGCCCCGAGTGTGTTTGAGAGAATCCCAGAGAGTCCCCGACTGTGCGTGTGAGAGAATCCCAGAGAGTCCCCGACTGTGCATGTGAGAGAATCCCAGAGAGTCCCCGAGTGTGCGTGTGAGAGAATTCCAGAGAGTCCCCGAATGTGCGTGTGAGAGATAGGGAATCCCCGAGTGTGCGTGTGAGAGAATCCCAGAGAGTCCCCGAGTGTGAGAGAATCCCAGAGAGTCCCCGAGTGTGCGTTTGAGAGAATCCCAGAGAGTCCCCGAGTGTGCGTGTGAGAGAATCCCAGAGAGTCCCCGAGTGTGCGTGTGAGAGAATCCCAGAGAGTCGCCGAGTGTGCGTGTGAGAGAATCCCAGAGAGTCCCCGAGTGTGCGTGTGAGAGATAGGGAATCCCCGAGTGTGCGTGTGCGAGATAGGGAATCCCCGAGTGTGCGTGTGAGAGAATCCCAGAGAGTCCCCGAGTGTGTTTGAGAGAATCCCAGAGAGTCCCCGAGTGTGCGTGTGAGAGAATCCCAGAGAGTCCCCGAGTGTGCGTGTGAGAGATAGGGAATCCCCGAGTGTGTTTGAGAGAATCCCAGAGAGTCCCCGACTGTGCGTGTGAGAGAATCCCAGAGAGTCCCCGACTGTGCATGTGAGAGAATCCCAGAGAGTCCCCGAGTGTGCGTGTGAGAGAATCCCAGAGAGTCCCCAAATGTGCGTGTGAGAGATAGGGAATCCCCGAGTGTGCGTGTGAGAGAATCCCAGAGAGTCCCCGAGTGTGCGTGTGAGAGATAGGGAATCCCCGAGTGTGTTTGAGAGAATCCCAGAGAGTCCCCGACTGTGCGTGTGAGAGAATCCCAGAGAGTCCCCGACTGTGCATGTGAGAGAATCCCAGAGAGTCCCCGAGTGTGCGTGTGAGAGAATCCCAGAGAGTCCCCGAATGTGCGTGTGAGAGATAGGGAATCCCCGAGTGTGCGTGTGAGAGAATCCCAGAGAGTCCCCGAGTGTGAGAGAATCCCAGAGAGTCCCCGAGTGTGCGTTTGAGAGAATCCCAGAGAGTCCCCGAGTGTGCGTGTGAGAGAATCCCAGAGAGTCCCCGAGTGTGCGTGTGAGAGAATCCCAGAGAGTCGCCGAGTGTGCGTGTGAGAGAATCCCAGAGAGTCCCCGAGTGTGCGTGTGAGAGATAGGGAATCCCCGAGTGTGCGTGTGCGAGATAGGGAATCCCCGAGTGTGCGTGTGAGAGAATCCCAGAGAGTCCCCGAGTGTGTTTGATAGAATCCCAGAGAGTCCCCGAGTGTGTGTGTGAGAGAATCCCAGAGAGTCCCCGAGTGTGCGTGTGAGAGATAGGGAATCCCCGAGTGTGTTTGAGAGAATCCCAGAGAGTCCCCGACTGTGCGTGTGAGAGAATCCCAGAGAGTCCCCGACTGTGCATGTGAGAGAATCCCAGAGAGTCCCCGAGTGTGCGTGTGAGAGAATCCCAGAGAGTCCCCGAATGTGCGTGTGAGAGATAGGGAATCCCCGAGTGTGCGTGTGAGAGAATCCCAGAGAGTCCCCGAGTGTGAGAGAATCCCAGAGAGTCCCCGAGTGTGCGTTTGAGAGAATCCCAGAGAGTCCCCGAGTGTGCGTGTGAGAGAATCCCAGAGAGTCCCCGAGTGTGCATGTGAGAGAATCCCAGAGAGTCCCCGAGTGTGCGTGTGAGAGAATCCCAGAGAGTCCCCGAGTGTGCGTGTGAGAGATAGGGAATCCCCGAGTGTGCGTGTGCGAGATAGGGAATCCCCGAGTGTGCGTGTGAGAGAATCCCAGAGAGTCCCCGAGTGTGTTTGAGAGAATCCCAGAGAGTCCCCGAGTGTGCGTGTGAGAGAATCCCAGAGAGTCCCCGAGTGTGCGTGTGAGAGAATCCCAGAGAGTCCCCGAATGTGCGTGTGAGAGATAGGGAATCCCCGAGTGTGTTTGAGAGAATCCCAGAGAGTCCCCGAGTGTGTTTGAGAGAATCCCAGAGAGTCCCCGACTGTGCGTGTGAGAGAATCCCAGAGAGTCCCCGAGTGTGCGAGTGAGAGAATCCCAGAGAGTCCCCGAATGTGCGTGTGAGAGATAGGGAATCCCCGAGTGTGCGTGTGAGAGTATCCCAGAGAGTCCCCGAGTGTGTTTGAGAGAATCCCAGAGAGTCCCCGAGTGTGCGTTTGAGAGAATCCCAGAGAGTCCCCGAGTGTGCGTGTGAGAGAATCCCAGAGTGTCCCCGAGTGTGCGTGTGAGAGAATCCCAGAGAGTCCCCGTGTGTGCGTGTGAGAGAATCCCAGAGAGTCCCCGAGTGTGCGTGTGAGAGATAGGGAATCCCCGAGTGTGCGTGTGAGAGATAGGGTATCCCCGAGTGTGCGTGTGAGAGAATCGCAGAGAGTCCCCGAGTGTGTTTGAGAGAATCCCAGAGAGTCCCCGAGTGTGCGTGTGAGAGAATCCCAGAGAGTCCCCGAGTGTGCGTGTGAGAGAATCCCAGAGAGTCCCCGAGTGTACGTGTGAGAGAATCCCAGAGAGTCCCCGAGTGTGCGTGTGAGAGAATCCCAGAGAGTCCCCGAGTGTGCGTGTGAGAGAATCCCAGAGAGTCCCCGAGTGTGCGTGTGAGAGATAGGGAATCCCCGAGTGTGCGTGTGAGAGATAGGGAATCCCCGAGTGTGCGTGTGAGAGAATCCCAGAGAGTCCCCGAGTGTGTTTGAGAGAATCCCAGAGAGTCCCCGACTGTGCGTGTGAGAGAATCCCAGAGAGTCCCCGAGTGTGCGTGTGAGAGAATCCCAGAGAGTCCCCGAATGTGCGTGTGAGAGATAGGGAATCCCCGAGTGTGCGTGTGAGAGAATCCCAGAGAGTCCCCGAGTGTGTTTGAGAGAATCCCAGAGAGTCCCCGAGTGTGCGTTTGAGAGAATCCCAGAGAGTCCCCGAGTGTGCGTGTGAGAGAATCCCAGAGAGTCCCCGAGTGTGCGTGCGGGAGAATCCCAGAGAGTCCCCGAGTGTGCGTGTGAGAGAATCCCAGAGAGTCCCCGAGTGTGCGTGTGAGAGATAGGGAATCCCCGAGTGTGCGTGTGAGAGATAGGGAATCCCCGAGTGTGCGTGTGAGAGAATCCCTGAGAGTCCCCGAGTGTGTTTGAGAGAATCCCAGAGAGTCCCCGAGTGTGCGTGTGAGAGAATCCCAGAGAGTCCCCGAGTGTGCGTGTGAGAGAATCCCAGAGAGTCCCCGAGTATGCGTGTGAGAGAATCCCAGAGAGTCCCCGAGTGTGCGTGTGAGAGAATCCCAGAGAGTCCCCGAGTGTGCGTGTGAGAGAATCCCAGAGAGTCCCCGAGTGTGCTTGTGAGAGAATCCCAGAGAGTCCCCGAGTGTGCGTGTGAGAGATAGGGAATCCCCGAGTGTGCGTGTGAGAGATAGGGAATCCCCGAGTGTGTTTGAGAGAATCCCAGAGAGTCCCCGAGTGTGTTTGAGAGAATCCCAGAGAGTCCCCGAGTGTGTTTGAGAGAATCCCAGAGAGTCCCCGAGTGTGCGTGTGAGAGAATCCCAGAGAGTCCCCGAGTGTGCGTGTGAGAGAATCCCAGAGAGTCCCCGAGTGTGCGTGTGAGAGATAGGGAATCCCCGAGTGTGCGTGTGAGAGATAGGGAATCCCCGAGTGTGTTTGAGAGAATCCCAGAGAGTCCCCGTGTGTGTTTGAGAGAATCCCAGAGAGTCCCCGAGTGTGCGTGTGAGAGAATCCCAGAGAGTCCCCGAGTGTGCGTGTGAGAGAATCCCAGAGAGTCCCCGAGTGTGCGTGTGAGAGATAGGGAATCCCCGAGTGTGCGTGTGAGAGAATCCCAGAGAGTCGCCGAGTGTGCGTGTGAGAGAATCCCAGAGAGTCCCCGAGTGTGCGTGTGAGAGATAGGGAATCCCCGAGTGTGCGTGTGAGAGATAGGGAATCCCCGAGTGTGCGTGTGAGAGATAGGGAATCCCCGAGTGTGTTTGAGAGAATCCCAGAGAGTCCTCGAGTGTGTTTGAGAGAATCCCAGAGAGTCCCCGAGTGTGCGTGTGAGAGAATCCCAGAGAGTCCCCGAGTGTGCGTGTGAGAGAATCCCAGAGAGTCCCCGAGTGTGCGTGTGAGAGATAGGGAATCCCCGAGTGTGCGTGCGAGAGATAGGGAATCCCCGAGTGTGTTTGAGAGAATCCCAGAGAGTCCCCGAGTGTGTTTGAGAGAATCCCAGAGAGTCCCCGACTGTGCGTGTGAGAGAATCCCAGAGAGTCCCCGAGTGTGCGTGTGAGAGAATCCCAGAGAGTCCCCGAATGTGTGTGTGAGAGATAGGGAATCCCCGAGTGTGCGTGTGAGAGAATCCCAGAGAGTCCCTGAGTGTGTTTGAGAGAATCCCAGAGAGTCCCCGAGTGTGCGTTTGAGAGAATCCCAGAGAGTCCCCGAGTGTGCGTGTGAGAGAATCCCAGAGAGTCCCCGAGTGTGCGTGTGAGAGAATCCCAGAGAGTCCCCGAGTGTGCGTGTGAGAGAATCCCAGAGAGTCCCCGAGTGTGCGTGTGAGAGATAGGGAATCCCCGAGTGTGCGTGTGAGAGATAGGGAATCCCCGAGTGTGCGTGTGAGAGAATCCCAGAGAGTCCCCGAGTGTGCGTGTGAGAGAATCCCAGAGAGTCCCCGAGTGTGCGTGTGAGAGATAGGGAATCCCCGAGTGTGCGTGTGAGAGATAGGGAATCCCCGAGTGTGCGTGTGAGAGATAGGGAATCCCCGAGTGTGTTTGAGAGAATCCCAGAGAGTCCTCGAGTGTGTTTGAGAGAATCCCAGAGAGTCCCCGAGTGTGCGTGTGAGAGAATCCCAGAGAGTCCCCGAGTGTGCGTGTGAGAGAATCCCAGAGAGTCCCCGAGTGTGCGTGCGAGAGATAGGGAATCCCCGAGTGTGTTTGAGAGAATCCCAGAGAGTCCCCGAGTGTGTTTGAGAGAATCCCAGAGAGTCCCCGACTGTGCGTGTGAGAGAATCCCAGAGAGTCCCCGAGTGTGCGTGTGAGAGAATCCCAGAGAGTCCCCGAATGTGCGTGTGAGAGATAGGGAATCCCCGAGTGTGCGTGTGAGAGAATCCCAGAGAGTCCCCGAGTGTGCGTGTGAGAGAATCCCAGAGAGTCCCCGAGTGTGCGTGTGAGAGAATCCCAGAGAGTCCCCGAGTGTGCGTGTGAGAGATAGGGAATCCCCGAGTGTGCGTGTGAGAGATAGGGAATCCCCGAGTGTGCGTGTGAGAGAATCCCAGAGAGTCCCCAAGTGTGTTTGAGAGAATCCCAGAGAGTCCCCGAGTGTGCGTGTGAGAGAATCCCAGAGAGTCCCCGAGTGTGCGTGTGAGAGAATCCCAGAGAGTCCCCGAGTGTGCGTGTGAGAGAATCCCAGAGAGTCCCCGAGTGTGCGTGTGAGAGAATCCCAGAGAGTCCCCGAGTGTGCGTGTGAGAGAATCCCAGAGTGTCCCCGAGTGTGCGTGTGAGAGAATCCCAAAGAGTCCCCGAGTGTGCGTGTGAGAGAATCCCAGAGAGTCCCCGAGTGTGCGTGTGAGAGATAGGGAATCCCCGAGTGTGCGTGTGAGAGATAGGGAATCCCCGAGTGTGCGTGTGAGAGATAGGGAATCCCCGAGTGTGTTTGAGAGAATCCCAGAGAGTCCCCGAGTGTGTTTGAGAGAATCCCAGAGAGTCCCCGAGTGTGTTTGAGAGAATCCCAGAGAGTCCCCGAGTGTGCGTGTGAGAGAATCACAGAGAGTCCCCGAGTGTGCGTGTGAGAGAATCCCAGAGAGTCCCCGAGTGTGCGTGTGAGAGAATCCCAGAGAGTCCCCGAGTGTGCGTTTGAGAGACAGGGAATCCCCGAGTGTGCGTGTGAGAGATAGGGAATACCCGAGTGTGCGTGTGAGAGATAGGGAATCCCCGAGTGTGTTTGAGAGAATCCCAGAGAGTCCCCGAGTGTGTTTGAGAGAATCCCAGAGAGTCCCCGAGTGTGTTTGAGAGAATCCCAGAGAGTCCCCGAGTGTGCGTGTGAGAGAATCCCAGAGAGTCCCCGAATGTGCGTGTGAGAGATAGGGAATCCCCGAGTGTGCGTGTGAGAGAATCCCAGAGAGTCCCCGAGTGTGAGAGAATCCCAGAGAGTCCCCGAGTGTGCGTTTGAGAGAATCCCAGAGAGTCCCCGAATGTGCGTGTGAGAGAATCCCAGACAGTCCCCGAGTGTGCGTGTGAGAGAATCCCAGTTAGTCCCCGAGTGTGCGTGTGAGAGAATCCCCGAGAGTCCCCGAGTGTGCGTGTGAGAGATAGGGAATCCCCGAGTGTGCGTGTGCGAGATAGGGAATCCCCGAGTGTGCGTGTGAGAGAATCCCAGAGAGTCCCCGAGTGTGTTTGAGAGAATCCCAGAGAGTCCCCGAGTGTGCGTGTGAGAGAATCCCAGAGAGTCCCCGAGTGTGCGTGTGAGAGAATCCCAGAGAGTCCCCGAGTGTGCGTGTGAGAGATAGGGAATCCCCGAGTGGGCGTGTGAGAGATAGGGAATCCCCGAGTGTGCGTGAGAGAGAATCCCAGAGAGTCCCCGAGTGTGCGTGTGAGAGAATCCCAGAGAGTCCCCGAGTGTGCGTGTGAGAGATAGGGAATCCCCGAGTGTGCGTGTGAGAGATAGGGAATCCCCGAGTGTGCGTGTGAGAGATAGGGAATCCCCAAGTGTGTTTGAGAGAATCCCAGAGGGTCCTCGAGTGTGTTTGAGAGAATCCCAGAGAGTCCCCGAGTGTGCGTGTGAGAGAATCCCAGAGAGTCCCCGAGTGTGCGTGTGAGAGAATCCCAGAGAGTCCCCGAGTGTGCGTGTGAGAGATAGGGAATCCCCGAGTGTGCGTGCGAGAGATAGGGAATCCCCGAGTGTGTTTGAGAGAATCCCAGAGAGTCCCCGAGTGTGTTTGAGAGAATCCCAGAGAGTCCCCGACTGTGCGTGTGAGAGAATCCCAGAGAGTCCCCGAGTGTGCGTGTGAGAGAATCCCAGAGAGTCCCCGAATGTGCGTGTGAGAGATAGGGAATCCCCGAGTGTGCGTGTGAGAGAATCCCAGAGAGTCCCCGAGTGTGTTTGAGAGAATCCCAGAGAGTCCCCGAGTGTGCGTTTGAGAGAATCCCAGAGAGTCCCCGAGTGTGCGTGTGAGAGAATCCCAGAGAGTCCCCGAGTGTGTGTGTGAGAGAATCCCAGAGAGTCCCCGAGTGTGCGTGTGAGAGAATCCCAGAGAGTCCCCGAGTGTGCGTGTGAGAGATAGGGAATCCCCGAGTGTGCGTGTGAGAGATAGGGAATCCCCGAGTGTGCGTGTGAGAGAATCCCAGAGAGTCCCCGAGTGTGTTTGAGAGAATCCCAGAGAGTCCCCGAGTGTGCGTGTGAGAGAATCCCAGAGAGTCCCCGAGTGTGCGTGTGGGAGAATCCCAGAGAGTCCCCGAGTGTGCGTGTGAGAGAATCCCAGAGAGTCCCCGAGTGTGCGTGTGAGAGAATCCCAGAGAGTCCCCGAGTGTGCGTGTGAGAGAATCCCAGAGAGTCCCCGAGTGTGCGTGTGAGAGATAGGGAATCCCCGAGTGTGCGTGTGAGAGAATCCCAGAGAGTCCCCGAATGTGTTTGAGAGAATCCCAGAGAGTCCCCGACTGTGCGTGTGAGAGAATCCCAGAGAGTCCCCGAGTGTGCGTGTGAGAGAATCCCAGAGAGTCCCCGAATGTGCGTGTGAGAGATAGGGAATCCCCGAGTGTGCGTGTGAGAGAATCCCAGACAGTCCCCGAGTGTGTTTGAGAGAAGCCCAGAGAGTCCCCGAGTGTGCGTTTGAGAGAATCCCAGAGAGTCCCCGAGTGTGCGTGTGAGAGAATCCCAGAGAGTCCCCGAGTGTGCGTGTGAGAGAATCCCAGAGAGTCCCCGAGTGTGCGTGTGAGAGAATCCCAGAGAGTCCCCGAGTGTGCGTGTGAGAGATAGGGAATCCCCGAGTGTGCGTGTGAGAGATAGGGAATCCCCGAGTGTGCGTGTGAGAGAATCCCAGAGAGTCCCCGAGTGTGTTTGAGAGAATCCCAGAGAGTCCCCGAGTGTGCGTGTGAGAGAATCGCAGAGAGTCCCCGAGTGTGCGTGTGAGAGAATCCCAGAGACTCCCCGAGTGTGCGTGTGAGAGAATCCCAGAGAGTCCCCGAGTGTGCGTGTGAGAGAATCCCTGAGAGTCCCCGAGTGTGCGTGTGAGAGAATCCCAGAGAGTCCCCGAGTGTGCTTGTGAGAGAATCCCAGAGAGTCCCCGAGTGTGCGTGTGAGAGATAGGGAATCCCCGAGTGTGCGTGTGAGAGATAGGGAATCCCCGAGAGTGCGTGTGAGAGATAGGGAATCCCCGAGTGTGTTTGAGAGAATCCCAGAGAGTCCCCGAGTGTGTTTGAGAGAATCCCAGAGAGTCCCCGAGTGTGTTTGAGAGAATCCCAGAGAGTCCCCGAGTGTGCGTGTGAGAGAATCCCAGAGAGTCCCCGAGTGTGCGTGTGAGAGAATCCCAGAGAGTCCCCGAGTGTGCGTGTGAGAGATAGGGAATCCCCGAGTGTGCGTGTGAGAGATAGGGAATCCCCGAGTGTGTTTGAGAGAATCCCAGAGAGTCCCCGTGTGTGTTTGAGAGAATCACAGAGAGTCCCCGAGTGTGCGTGTGAGAGAATCCCAGAGAGTCCCCGAGTGTGCGTGTGAGAGAATCCCAGAGAGTCCCCGAGTGTGCGTGTGAGAGATCGGGAATCCCCGAGTGTGCGTGTGAGAGAATCCCAGAGAGTCCCCGAGTGTGCGTGTGAGAGAATCCCAGAGAGTCCCCGAGTGTGCGTGTGAGAGATAGGGAATCCCCGAGTGTGCGTGTGAGAGATAGGGAATCCCCGAGTGTGCATGTGAGAGATAGGGAATCCCCGAGTGTGTTTGAGAGAATCCCAAGAGTCCTCGAGTGTGTTTGAGAGAATCCCAGAGAGTCCCCGAGTGTGCGTGTGAGAGAATCCCAGAGAGTCCCCGAGTGTGCGTGTGAGAGAATCCCAGAGAGTCCCCGAGTGTGCGTGTGAGAGATAGGGAATCCCCGAGTGTGCGTGCGAGAGATAGGGAATCCACAAGTGTGTTTGAGAGAATCCCAGAGAGTCCCCGAGTGTGTTTCAGAGAATCCCAGAGAGTCCCCGACTTTGCGTGTGAGAGAATCCCAGAGAGTCCCCGAGTGTGCGTGTGAGAGAATCCCAGAGAGTCCCCGAATGTGCGTGTGAGAGATAGGGAATCCCCGAGTGTGCGTGTGAGAGAATCCCAGAGAGTCCCCGAGTGTGTTTGAGAGAATCCCAGAGAGTCCCCGAGTGTGCGTTTGAGTGAATCCCAGAGAGTCCCCGAGTGTGCGTGTGAGAGAATCCCAGAGAGTCCCCGAGTGTGCGTGTGAGAGAATCCCAGAGAGTCCCCGAGTGTGCGTGTGAGAGAATCCCAGAGAGTCCCCGAGTGTGCGTGTGAGAGATAGGGAATCCCCGAGTGTGCGTGTGAGAGATAGCGAATCCCCGAGTGTGCGTGAGAGAGAATCCCAGAGAGTCCCCGAGTGTGCGTGTGAGAGAATCCCAGAGAGTCCCCGAGTGTGCGTGTGAGAGATAGGGAATCCCCGAGTGTGCGTGTGAGAGATAGGGAATCCCCGAGTGTGCGTGTGAGAGATAGGGAATCCCCAAGTGTGTTTGAGAGAATCCCAGAGAGTCCTCGAGTGTGTTTGAGAGAATCCCAGAGAGTCCCCGAGTGTGCGTGTGAGAGAATCCCAGAGAGTCCCCGAGTGTGCGTGTGAGAGAATCCCAGAGAGTCCCCGAGTGTGCGTGTGAGAGATAGGGAATCCCCGAGTGTGCGTGCGAGAGATAGGGAATCCCCGAGTGTGTTTGAGAGAATCCCAGAGAGTCCCCGAGTGTGTTTGAGAGAATCCCAGAGAGTCCCCGACTGTGCGTGTGAGAGAATCCCAGAGAGTCCCCGAGTGTGCGTGTGAGAGAATCCCAGAGAGTCCCCGAATGTGCGTGTGAGAGATAGGGAATCCCCGAGTGTGCGTGTGAGAGAATCCCAGAGAGTCCCCGAGTGTGTTTGAGAGAATCCCAGAGAGTCCCCGAGTGTGCGTTTGAGAGAATCCCAGAGAGTCCCCGAGTGTGCGTGTGAGAGAATCCCAGAGAGTCCCCGAGTGTGCGTGTGAGAGAATCCCAGAGAGTCCCCGAGTGTGCGTGTGAGAGAATCCCAGAGAGTCCCCGAGTGTGCGTGTGAGAGATAGGGAATCCCCGAGTGTGCGTGTGAGAGATAGGGAATCCCCGAGTGTGCGTGTGAGAGAATCCCAGAGAGTCCCCAAGTGTGTTTCAGAGAATCCCAGAGAGTCCCCGAGTGTGCGTGTGAGAGAATCCCAGAGAGTCCCCGAGTGTGCGTGTGAGAGAATCCCAGAGAGTCCCCAAGTGTGCGTGTGAGAGAATCCCAGAGAGTCCCCGAGTGTGCGAGTGAGAGAATCCCAGAGAGTCCCCGAGTGAGCGTGTGAGAGAATCCCAGAGTGTCCCCGAGTGTGCGTGTGAGAGAATCCCAGAGAGTCCCCGAGTGTGCGTGTGAGAGAATCCCAGAGAGTCCCCGAGTGTGCGTGTGAGAGATAGGGAATCCCCGAGTGTGCGTGTGAGAGATAGGGAATCCCCGAGTGTGCGTGTGAGAGATAGGGAATCCCCGAGTGTGTTTGAGAGAATCCCAGAGAGTCCCCGAGTGTGTTTGAGAGAATCCCAGAGAGTCCCCGAGTGTGTTTGAGAGAATCCCAGAGAGTACCCGAGTGTGCGTTTGAGAGAATCCCAGAGAGTCCCCGAGTGTGCGTGTGAGAGAATCCCAGAGAGTCCCCGAGTGTGCGTGTGAGAGAATCCCAGAGAGTCCCCGAGTGTGCGTGTGAGAGATAGGGAATCCCCGAGTGTGCGTGTGAGAGATAGGGAATCCCCGAGTGTGCGTGTGAGAGATAGGGAATCCCCGAGTGTGTTTGAGAGAATCGCAGAGAGTCCCCGAGTGTGTTTGAGAGAATCCCAGAGAGTCCCCGAGTGTGTTTGAGAGAATCCCAGAGAGTCCCCGAGTGTGCGTGTGAGAGAATCCCAGAGAGTCCCCGAGTGTGCGTGTGAGAGAATCCCAGAGAGTCCCCGAGTGTGCGTGTGAGAGATAGGGAATCCCCGAGTGTGCGTGTGAGAGATAGGGAATCCCCGAGTGTGTTTGAGAGAATCCCAGAGAGTCCCCGTGTGTGTTTGAGAGAATCCCAGAGAGTCCCCGAGTGTGCGTGTGAGAGAATCCCAGAGAGTCCCCGAGTGTGCGTGTGAGAGAATCCCAGAGAGTCCCCGAGTGTGCGTGTGAGAGATAGGGAATCCCCGAGTGTGCGTGTGAGAGAATCCCAGAGAGTCCCCGAGTGCGTTTGAGAGAATCCCAGAGAGTCCCCGAGTGTGCGTTTGAGAGAATCCCAGAGAGTCCCCGAGTGTGCGTGTGTGAGAATCCCAGAGAGTCCCCGAGTGTGCGTGTGAGAGAATCCCAGAGAGTCCCCGAGTGTGCGTGTGAGAGAATCCCAGAGAGTCCCCGAGTGTGCGTGTGAGAGATAGGGAATCCCCGAGTGTGCGTGTGAGAGATAGGGAATCCCCGAGTGTGTTTGAGAGAATCCCAGAGAGTCCCCGAGTGTGTTTGAGAGAATCCCAGAGAGTCCCCGAGTGTGTTTGAGAGAATCCCAGAGAGTCCCCGAGTGTGCGTGTGAGAGAATCCCAGAGAGTCCCCGAGTGTGCGTGTGAGAGAATCCCAGAGAGTCCCCGAGTGTGCGTGTGAGAGAATCCCAGAGAGTCCCCGAGTGTGTTTGAGAGAAGCCCAGAGAGTCCCCGAGTGTGCGTTTGAGAGAATCCCAGAGAGTCCCCGAGTGTGCGTGTGAGAGAATCCCAGAGAGTCCCCGAGTGTGCGTGTGAGAGAATCCCAGAGAGTCCCCGAGTGTGCGTGTGAGAGAATCCCAGAGAGTCCCCGAGTGTGCGTGTGAGAGATAGGGAATTCCCGAGTGTGCGTGTGAGAGATAGGGAATCCCCGAGTGTGCGTGTGAGAGATAGGGAATCCCCGAGTGTGTTTGAGAGAATCCCAGAGAGTCCCAGAGTGTGTTTGAGAGAATCCAAGAGAGTCCCCGAGTGTGTTTGAGAGAATCCCAGAGAGTCCCCGAGTGTGCGTGTGAGAGAATCCCAGAGCGTCCCCGAGTGTGCGTGTGAGAGAATCCCAGAGAGTCCACGAGTGTGCGTGTGAGAGAATCCCAGAGAGTCCCCGAGTGTGCGTGTGAGAGATAGGGAATCCCCGAGTGTGCGTGTGAGAGAATCCCAGAGAGTCCCCGAGTGTGTTTGAGAGAATCCCAGAGAGTCCCCGAGTGTGCGTTTGAGAGAATCCCAGAGAGTCCCTGAGTGTGCGTGTGAGAGAATCCCAGAGAGTCCCCGAGTGTGCGTGTGAGAGAATCCCAGAGAGTCCCCGAGTGTGCGTGTGAGAGAATCCCAGAGAGTCCCCGAGTGTGCGTGTGAGAGATAGGGAATCCCCGAGTGTGCGTGTGAGAGATAGGGAATCCCCGAGTGTGTTTGAGAGAATCCCAGAGAGTCCCCGAGTGTGCGTGTGAGAGAATCAGAGAGTCCCCGAGTGTGCGTGTGAGAGAATCCCAGAGAGTCCCCGAGTATGCATGTGAGAGAAACCCAGAGAGTCCCCGAGTGTGCGTGTGAGAGAATCCCAGAGAGTCCCCGAGTGTGTTTGAGAGAATCCCAGAGAGTCCCCGAGTGTGCGTGTGAGAGAATCCCAGAGAGTCCCCGAGTGTGCGTGTGAGAGAATCCCAGAGAGTCCCCGAGTGTGCGTGTGAGAGAATCCCAGAGAGTCCCCGAGTGCGTTTGAGAGAATCCCAGAGAGTCCCCGAGTGTGCGTTTGAGAGAATCCCAGAGAGTCCCCGAGTGTGCGTGTGAGAGAATCCCAGAGAATCCCCGAGTGTGCGTGTGAGAGAATCCCAGAGAGTCCCCGAGTGTGCGTGTGAGAGAATCCCAGAGAGTCCCCGAGTGTGCGTGTGAGAGATAGCGAATCCCCGAGTGTGCGTGTGAGAGATAGGGAATCCCCGAGTGTGCGTGTGAGAGATAGGGAATCCCCGAGTGTGTTTGAGAGAATCCCAGAGAGTCCCCGAGTGTGTTTGAGAGAATCCCAGAGAGTCCCCGAGTGTGTTTGAGAGAATCCCAGAGAGTCCCCGAGTGTGCGTGTGAGAGAATCCCAGAGAGTCCCCGAGTGTGCGTGTGAGAGAATCCCAGAGAGTCCCCGAGTGTGCGTGTGAGAGATAGGGAATCCCCGAGTGTGCGTGTGAGAGATAGGGAATCCCCGAGTGTGTTTGAGAGAATCCCAGAGAGTCCCCGAGTGTGTTTGAGAGAATCCCAGAGAGTCCCCGAGTGTGCGTTTGAGAGAATCCCAGAGAGTCCCCGAGTGTGCGTGTGAGAGAATCCCAGAGAGTCCCCGAGTGTGCGTGTGAGAGAATCCCAGAGAGTCCCCGAGTGTGCGTTTGAGAGAATCCCAGAGAGTCCCCGAGTGTGCGTGTGAGAGATAGGGAATCCCCGAGTGTGCGTGTGAGAGATAGGGAATCCCCGAGTGTGCGTGTGAGAGAATCCCAGAGAGTCCCCGAGTGTGCGTGTGAGAGAATCCCAGAGAGTCCCCGAGTGTGCGTGTGAGAGAATCCCAGAGAGTCCCCGAGTGTGCGTGTGAGAGATAGGGAATCCCCGAGTGTGCGTGTGAGAGAATCCCAGAGAGTCCCCGAGTGTGTTTGAGAGAATCCCAGAGAGTCCCCGAGTGTGCGTGTGACAGAATCCCAGAGAGTCCCCGAGTGTGCGTGTGAGAGAATCCCAGAGAGTCCCCGAGTGTGCGTGTGAGAGATAGGGAATCCCCGAGTGTGCGTGTGAGAGATAGGGAATCCCCGAGTGTGCGTGTGAGAGATAGGGAATCCCCGAGTGTGTTTGAGAGAATCCCAGAGAGACCCCGAGTGTGTTTGAGAGAATCCCAGAGAGTCCCCGAGTGTGCGTGTGAGAGAATCCCAGAGAGTCCCCGAGTGTGCGTGTGAGAGAATCCCAGAGAGTCCCCGAGTGTGCGTGTGAGAGAATCCCAGAGAGTCCCCGAGTGTGTGTGTGAGAGATAGGGAATCCCCGAGTGTGTTTGAGAGAATCCCAGAGAGTCCCCGAGTGTGTTTGAGAGAATCCCAGAGAGTCCCCGAGTGTGTTTGAGAGAATCCCAGAGAGTCCCCGAGTGTGTGTGTGAGAGAATCCCAGAGAGTCCCCGAGTGTGCGTGTGAGAGAATCCCAGAGAGTCCCCGAGTGTGCGTGTGAGAGATAGGGAATCCCCGAGTGTGCGTGTGAGAGATAGGGAATCCCCGAGTGTGTTTGAGAGAATCCCAGAGAGTCCCCGTGTGTGTTTGAGAGAATCCCAGAGATTCCCCGAGTGTGCGTTTGAGAGAATCCCAGAGGGTCCCCGAGTGTGCGTGTGAGAGAATCCCAGAGAGTCCCCGAGTGTGCGTGTGAGAGATAGGGAATCCCCGAGTGTGCGTGTGAGAGAATCCCAGAGAGTCCCCGAGTGTGTTTGAGAGAATCCCAGAGAGTCCCCGAGTGTGCGTTTGAGAGAATCCCAGAGAGTCCCCGAGTGTGCGTGTGAGAGAATCCCAGAGAGTCCCCGATTGTGCGTGTGAGAGAATCCCAGAGAGTCCCCGAGTGTGCGTGTGAGAGATAGGGAATCCCCGAGTGTGCGTGTGAGAGATAGGGAATCCCCGAGTGTGCGTGTGAGAGATAGGGAATCCCCGAGTGTGTTTGAGAGAATCCCAGAGAGTCCCCGAGTGTGCGTGTGAGAGAATCCCAGAGAGTCCCCGAGTGTGCGTGTGAGAGAATGCCAGAGAGTCCCCGAGTGTGCGTGTGAGAGAATCCCAGAGAGTCCCCGAGTGTGCATGTGAGAGATAGGGAATCCCCGAGTGTGCGTGTGAGAGATAGGGAATCCCCGAGTGTGTTTGAGAGAATCCCAGAGAGTCCCCGAGTGTGTTTGAGAGAATCCCAGAGAGTCCCCGAGTGTGCGTGTGAGAGAATCCCAGAGAGTCCCCGAGTGTGCGTGTGAGAGAATCCCAGAGAGTCCCCGAGTGTGCGTGTGAGAGATAGGGAATCCCCGAGTGTGCGTGTGAGAGAATCCCAGAGAGTCCCCGAGTGTGTTTGAGAGAATCCCAGAGAGTCCCCGAGTGTGCGTTTGAGAGAATCCCAGAGAGTCCCCGAGTGTGCGTGTGAGAGAATCCCAGAGAGTCCCCGAGTGTGCGTGTGAGAGAATCCCAGAGAGTCCCCGAGTGTGCGTGTGAGAGAATCCCAGAGAGTCCCCGAGTGTGCGTGTGAGAGATAGGGAATCCCCGAGTGTGCGTGTGAGAGATAGGGAATCCCCGAGTGTGTTTGAGAGAATCCCAGAGAGTCACCGAGTGTGCGTGTGAGAAAATCCCAGAGAGTCCCCGAGTGTGCGTGTGAGAGAATCCCAGAGAGTCCCCGAGCGTGCGAGTCAGAGAATCCCAGAGAGTCCCCGAGTGTGCGTGTGAGAGATAGGGAATCCCCGAGTGTGCGTGTGAGAGAATCCCAGAGAGTCCCCGAGTGTGTTTGAGAGAATCCCAGAGAGTCCCCGAGTGTGCGTGTGAGAGAATCCCAGAGAGTCCCCGAGTGTGCGTGTGAGAAAATCCCAGAGAGTCCCCGAGTGTGCGTGTGAGAGATAGGGAATCCCCGAGTGTGCGTGTGAGAGATAGGGAATCCCTGAGTGTGCGTGTGAGAGATAGGGAATCCCCGAGTGTGTTTGAGAGAATCCCAGAGAGTCCCCGAGTGTGTTTGAGAGAATCCCCGAGTGTGTTTGAGAGAATCCCAGAGAGTCCCCGAGTGTGCGTGTGAGAGAATCCCAGAGAGTCCCCGAGTGTGCGTGTGAGAGAATCCCAGAGAGTCCCCGAGTGTGCGTGTGAGAGATAGGGAATCCCCGAGTGTGCGTGTGAGAGATAGGGAATCCCCGAGTGTGTTTGAGAGAATCCCAGAGAGTCCCCGAGAGTGTTTGAGAGAATCCCAGAGAGTCCCCGAGTGTGCGTGTGAGAGAATCCCAGAGAGTCCCCGAGTGTGCGTTTGAGAGAATCCCAGAGAGCCCCCGAGTGTGCGTGTGAGAGAATCCCAGAGAGTCCCCGAGTGTGCGTGTGAGAGAATCCCAGAGAGTCCCCGAGTGTGCGTGTGAGAGATAGGGAATCCACGAGTGTGCGTGTGAGAGATAGGGAATCCCCGAGTGTGCGTGTGAGAGATAGGGAATCCCCGAGTGTGTTTGAGAGAATCCCAGAGAGTCCCCGAGTGTGTTTGAGAGAATCCCAGAGAGTCCCCGAGTGTGTTTGAGAGAATCCCAGAGAGTCCCCGAGTGTGCGTGTGAGAGAATCCCAGAGAGTCCCCGAGTGTGCGTGTGAGAGAATCCCAGAGAGTCCCCGAGTGTGCGTGTGAGAGATAGGGAATCCCCGAGTGTGCGTGTGAGAGATAGGGAATCTCACAGTGTGTTTGAGAGAATCCCAGAGAGTCCCCGAGTGTGTTTGAGAGAATCCCAGAGAGTCCCCGAGTGTGCGTGTGAGAGAATCCCAGAGAGTCCCCGAGTGTGCGTGTGAGAGAATCCCAGAGAGTCCCCGAGTGTGCGTGTGAGAGATAGGGAATCCCCGAGTGTGCGTGTGAGAGAATCCCAGAGAGTCCCCGAGTGTGTTTGAGAGAATCCCAGAGAGTCCCCGAGTGTGCGTTTGAGAGAATCCCAGAGAGTCCCCGAGTGTGCGTGTGAGAGAATCCCAGAGAGTCCCCGAGTGTGCGTGTGAGAGAATCCCAGAGAGTCCCCGAGTGTGCGTGTGAGATAATCCCAGAGAGTCCCCGAGTGTGCGTGTGAGAGATAGGGAATCCCCGAGTGTGCGTGTGAGAGATAGGGAATCCCCGAGTGTGTTTGAGAGAATCCCAGAGAGTCCCCGAGTGTGCGTGTGAGAGAATCCCAGAGAGTCCCCGAGTGTGCGTGTGAGAGAATCCCAGAGAGTCCCCGAGTGTGCGTGTGAGAGATAGGGAATACCCGAGTGTGCGTGTGAGAGATAGGGAATCCCCGAGTGTGTTTGAGAGAATCCCAGAGAGTCCCCGAGTGTGCGTGTGAGAGAATCCCAGAGAGTCCCCGAGTGTGCGTGTGAGAGAATCCCAGAGAGTCCCCGAGTGTGCGTGTGAGAGATAGGGAATCCCCGAGTGTGCGTGTGAGAGATAGGGAATCCCCGAATGCGCGTGTGAGAGATAGGGAATCCCCGAGTGTGCGTGTGAGAGATAGGGAATCCCCGAGTGTGCGTGTGAGAGATAGGGAATCCCCGAGTGTGTTTGAGAGAATCCCAGAGAGTCACCGAGTGTGTTTGAGAGAATCCCAGAGAGTCCCCGAGTGTGCGTGTGAGAGAATCCCAGAGAGACCCCGAGTGTGCGTGTGAGCGAATTCCAGAGAGTCCCCGAGTGTGCGTGTGAGAGATAGGGAATCCCCGAGGGTTCGTGTGAGAGATAGGGAATCCCCGAGTGTGTTTGTGAGAATCCCAGAGAGTCCCCGAGTGTGCGTGTGAGAGAATCCCAGAGAGTCCCCGAGTGTGCGTGTGAGAGAATCCCAGAGAGTCCCCGAGTGTGCGTGTGAGAGATAGGGAATCCCCGAGTGTGCGTGTGAGAGATAGGGAATCCCCGAGTGTGTTTGAGAGAATCCCAGAGAGTCCCCGAGTGTGCGCGTGAGAGAATCCCAGAGAGTCCCCGAGTGTGCGTGTGAGAGAATCCCAGAGAGTCCCCGAGTGTGCGTGTGAGAGAATTCCAGAGAGTCCCCGAGTGTGCGTGTAAGAGATAGGGAATCCCCGAGTGTGCGTGTGAGAGAATCCCAGAGAGTCCCCGAGTGTGTTTGAGAGAATCCCAGAGAGTCCCCGAGTGTGCGTGTGAGAGAATCCCAGAGAGTCCCCGAGTGTGTTTGAGAGAATCCCAGAGAGTCCCCGAGTGTGTGTGTGAGGGAATCCCAGAGAGTCCCCGAGTGTGCGTGTGAGAGAATCCCAGAGAGTCCCCGAGTGTGCGTGTGAGAGATAGGGAATCCCCGAGTGTGCGTGTGAGAGATAGGGAATCCCCGAGTGTGTTTGAGAGAATCCCAGAGAGTCCCCGAGTGTGTTTGAGAGAATCCCAGAGAGTCCCCGAGTGTGTTTGAGAGAATCCCAGAGAGTCCCCGACTGTGCGTGTGAGAGAATCCCAGAGAGTCCCCGAGTGTGCGTGTGAGAGAATCCCAGAGAGTCCCCGAGTGTGCGTGTGAGAGATAGGGAATCCCCGAGTGTGCGTGTGAGAGATAGGGAATCTCAGAGTGTGTTTGAGAGAATCCCAGAGAGTCCCCGAGTGTGTTTGAGAGAATCCCAGAGAGTCCCCGAGTGTGCGTGTGAGAGAATCCCAGAGAGTCCCCGAGTGTGCGTGTGAGAGAATCCCAGAGAGTCCCCGAGTGTGCGTGTGAGAGAATCCCAGAGAGTCCCCGAGTGTGCGTGTGAGAGAATTCCAGAGAGTCCCCGAGTGTGCGTGTGAGAGATAGGGAATCCCCGAGTGTGCGTGTGAGAGAATCCCAGAGAGTCCCCGAGTGTGTTTGAGAGAATCCCAGAGAGTCCCCGAGTGTGCGTGTGAGAGAATCCCAGAGAGTCCCCGAGTGTGTTTGAGAGAATCCCAGAGAGTCCCCGAGTGTGTGTGTGAGAGAATCCCAGAGAGTCCCCGAGTGTGCGTGTGAGAGAATCCCAGAGAGTCCCCGAGTGTGCGTGTGAGAGATAGGGAATCCCCGAGTGTGCGTGTGAGAGATAGGGAATCCCCGAGTGTGTTTGAGAGAATCCCAGAGAGTCCCCGAGTGTGTTTGAGAGAATCCCAGAGAGTCCCCGAGTGTGTTTGAGAGAATCCCAGAGAGTCCCCGACTGTGCGTGTGAGAGAATCCCAGAGAGTCCCCGAGTGTGCGTGTGAGAGAATCCCAGAGAGTCCCCGTGTGTGCGTGTGAGAGATAGGGAATCCCCGAGTGTGCGTGTGAGAGATAGGGAATCTCAGAGTGTGTTTGAGAGAATCCCAGAGAGTCCCCGAGTGTGTTTGAGAGAATCCCAGAGAGTCCCCGAGTGTGCGTGTGAGAGAATCCCAGAGAGTCCCCGAGTGTGCGTGTGAGAGAATCCCAGAGAGTCCCCGAGTGTGCGTGTGAGAGATAGGGAATCCCCGAGTGTGCGTGTGAGAGAATCCCAGAGAGTCCCCGAGTGTGTTTGAGAGAATCCCAGAGAGTCCCCGAGTGTGCGTTTGAGAGAATCCCAGAGAGTCCCCGAGTGTGCGTGTGAGAGAATCCCAGAGAGTCCCCGAGTGTGCGTGTGAGAGAATCCCAGAGAGTCCCCGAGTGTGCGTGTGAGAGAATCCCAGAGAGTCCCCGATTGCGCGTGTGAGAGATAGGGAATCCCCGAGTGTGCGTGTGAGAGATAGGGAATCCCCGAGTGTGCGTGTGAGAGATAGGAAATCCCCGAGTGTGTTTGAGAGAATCCCAGAGAGTCACCGAGTGTGTTTGAGAGAATCCCAGAGAGTCCCCGAGTGTGCGTGTGAGAGAATCCCAGAGAGTCCCCGAGTGTGCGTGTGAGAGATAGGGAATCCCCGAGTGTGCGTGTGAGAGATAGGGAATCTCAGAGTGTGTTTGAGAGAATCCCAGAGAGTCCCCGAGTGTGTTTGAGAGAATCCCAGAGAGTCCCCGAGTGTGCGTGTGAGAGAATCCCAGAGAGTCCCCGAGTGTGCGTGTGAGAGAATCCCAGAGAGTCCCCGAGTGTGCGTGTGAGAGAATCCCAGAGAGTCCCCGAGTGTGCGTGTGAGAGAATTCCAGAGAGTCCCCGAGTGTGCGTGTGAGAGATAGGGAATCCCCGAGTGTGCGTGTGAGAGAATCCCAGAGAGTCCCCGAGTGTGTTTGAGAGAATCCCAGAGAGTCCCCGAGTGTGCGTGTGAGAGAATCCCAGAGAGTCCCCGAGTGTGTTTGAGAGAATCCCAGAGAGTCCCCGAGTGTGTGTGTGAGAGAATCCCAGAGAGTCCCCGAGTGTGCGTGTGAGAGAATCCCAGAGAGTCCCCGAGTGTGCGTGTGAGAGATAGGGAATCCCCGAGTGTGCGTGTGAGAGATAGGGAATACCCGAGTGTGTTTGAGAGAATCCCAGAGAGTCCCCGAGTGTGTTTGAGAGAATCCCAGAGAGTCCCCGAGTGTGTTTGAGAGAATCCCAGAGAGTCCCCGACTGTGCGTGTGAGAGAATCCCAGAGAGTCCCCGAGTGTGCGTGTGAGAGAATCCCAGAGAGTCCCCGAGTGTGCGTGTGAGAGATAGGGAATCCCCGAGTGTGCGTGTGAGAGATAGGGAATCTCACAGTGTGTTTGAGAGAATCCCAGAGAGTCCCCGAGTGTGTTTGAGAGAATCCCAGAGAGTCCCCGAGTGTGCGTGTGAGAGAATCCCAGAGAGTCCCCGAGTGTGCGTGTGAGAGAATCCCAGAGAGTCCCCGAGTGTGCGTGTGAGAGATAGGGAATCCCCGAGTGTGCGTGTGAGAGAATCCCAGAGAGTCCCCGAGTGTGTTTGAGAGAATCCCAGAGAGTCCCCGAGTGTGCGTTTGAGAGAATCCCAGAGAGTCCCCGAGTGTGCGTGTGAGAGAATCCCAGAGAGTCCCCGAGTGGGCGTGTGAGAGAATCCCAGAGAGTCCCCGAGTGTGCGTGTGAGAGAATCCCAGAGAGTCCCCGAGTGTGTTTGAGAGAATCCCAGAGAGTCCCCGAGTGTGCGTTTGAGAGAATCCCAGAGAGTCCCCGAGTGTGCGTGTGAGAAAATCCCAGAGAGTCCCCGAGTGTGCGTGTGAGAGATAGGGAATACCCGGGTGTGCGTGTGAGAGATAGGGAATCCCCGAGTGTGTTTGAGAGAATCCCAGAGAGTCCCCGAGTGTGCGTGTGAGAGAATCCCAGAGAGTCCCCGAGTGTGCGTGTGAGAGAATCCCAGAGAGTCCCCGAGTGTGCGTGTGAGAGATAGGGAATCCCAGAGTGTGCGTGTGAGAGATAGGAAATCCCCGAGTGCGCGTGTGAGAGATAGGGAATCCCCGAGTGTGCGTGTGAGAGATAGGGAATCCCCGAGTGTGCGTGTGAGAGATAGGAAATCCCCGAGTGTGTTTGAGAGAATCCCAGAGAGTCACCGAGTGTGTTTGAGAGAATCCCAGAGAGTCCCCGAGTGTGCGTGTGAGAGAATCCCAGAGAGTCCCCGAGTGTGCGTGTGAGCGAATCCCAGAGGGTCCCCGAGTGTGCGTGTGAGAGATAGGGAATCCCCGAGGGTTCGTGTGAGAGATAGGGAATCCCCGAGTGTGTTTGAGAGAATCCCAGAGAGTCCCCGAGTGTGCGTGTGAGAGAATCCCAGAGAGTCCCCGAGTGTGCGTGTGAGAGAATCCCAGAGAGTCTCCGAGTGTGCGTGTGAGAGATAGGGAATCCCCGAGTGTGCGTGTGAGAGATAGGGAATCCCCGAGTGTGTTTGAGAGAATCCCAGAGAGTCCCCGAGTGTGCGTGTGAGAGAATCCCAGAGAGTCCCCGAGTGTGCGTGTGAGAGAATCCCAGAGAGTCCCCGAGTGTGCGTGTGAGAGAATCCCAGAGAGTCCCCGAGTGTGCGTGTGAGAGATAGGGAATCCCCGAGTGTGCGTGTGACAGAATCCCAGAGAGACCCCGAGTGTGTTTGAGAGAATCCCAGAGAGTCCCTGAGTGTGCGTGTGAGAGAATCCCAGAGAGTCCCCGAGTGTGCGTGTGAGAGAATCCCAGAGAGTCCCCGAGTGTGCGTGTGAGAGAATCCCAGAGAGTCCCCGAGTGTGCGTGTGAGAGATAGGGAATCCCCGAGTGTGCGTGTGAGAGATAGGGAATCCCCGAGTGTGCGTGTGAGAGATAGGGAATCCCCGAGTGTGTTTGAGAGAATCCCAGAGACTCCCCGAGTGTGTTTGAGAGAATCCCAGAGAGTCCCCGAGTGTGTTTGAGAGAATCCCAGAGATTCCCCGAGTGTGCGTGTGAGAGAATCCCAGAGAGTCCCCGAGTGTGCGTGTGAGAGAATCCCAGAGAGTCCCCGAGTGTGCGTGTGAGAGATAGGGAATCCCCGAGTGTGCGTGTGAGAGAATCCCAGAGAGTCCCCGAGTGTGTTTGAGAGAATCCCAGAGAGTCCCCGAGTGTGCGTTTGAGAGAATCCCAGAGAGTCCCCGAGTGTGCGTGTGAGAGAATCCCAGAGAGTCCCCGAGTGTGCGTGTGAGAGAATCCCAGAGAGTCCCCGAGTGTGCGTGTGAGAGAATCCCAGAGAGTCCCCGAGTGTGTTTGAGAGAATCCCAGAGAGTCCCCGAGTGTGCGTTTGAGAGAATCCCAGAGAGTCCCCGAGTGTGCGTGTGAGAAAATCCCAGAGAGTCCCCGAGTGTGCGTGTGAGAGATAGGGAATACCCGAGTGTGCGTGTGAGAGATAGGGAATCCCCGAGTGTGTTTGAGAGAATCCCAGAGAGTCCCCGAGTGTGCGTGTGAGAGAATCCCAGAGAGTCCCCGAGTGTGCGTGTGAGAGAATCCCAGAGAGTCCCCGAGTGTGCGTGTGAGAGATAGGGAATCCCAGAGTGTGCGTGTGAGAGATAGGAAATCCCCGAGTGCGCGTGTGAGAGATAGGGAATCCCCGAGTGTGCGTGTGAGAGATAGGGAATCCCCGAGTGTGCGTGTGAGAGATAGGAAATCCCCGAGTGTGTTTGAGAGAATCCCAGAGAGTCACCGAGTGTGTTTGAGAGAATCCCAGAGAGTCCCCGAGTGTGCGTGTGAGAGAATCCCAGAGAGTCCCCGAGTGTGCGTGTGAGCGAATCCCAGAGAGTCCCCGAGTGTGCGTGTGAGAGATAGGGAATCCCCGAGGGTTCGTGTGAGAGATAGGGAATCCCCGAGTGTGTTTGAGAGAATCCCAGAGAGTCCCCGAGTGTGCGTGTGAGAGAATCCCAGAGAGTCCCCGAGTGTGCGTGTGAGAGAATCCCAGAGAGTCTCCGAGTGTGCGTGTGAGAGATAGGGAATCCCCGAGTGTGCGTGTGAGAGATAGGGAATCCCCGAGTGTGTTTGAGAGAATCCCAGAGAGTCCCCGAGTGTGCGTGTGAGAGAATCCCAGAGAGTCCCCGAGTGTGCGTGTGAGAGAATCCCAGAGAGTCCCCGAGTGTGCGTGTGAGAGAATCCCAGAGAGTCCCCGAGTGTGCGTGTGAGAGATAGGGAATCCCCGAGTGTGCGTGTGACAGAATCCCAGAGAGACCCCGAGTGTGTTTGAGAGAATCCCAGAGAGTCCCTGAGTGTGCGTGTGAGAGAATCCCAGAGAGTCCCCGAGTGTGCGTGTGAGAGAATCCCAGAGAGTCCCCGAGTGTGCGTGTGAGAGAATCCCAGAGAGTCCCCGAGTGTGCGTGTGAGAGATAGGGAATCCCCGATTGTGCGTGTGAGAGATAGGGAATCCCCGAGTGTGCGTGTGAGAGATAGGGAATCCCCGAGTGTGTTTGAGAGAATCCCAGAGACTCCCCGAGTGTGTTTGAGAGAATCCCAGAGAGTCCCCGAGTGTGTTTGAGAGAATCCCAGAGAGTCCCCGAGTGTGCGTGTGAGAGAATCCCAGAGAGTCCCCGAGTGTGCGTGTGAGAGAATCCCAGAGAGTCCCCGAGTGTGCGTGTGAGAGATAGGGAATCCCCGAGTGTGCGTGTGAGAGAATCCCAGAGAGTCCCCGAGTGTGTTTGAGAGAATCCCAGAGAGTCCCCGAGTGTGCGTTTGAGAGAATCCCAGAGAGTCCCCGAGTGTGCGTGTGAGAGAATCCCAGAGAGTCCCCGAGTGTGCGTGTGAGAGAATCCCAGAGAGTCCCCGAGTGTGCGTGTGAGAGAATCCCAGAGAGTCTCCGAGTGTGTTTGAGAGAGTCCCAGAGAGTCCCCGAGTGTGCGTTTGAGAGAATCCCAGAGAGTCCCCGAGTGTGCGTGTGAGAAAATCCCAGAGAGTCCCCGAGTGTGCGTGTGAGAGATAGGGAATACCCGAGTGTGCGTGTGAGAGATAGGGAATCCCCGAGTGTGTTTGAGAGAATCCCAGAGAGTCCCCGAGTGTGCGTGTGAGAGAATCCCAGAGAGTCCCCGAGTGTGCGTGTGAGAGAATCCCAGAGAGTCCCCGTGTGTGCGTGTGAGAGATAGGGAATCCCAGAGTGTGCGTGTGAGAGATAGGGAATCCCCGAGTGCGCGTGTGAGAGATAGGGAATCCCCGAGTGTGCGTGTGAGAGATAGGGAATCCCCGAGTGTGCGTGTGAGAGATAGGAAATCCCCGAGTGTGTTTGAGAGAATCCCAGAGAGTCACCGAGTGTGTTTGAGAGAATCCCAGAGAGTCCCCGAGTGTGCGTGTGAGAGAATCCCAGAGTGTCCCCGAGTGTGCGTGTGAGAGATAGGGAATCCCCGAGTGTGCGTGTGAGAGAATCCCAGAGAGTCCCCGAGTGTGTTTGAGAGAATCCCAGAGAGTCCCCGAGTGTGCGTTTGAGAGAATCCCAGAGAGTCCCCGAGTGGGCGTGTGAGAGAATCCCAGAGAGTCCCCGAGTGTGCGTGTGAGAGAATCCCAGAGAGTCCCCGAGTGTGCGTGTGAGAGAATCCCAGAGAGTCCCCGAGTGTGTTTGAGAGAATCCCAGAGAGTCCCCGAGTGTGCGTTTGAGAGAATCCCAGAGAGTCCACGAGTGTGCGTGTGAGAAAATCCCAGAGAGTCCCCGAGTGTGCGTGTGAGAGATAGGGAATACCCGAGTGTGCGTGTGAGAGATAGGGAATCCCCGAGTGTGTTTGAGAGAATCCCAGAGAGTCCCCGAGTGTGCGTGTGAGAGAATCCCAGAGAGTCCCCGAGTGTGCGTGTGAGAGAATCCCAGAGAGTCCCCGAGTGTGCGTGTGAGAGATAGGGAATCCCAGAGTGTGCGTGTGAGAGATAGGAAATCCCCGAGTGCGCGTGTGAGAGATAGGGAATCCCCGAGTGTGCGTGTGAGAGATAGGGAATCCCCGAGTGTGCGTGTGAGAGATAGGAAATCCCCGAGTGTGTTTGAGAGAATCCCAGAGAGTCACCGAGTGTGTTTGAGAGAATCCCAGAGAGTCCCCGAGTGTGCGTGTGAGAGAATCCCAGAGAGTCCCCGAGTGTGCGTGTGAGCGAATCCCAGAGAGTCCCCGAGTGTGCGTGTGAGAGATAGGGAATCCCCGAGGGTTCGTGTGAGAGATAGGGAATCCCCGAGTGTGTTTGAGAGAATCCCAGAGAGTCCCCGAGTGTGCGTGTGAGAGAATCCCAGAGAGTCCCCGAGTGTGCGTGTGAGAGAATCCCAGAGAGACTCCGAGTGTGCGTGTGAGAGATAGGGAATCCCCGAGTGTGCGTGTGAGAGATAGGGAATCCCCGAGTGTGTTTGAGAGAATCCCAGAGAGTCCCCGAGTGTGCGTGTGAGAGAATCCCAGAGAGTCCCCGAGTGTGCGTGTGAGAGAATCCCAGAGAGTCCCCGAGTGTGCGTGTGAGAGAATCCCAGAGAGTCCCCGAGTGTGCGTGTGAGAGATAGGGAATCCCCGAGTGTGCGTGTGACAGAATCCCAGAGAGACCCCGAGTGTGTTTGAGAGAATCCCAGAGAGTCCCTGAGTGTGCGTGTGAGAGAATCCCAGAGAGTCCCCGAGTGTGCGTGTGAGAGAATCCCAGAGAGTCCCCGAGTGTGCGTGTGAGAGAATCCCAGAGAGTCCCCGAGTGTGCGTGTGAGAGATAGGGAATCCCCGAGTGTGCGTGTGAGAGATAGGGAATCCCCGAGTGTGCGTGTGAGAGATAGGGAATCCCCGAGTGTGTTTGAGAGAATCCCAGAGACTCCCCGAGTGTGTTTGAGAGAATCCCAGAGAGTCCCCGAGTGTGTTTGAGAGAATCCCAGAGAGTCCCCGAGTGTGCGTGTGAGAGAATCCCAGAGAGTCCCCGAGTGTGCGTGTGAGAGAATCCCAGAGAGTCCCCGAGTGTGCGTGTGAGAGATAGGGAATCCCCGAGTGTGCGTGTGAGAGAATCCCAGAGAGTCCCCGAGTGTGTTTGAGAGAATCCCAGAGAGTCCCCGAGTGTGCGTTTGAGAGAATCCCAGAGAGTCCCCGAGTGTGCGTGTGAGAGAATCCCAGAGAGTCCCCGAGTGTGCGTGTGAGAGAATCCCAGAGAGTCCCCGAGTGTGCGTGTGAGAGAATCCCAGAGAGTCCCCGAGTGTGTTTGAGAGAGTCCCAGAGAGTCCCCGAGTGTGCGTTTGAGAGAATCCCAGAGAGTCCCCGAGTGTGCGTGTGAGAAAATCCCAGAGAGTCCCCGAGTGTGCGTGTGAGAGATAGGGAATACCCGAGTGTGCGTGTGAGAGATAGGGAATCCCCGAGTGTGTTTGAGAGAATCCCAGAGAGTCCCCGAGTGTGCGTGTGAGAGAATACCAGAGAGTCCCCGAGTGTGCGTGTGAGAGAATCCCAGAGAGTCCCCGAGTGTGCGTGTGAGAGATAGGGAATCCCAGAGTGTGCGTGTGAGAGATAGGGAATCCCCGAGTGCGCGTGTGAGAGATAGGGAATCCCCGAGTGTGCGTGTGAGAGATAGGGAATCCCCGAGTGTGCGTGTGAGAGATAGGAAATCCCCGAGTGTGTTTGAGAGAATCCCAGAGAGTCACCGAGTGTGTTTGAGAGAATCCCAGAGAGTCCCCGAGTGTGCGTGTGAGAGAATCCCAGAGAGTCCCCGAGTGTGCGTGTGAGCGAATCCCAGAGAGTCCCCGAGTGTGCGTGTGAGAGATAGGGAATCCCCGAGGGTTCGTGTGAGAGATAGGGAATCCCCGAGTGTGTCTGAGAGAATCCCAGAGAGTCCCCGAGTGTGCGTGTGAGAGAATCCCAGAGAGTCCCCGAGTGTGCGTGTGAGAGAATCCCAGAGAGTCTCCGAGTGTGCGTGTGAGAGATAGGGAATCCCCGAGTGTGCGTGTGAGAGATAGGGAATCCCCGAGTATGTTTGAGAGAATCCCAGAGAGTCCCCGAGTGTGCGTGTGAGAGAATCCCAGAGAGTCCCCGAGTGTGCGTGTGAGAGAATCCCAGAGAGTCCCCGAGTGTGCGTGTGAGAGAATCCCAGAGAGTCCCCGAGTGTGCGTGTGAGAGATAGGGAATCCCCGAGTGTGCGTGTGACAGAATCCCAGAGAGACCCCGAGTGTGTTTGAGAGAATCCCAGAGAGTCCCTGAGTGTGCGTGTGAGAGAATCCCAGAGAGTCCCCGAGTGTGCGTGTGAGAGAATCCCAGAGAGTCCCCGAGTGTGCGTGTGAGAGAATCCCAGAGAGTCCCCGAGTGTGCGTGTGAGAGATAGGGAATCCCCGAGTGTGCGTGTGAGAGATAGGGAATCCCCGAGTGTGCGTGTGAGAGATAGGGAATCCCCGAGTGTGTTTGAGAGAATCCCAGAGACTCCCCGAGTGTGTTTGAGAGAATCCCAGAGAGTCCCCGAGTGTGTTTGAGAGAATCCCAGAGAGTCCCCGAGTGTGCGTGTGAGAGAATCCCAGAGAGTCCCCGAGTGTGCGTGTGAGAGAATCCCAGAGAGTCCCCGAGTGTGCGTGTGAGAGATAGGGAATCCCCGAGTGTGCGTGTGAGAGATAGGGAATCCCCGAGTGTGTTTGAGAGAATCCCAGAGAGTCCCCGAGTGTGCGTGTGAGAGAATCCCAGAGAGCCCCCGAGTGTGCGTGTGAGAGATAGGGAATCCCCGAGTGTGCGTGTGAGAGAATCCCAAAGAGTCCCCGAGTGTGCGTGTGAGAGAATCACAGAGAGTCCCCGAGTGTGCGTGTGAGAGATAGGGAATCCCCGAGTGTGCGTGTGAGAGAATCCCAGAGAGTCCCCGAGTGTGTGTGAGAGAATCCCAGAGAGTCCCCGAGTGTGCGTTTGAGAGAATCCCAGAGAGTCCCCGAGTGTGCGTGTGAGAGAATCCCAGAGAGTCCCCGAGTGTGCGTGTGAGAGAATCCCAGAGAGTCCCCGAGTGAGCGTGTGAGAGGATCCCAGAGAGTCCCCGAGTGTGCGTGTGAGAGATAGGGAATCCCCGAGTGTGCGTGTGAGAGATAGGGAATCCCCGAGTGTGTTTGAGAGAATCCCAGAGAGTCCCCGAGTGTGCGTGTGAGAGAATCCCAGAGAGTCCCCGAGTGTGCGTGTGAGAGAATCCCAGAGAGTCCCCGAGTGTGCGTGTGAGAGAATCCCAGAGAGTCCCCGAGTGTGCGTGTGAGAGATAGGGAATCCCCGAGTGTGCGTGTGAGAGAATCCCAGAGAGTCCCCGAGTGTGCGTGTGAGAGAATCCCAGAGAGTCCCCGAGTATGCGTGTGAGAGAATCCCAGAGAGTCCCCGAGTGTGCGTGTGAGAGATAGGGAATCCCAGAGTGTGCGTGTGAGAGATAGGAAATCCCCGAGTGCGCGTGTGAGAGATAGGGAATCCCCGAGTGTGCGTGTGAGAGATAGGGAATCCCCGAGTGTGCGTGTGAGAGATAGGAAATCCCCGAGTGTGTTTGAGAGAATCCCAGAGAGTCACCGAGTGTGTTTGAGAGAATCCCAGAGAGTCCCCGAGTGTGCGTGTGAGAGAATCCCAGAGAGTCCCCGAGTGTGCGTGTGAGCGAATCCCAGAGAGTCCCCGAGTGTGCGTGTGAGAGATAGGGAATCCCCGAGGGTTCGTGTGAGAGATAGGGAATCCCCGAGTGTGTTTGAGAGAATCCCAGAGAGTCCCCGAGTGTGCGTGTGAGAGAATCCCAGAGAGTCCCCGAGTGTGCGTGTGAGAGAATCCCAGAGAGTCTCCGAGTGTGCGTGTGAGAGATAGGGAATCCCCGAGTGTGCGTGTGAGAGATAGGGAATCCCCGAGTGTGTTTGAGAGAATCCCAGAGAGTCCCCGAGTGTGCGTGTGAGAGAATCCCAGAGAGTCCCCGAGTGTGCGTGTGAGAGAATCCCAGAGAGTCCCCGAGTGTGCGTGTGAGAGAATCCCAGAGAGTCCCCGAGTGTGCGTGTGAGAGATAGGGAATCCCCGAGTGTGCGTGTGACAGAATCCCAGAGAGACCCCGAGTGTGTTTGAGAGAATCCCAGAGAGTCCCTGAGTGTGCGTGTGAGAGAATCCCAGAGAGTCCCCGAGTGTGCGTGTGAGAGAATCCCAGAGAGTCCCCGAGTGTGCGTGTGAGAGAATCCCAGAGAGTCCCCGAGTGTGCGTGTGAGAGATAGGGAATCCCCGAGTGTGCGTGTGAGAGATAGGGAATCCCCGAGTGTGCGTGTGAGAGATAGGGAATCCCCGAGTGTGTTTGAGAGAATCCCAGAGACTCCCCGAGTGTGTTTGAGAGAATCCCAGAGAGTCCCCGAGTGTGTTTGAGAGAATCCCAGAGATTCCCCGAGTGTGCGTGTGAGAGAATCCCAGAGAGTCCCCGAGTGTGCGTGTGAGAGAATCCCAGAGAGTCCCCGAGTGTGCGTGTGAGAGATAGGGAATCCCCGAGTGTGCGTGTGAGAGAATCCCAGAGAGTCCCCGAGTGTGTTTGAGAGAATCCCAGAGAGTCCCCGAGTGTGCGTTTGAGAGAATCCCAGAGAGTCCCCGAGTGTGCGTGTGAGAGAATCCCAGAGAGTCCCCGAGTGTGCGTGTGAGAGAATCCCAGAGAGTCCCCGAGTGTGCGTGTGAGAGAATCCCAGAGAGTCTCTGAGTGTGTTTGAGAGAGTCCCAGAGAGTCCCCGAGTGTGCGTTTGAGAGAATCCCAGAGAGTCCCCGAGTGTGCGTGTGAGAAAATCCCAGAGAGTCCCCGAGTGTGCGTGTGAGAGATAGGGAATACCCGAGTGTGCGTGTGAGAGATCGGGAATCCCCGAGTGTGTTTGAGAGAATCCCAGAGAGTCCCCGAGTGTGCGTGTGAGAGAATCCCAGAGAGTCCCCGAGTGTGCGTGTGAGAGAATCCCAGAGAGTCCCCGTGTGTGCGTGTGAGAGATAGGGAATCCCAGAGTGTGCGTGTGAGAGATAGGGAATCCCCGAGTGCGCGTGTGAGAGATAGGGAATCCCCGAGTGTGCGTGTGAGAGATAGGGAATCCCCGAGTGTGCGTGTGAGAGATAGGAAATCCCCGAGTGTGTTTGAGAGAATCCCAGAGAGTCACCGAGTGTGTTTGAGAGAATCCCAGAGAGTCCCCGAGTGTGCGTGTGAGAGAATCCCAGAGTGTCCCCGAGTGTGCGTGTGAGAGATAGGGAATCCCCGAGTGTGCGTGTGAGAGAATCCCAGAGAGTCCCCGAGTGTGTTTGAGAGAATCCCAGAGAGTCCCCGAGTGTGCGTTTGAGAGAATCCCAGAGAGTCCCCGAGTGGGCGTGTGAGAGAATCCCAGAGAGTCCCCGAGTGTGCGTGTGAGAGAATCCCAGAGAGTCCCCGAGTGTGCGTGTGAGAGAATCCCAGAGAGTCCCCGAGTGTGTTTGAGAGAATCCCAGAGAGTCCCCGAGTGTGCGTTTGAGAGAATCCCAGAGAGTCCACGAGTGTGCGTGTGAGAAAATCCCAGAGAGTCCCCGAGTGTGCGTGTGAGAGATAGGGAATACCCGAGTGTGCGTGTGAGAGATAGGGAATCCCCGAGTGTGTTTGAGAGAATCCCAGAGAGTCCCCGAGTGTGCGTGTGAGAGAATCCCAGAGAGTCCCCGAGTGTGCGTGTGAGAGAATCCCAGAGAGTCCCCGAGTGTGCGTGTGAGAGATAGGGAATCCCAGAGTGTGCGTGTGAGAGATAGGAAATCCCCGAGTGCGCGTGTGAGAGATAGGGAATCCCCGAGTGTGCGTGTGAGAGATAGGGAATCCCCGAGTGTGCGTGTGAGAGATAGGAAATCCCCGAGTGTGTTTGAGAGAATCCCAGAGAGTCACCGAGTGTGTTTGAGAGAATCCCAGAGAGTCCCCGAGTGTGCGTGTGAGAGAATCCCAGAGAGTCCCCGAGTGTGCGTGTGAGCGAATCCCAGAGAGTCCCCGAGTGTGCGTGTGAGAGATAGGGAATCCCCGAGGGTTCGTGTGAGAGATAGGGAATCCCCGAGTGTGTTTGAGAGAATCCCAGAGAGTCCCCGAGTGTGCGTGTGAGAGAATCCCAGAGAGTCCCCGAGTGTGCGTGTGAGAGAATCCCAGAGAGACTCCGAGTGTGCGTGTGAGAGATAGGGAATCCCCGAGTGTGCGTGTGAGAGATAGGGAATCCCCGAGTGTGTTTGAGAGAATCCCAGAGAGTCCCCGAGTGTGCGTGTGAGAGAATCCCAGAGAGTCCCCGAGTGTGCGTGTGAGAGAATCCCAGAGAGTCCCCGAGTGTGCGTGTGAGAGAATCCCAGAGAGTCCCCGAGTGTGCGTGTGAGAGATAGGGAATCCCCGAGTGTGCGTGTGACAGAATCCCAGAGAGACCCCGAGTGTGTTTGAGAGAATCCCAGAGAGTCCCTGAGTGTGCGTGTGAGAGAATCCCAGAGAGTCCCCGAGTGTGCGTGTGAGAGAATCCCAGAGAGTCCCCGAGTGTGCGTGTGAGAGAATCCCAGAGAGTCCCCGAGTGTGCGTGTGAGAGATAGGGAATCCCCGAGTGTGCGTGTGAGAGATAGGGAATCCCCGAGTGTGCGTGTGAGAGATAGGGAATCCCCGAGTGTGTTTGAGAGAATCCCAGAGACTCCCCGAGTGTGTTTGAGAGAATCCCAGAGAGTCCCCGAGTGTGTTTGAGAGAATCCCAGAGAGTCCCCGAGTGTGCGTGTGAGAGAATCCCAGAGAGTCCCCGAGTGTGCGTGTGAGAGAATCCCAGAGAGTCCCCGAGTGTGCGTGTGAGAGATAGGGAATCCCCGAGTGTGCGTGTGAGAGAATCCCAGAGAGTCCCCGAGTGTGTTTGAGAGAATCCCAGAGAGTCCCCGAGTGTGCGTTTGAGAGAATCCCAGAGAGACCCCGAGTGTGCGTGTGAGAGAATCCCAGAGAGTCCCCGAGTGTGCGTGTGAGAGAATCCCAGAGAGTCCCCGAGTGTGCGTGTGAGAGAATCCCAGAGAGTCCCCGAGTGTGTTTGAGAGAGTCCCAGAGAGTCCCCGAGTGTGCGTTTGAGAGAATCCCAGAGAGTCCCCGAGTGTGCGTGTGAGAAAATCCCAGAGAGTCCCCGAGTGTGCGTGTGAGAGATAGGGAATACCCGAGTGTGCGTGTGAGAGATAGGGAATCCCCGAGTGTGTTTGAGAGAATCCCAGAGAGTCCCCGAGTGTGCGTGTGAGAGAATCCCAGAGAGTCCCCGAGTGTGCGTGTGAGAGAATCCCAGAGAGTCCCCGAGTGTGCGTGTGAGAGATAGGGAATCCCAGAGTGTGCGTGTGAGAGATAGGGAATCCCCGAGTGCGCGTGTGAGAGATAGGGAATCCCCGAGTGTGCGTGTGAGAGATAGGGAATCCCCGAGTGTGCGTGTGAGAGATAGGAAATCCCCGAGTGTGTTTGAGAGAATCCCAGAGAGTCACCGAGTGTGTTTGAGAGAATCCCAGAGAGTCCCCGAGTGTGCGTGTGAGAGAATCCCAGAGAGTCCCCGAGTGTGCGTGTGAGCGAATCCCAGAGAGTCCCCGAGTGTGCGTGTGAGAGATAGGGAATCCCCGAGGGTTCGTGTGAGAGATAGGGAATCCCCGAGTGTGTCTGAGAGAATCCCAGAGAGTCCCCGAGTGTGCGTGTGAGAGAATCCCAGAGAGTCCCCGAGTGTGCGTGTGAGAGAATCCCAGAGAATCTCCGAGTGTGCGTGTGAGAGATAGGGAATCCCCGAGTGTGCGTGTGAGAGATAGGGAATCCCCGAGTATGTTTGAGAGAATCCCAGAGAGTCCCCGAGTGTGCGTGTGAGAGAATCCCAGAGAGTCCCCGAGTGTGCGTGTGAGAGAATCCCAGAGAGTCCCCGAGTGTGCGTGTGAGAGAATCCCAGAGAGTCCCCGAGTGTGCGTGTGAGAGATAGGGAATCCCCGAGTGTGCGTGTGACAGAATCCCAGAGAGACCCCGAGTGTGTTTGAGAGAATCCCAGAGAGTCCCTGAGTGTGCGTGTGAGAGAATCCCAGAGAGTCCCCGAGTGTGCGTGTGAGAGAATCCCAGAGAGTCCCCGAGTGTGCGTGTGAGAGAATCCCAGAGAGTCCCCGAGTGTGCGTGTGAGAGATAGGGAATCCCCGAGTGTGCGTGTGAGAGATAGGGAATCCCCGAGTGTGCGTGTGAGAGATAGGGAATCCCCGAGTGTGTTTGAGAGAATCCCAGAGACTCCCCGAGTGTGTTTGAGAGAATCCCAGAGAGTCCCCGAGTGTGTTTGAGTGAATCCCAGAGAGTCCCCGAGTGTGCGTGTGAGAGAATCCCAGAGAGTCCCCGAGTGTGCGTGTGAGAGAATCCCAGAGAGTCCCCGAGTGTGCGTGTGAGAGATAGGGAATCCCCGAGTGTGCGTGTGAGAGATAGGGAATCCCCGAGTGTGTTTGAGAGAATCCCAGAGAGTCCCCGAGTGTGCGTGTGAGAGAATCCCAGAGAGCCCCCGAGTGTGCGTGTGAGAGATAGGGAATCCCCGAGTGTGCGTGTGAGAGAATCCCAAAGAGTCCCCGAGTGTGCGTGTGAGAGAATCCCAGAGAGTCCCCGAGTGTGCGTGTGAGAGATAGGGAATCCCCGAGTGTGCGTGTGAGAGAATCCCAGAGAGTCCCCGAGTGTGTGTGAGAGAATCCCAGAGAGTCCCCGAGTGTGCGTTTGAGAGAATCCCAGAGAGTCCCCGAGTGTGCGTGTGAGAGAATCCCAGAGAGTCCCCGAGTGTGCGTGTGAGAGAATCCCAGAGAGTCCCCGAGTGAGCGTGTGAGAGGATCCCAGAGAGTCCCCGAGTGTGCGTGTGAGAGATAGGGAATCCCCGAGTGTGCGTGTGAGAGATAGGGAATCCGCGAGTGTGTTTGAGAGAATCCCAGAGAGTCCCCGAGTGTGCGTGTGAGAGAATCCCAGAGAGTCCCCGAGTGTGCGTGTGAGAGAATCCCAGAGAGTCCACGAGTGTGCGTGTGAGAGAATCCCAGAGAGTCCCCGAGTGTGCGTGTGAGAGATAGGGAATCCCCGAGTGTGCGTGTGAGAGAATCCCAGAGAGTCCCCGAGTGTGCGTGTGAGAGAATCCCAGAGAGTCCCCGAGTGTGCGTGTGAGAGATAGGGAATCCCCGAGTGTGCGTGTGAGAGATAGGGAATCCCCGAGTGTGCGTGTGAGAGATAGGGAATCCCCGAGTGTGTTTGAGAGAATCCCAGAGAGTCCCCGAGTGTGTTTGAGAGAATCCCAGAGAGTCCCCGAGTGTGTTTGAGAGAATCCCAGAGAGTCCCCGAGTGTGCGTGTGAGAGAATCCCAGAGAGTCCCCGAGTGTGCGTGTGAGAGAATCCCAGAGAGTCCCCGAGTGTGCGTGTGAGAGAATCCCAGAGAGTCCCCGAGTGAGCGTGTGAGAGGATCCCAGAGAGTCCCCGAGTGTGCGTGTGAGAGATAGGGAATCCCCGAGTGTGCGTGTGAGAGATAGGGAATCCGCGAGTGTGTTTGAGAGAATCCCAGAGAGTCCCCGAGTGTGCGTGTGAGAGAATCCCAGAGAGTCCCCGAGTGTGCGTGTGAGAGAATCCCAGAGAGTCCACGAGTGTGCGTGTGAGAGAATCCCAGAGAGTCCCCGAGTGTGCGTGTGAGAGATAGGGAATCCCCGAGTGTGCGTGTGAGAGAATCCCAGAGAGTCCCCGAGTGTGCGTGTGAGAGAATCCCAGAGAGTCCCCGAGTGTGCGTGTGAGAGATAGGGAATCCCCGAGTGTGCGTGTGAGAGATAGGGAATCCCCGAGTGTGCGTGTGAGAGATAGGGAATCCCCGAGTGTGTTTGAGAGAATCCCAGAGAGTCCCCGAGTGTGTTTGAGAGAATCCCAGAGAGTCCCCGAGTGTGTTTGAGAGAATCCCAGAGAGTCCCCGAGTGTGCGTGTGAGAGAATCCCAGAGAGTCCCCGAGTGTGCGTGTGAGAGAATCCCAGAGAGTCCCCGAGTGTGCGTGTGAGAGATAGGGAATCCCCGAGTGTGCGTGTGAGAGATAGGGAATCCCCGAGTATGTTTGAGAGAATCCCAGAGAGTCCCCGAGTGTGTTTGAGAGAATCCCAGAGAGTCCCCGAGTGTGCGTGTGAGAGAATCCCAGAGAGTCCCCGAGTGTGCGTGTGAGAGAATCCCAGAGAGTCCCCGAGTGTGCGTGTGAGAGATACGGAATCCCCGAGTGTGCGTGTGAGAGAATCCGAGAGAGTCCCCGAGTGTGTTTGAGAGAATCCCAGAGAGTCCCCGAGTGTGCGTTTGAGAGAATCCCAGAGAGTCCCCGAATGTGCGTGTAAGAGAATCCCAGAGAGTCCCCGAGTGTGCGTGTGAGAGAATCCCAGAGAGTCCCCGAGTGTGCGTGTGAGAGAATCCCAGAGAGTCCCCGAGTGTGCGTGTGAGAGATAGGGAATCCCCGAGTGTGCGTGTGAGAGATAGGGAATCCCCGAGTGTGTTTGAGAGAATCCCAGAGAGTCCTTGAGTGTGCGTGTGAGAGAATCCCAGAGAGTCCCCGAGTGTGCGTGTGAGAGAATCCCAGAGAGTCCCCGAGTGTGCGTGTGAGAGATAGGGAATCCCCGAGTGTGCGTGTGAGAGATAGGGAAACCCCGAGTGTGTTTGAGAGAATCCCAGAGAGTCCCCGAGTGTGCGTGTGAGAGAATCCCAGAGAGTCCCCGAGTGTGTTTGAGAGAATCCCAGAGAGTCCCCGAGTGTGCGTGTGAGAGAATCCCAGAGAGTCCCCGAGTGTGCGTGTGAGAGATAGGGAATCCCCGAGTGTGCGTGTGAGAGATAGGGAATCCCCGAGTGTGCGTGTGAGAGATAGGGAATCCCCGAGTGTGTTTGAGAGAATCCCAGAGAGTCCCCGAGTGTGTTTGAGAGAATCCCAGAGAGTCCCCGAGTGTGTTTGAGAGAATCCCAAAGAGTCCCCGAGTGTGTTTGAGAGAATCCCAGAGAGTCCCCGAGTGTGCGTGTGAGAGAATCCCAGAGAGTCCCCGAGTGTGCGTGTGAGAGAATCCCAGAGAGTCCCCGAGTGTGCGTGTGAGAGATAGGGAATCCCCGAGTGTGCGTGTGAGAGATAGGGAATCCCCGAGTGTGCGTGTGAGAGATAGGGAGTCCCCGAGTGTGTTTGAGAGAATCCCAGAGAGTCACCGAGTGTGTTTGAGAGAATCCCAGAGAGTCCCCGAGTGTGCGTGTGAGAGAATCCCAGAGAGTCCCCGAGTGTGCGTGTGAGCGAATCCCAGAGAGTCCCCGAGTGTGCGTGTGAGAGATAGGGAATCCCCGAGTGTGCGTGTGAGAGATAGGGAATCCCCGAGTGTGCGTGTGAGCGATAGGGAATCCCCGAGTGTGTTTGAGAGAATCCCAGAGAGTCCCCGAGTGTGTTTGAGAGAATCCCAGAGAGTCCCCGAGTGTGCGTGTGAGAGAATCCCAGAGACTCCCCGAGTGTGCGTGTGAGAGATAGGGAATCCCCGAGTGTGCGTGTGAGAGATAGGGAATCCCCGAGTGTGTTTGAGAGAATCCCAGAGAGTCCCCGAGTGTGTTTGAGAGAATCCCAGAGAGTCCCCGAGTGTGCGTGTGAGAGAATCCCAGAGAGTCCCGGAGTGTGCGTGTGAGAGAATCCCAGAGAGACCCCGAGTGTGCGTGTGAGAGATAGGGAATCCCCGTGTGTGCGTGTGAGAGATAGGGAATCCCCGAGTGTGTTTGAGAGAATCCCAGAGAGTCCCCGAGTGTGTTTGAGAGAATCCCAGAGAGTCCCCGAGTGTGTTTGAGAGAATCCCAGAGAGTCCCCGAGTGTGTTTGAGAGAATCCCAGAGAGTCCCCGAGTGTGTTTGAGAGAATCCCAGAGAGTCCCCGAGTGTGCGTGTGAGAGACTCCCAGAGAGTCCCCGAGTGTGCGTGTGAGAGAATCCCAGAGAATCCCCGAGTGTGCGTGTGAGTGATAGGGAATCCCCGAGTGTGCGTGTGAGAGATAGGGATTCCCCGAATGTGCGTGTGAGAGATAGGGAATCCCCGAGTGTGTTTGAGAGAATCCCAGAGAGTCCCCGAGTGTGTTTGAGAGAATCCCAGAGAGTCCCCGAGTCTGTTTGAGAGAATCCCAGAGAGTCCCCGAGTGTGCGTGTGAGAGAATCCCAGAGAGTCCCCGAGTGTGCGTGTGAGAGAATCCCAGAGAGTCCCCGAGTGTGCGTGTGAGAGATAGGGAATCCCCGAGTGTGCGTGTTAGAGATAGGGAATCCCTGAGTGTCTTTGAGAGAATCCCAGAGAGTCCCCGAGTGTGTTTGAGAGAATCCCAGAGAGTCCGCGAGTGTGCGTGTGAGAGATAGGGAATCCCCGAGTGTGCGTGTGAGAGAATCCCAGAGAGTCCCCGAGTGTGTTTGAGAGAATCCCAGAGAATCCCCGAGTGTGCCTTTGAGAGAATCCCAGAGAGTCCCCGAGTGTGCGTGTGAGAGAATCCCAGAGAGTCCCCGAGTGTGCGTGTGAGAGAATCCCAGAGAGTCCCCGAGTGTGCGTGTGAGAGAATCCCAGATAGTCCCCGAGTGTGCGTGTGAGAGAATCCCAGAGAGTCCCCGAGTGTGCGTGTGAGAGATAGGGAATCCCCGAGTGTGCGTGTGAGAGATAGGGAATCCCCGAGTGTGCGTGTCAGAGATAGGGAATCCCCGAGTGTGTTTGAGAGAATCCCAGGGAGTCCCCGAGTGTGTTTGAGAGAATCCCAGAGAGTCCCCGAGTGTGCATGTGAGAGATCGGGAATCCCCGAGTGTGCGTGTGAGAGATAGGGAATCCCCGAGTGTGTTTGAGAGAATCCCAGAGAGTCCCCGAGTGTGTTTGAGAGAATCCCAGAGAGTCCCCGAGTGTGCGTGTGAGAGAATCCCAGAGAGTCCCCGAGTGTGCGTGTGAGAGAATCCCAGAGAGTCCCCGAGTGTGCGTGTGAGAGATAGGGAATCCCCGAGTGTGCGTGTGAGAGAGAGGGAATCCCAGAGTGTGCGTGTGAGAGATAGGGAATCCCCGAGTGTGTTTGAGAGAATCCCAGAGAGTCCCCGAGTGTGTTTGAGAGAATCCCAGAGAGTCCCCGAGTGTGTTTGAGAGAATCTCAGAGAGTCCCCGAGTGTGTTTGAGAGAATCCCAGAGAGTCCCCGAGTGTGCGTGTGAGAGAATCCCAGAGAGTCCCCGAGTGTGCGTGTGAGAGATAGGGAATCCCCGAGTGTGCGTGTGAGAGATAGGGAATCCCCGAGTGTGTTTGAGAGAATCCCAGAGAGTCCCCGAGTGTGCGTGTGAGAGAATCCCAGAGAGTCCCCGAGTGTGCGTGTGAGAGAATCCCAGAGAGTCCCCGAGTGTGCGTGTGAGAGAATCCCAGAGAGTCCCCGAGTGTGCGTGTGAGAGATAGGGAATCCCCGAGTGTGCGTGTGAGAGAATCCCAGAGAGTCCCCGAGTGTGTTTGAGAGAATCCCAGAGAGTCCCCGAGTGTGCGTGTGAGAGAATCCCAGAGAGTCCCCGAGTGTGCGTGTGAGAGAATCCCAGAGAGTCCCCGAGTGTGCGTGTGAGAGATAGGGAATCCCCGAGTGTGCGTATGAGAGGTAGGGAATCCCCGAGTGTGCGTGTGAGAGGTAGGGAATCCCCGAGTGTGCGTGTGAGAGATAGGGAATCCCCGAGTGTGTTTGAGAGAATCCCAGAGAGTCCCCGAGTGTGTTTGAGAGAATCCCAGAGAGTCCCCGAGTGTGTTTGAGAGAATCCCAGAGAGTCCCCGAGTGTGCGTGTGAGAGAATCCCAGAGAGTCCCCGAGTGTGCGTGTGAGAGATAGGGAATCCCCGAGTGTGCGTGTGAGAGAATCCCAGAGAGTCCCCGAGTGTGTTTGAGAGAATCCCAGAGAGTCCCCGAGTGTGCGTTTGAGAGAATCCCAGAGAGTCCCCGAGTGTGCGTGTGAGAGAATCCCAGAGAGTCCCCGAGTGTGCGTGTGAGAGAATCCCAGAGAGTCCCCGAGTGTGCGTGTGAGAGAATCCCAGAGAGTCCCCGAGTGTGCGTGTGAGAGATAGGGAATCCCCGAGTGTGCGTGTGAGAGATAGGGAATCCCCGAGTGTGTTTGAGAGAATCCCAGAGAGTCCCCGAGTGTGCGTGTGAGAGAATCCCAGAGAGTCCCCGAGTGTGCGTGTGAGAGAATCCCAGAGAGTCCCCGAGTGTGCGTGTGAGAGAATCCCAGAGAGTCCCCGAGTGTGCGTGTGAGAGATAGGGAATCCCCGAGTGTGCGTGTGAGAGAATCCCAGAGAGTCCCCGAGTGTGTTTGAGAGAATCCCAGAGAGTCCCCGAGTGTGCGTTTGAGAGAATCCCAGAGAGTCCCCGAATGTGCGTGTAAGAGAATCCCAGAGAGTCCCCGTGTGTACGTGTGAGAGAATCCCAGAGAGTCCCCGAGTGTGCGTGTGAGAGAATCCCAGAGAGTCCCCGAGTGTGCGTGTGAGAGATAGGGAATCCCCGAGTGTGCGTGTGAGAGATAGGGAATCCCCGAGTGTGTTTGAGAGAATCCCAGAGAGTCCCCGAGTGTGCGTGTGAGAGAATCCCAAAGAGTCACCGAGTGTGCGTGTGAGAGAATCCCAGAGAGTCCCCGAGTGTGCGTGTGAGAGATAGGGAATCCCCGAGAGTGCGTGTGAGAGATAGGGAAACCCCGAGTGTGTTTGAGAGAATCCCAGAGAGTCCCCGAGTGTGCGTGTGAGAGAATCCCAGAGAGTCCCCGAGTGTGCGTGTGAGAGAATCCCAGAGAGTCCCCGAGTGTGCGTGTGAGAGAATCCCAGAGAGACCCCGAGTGTGCGTGTGAGAGATAGGGAATCCCCGAGTGTGCGTGTGAGAGATAGGGAATCCCCGAGTGTGCGTGTGAGAGATAGGGAATCCCCGAGTGTGTTTGAGAGAATCCCAGAGAGTCCCCGAGTGTGTTTGAGAGAATCCCAGAGAGTCCCCGAGTGTGTTTGAGAGAATCCCAGAGAGTCCCCGAGTGTGTTTGAGAGAATCCCAGAGAGTCCCCGAGTGTGTTTGAGAGAATCCCAGAGAGTCCCCGAGTGTGCGTGTGAGAGAATCCCAGAGAGTCCCCGAGTGTGCGTGTGAGTGAATCCCAGAGAGTCCCCGAGTGTGCGTGTGAGAGATAGGGAATCCCCGAGTGTGCGTGTGAGAGATAGGGAATCCCCGAGTGTGCGTGTGAGAGATAGGGAATCCCCGAGTGTGTTTGAGAGAATCCCAGAGAGTCCCCGAGTGTGTTTGAGAGAATCCCAGAGAGTCACCGAGTGTGTTTGAGAGAATCCCAGAGAGTCCCCGAGTGAGCGTGTGAGAGAATCCCAGAGAGTCCCCGAGTGTGCGTGTGAGCGAATCCCAGAGAGTCCCCGAGTGTGCGTGTGAGAGATAGGGAATCCCCGAGTGTGCGTGTGAGAGATAGGGAATCCCCGAGTGTGCGTGTGAGCGATAGGGAATCCCCGAGTGTGTTTGAGAGAATCCCAGAGAGTCCCCGAGTGTGTTTGAGAGAATCCCAGAGAGTCCCCGAGTGTGCGTGTGAGAGAATCCCAGAGACTCCCCGAGTGTGCGTGTGAGAGATAGGGAATCCCCGAGTGTGCGTGTGAGAGATAGGGAATCCCCGAGTGTGTTTGAGAGAATCCCAGAGAGTCCCCGAGTGTGTTTGAGAGAATCCCAGAGAGTCCCCGAGTGTGCGTGTGAGAGAATCCCAGAGAGTCCCCCAGTGTGCGTGTGAGAGAATCCCAGAGAGTCCCCGAGTGTGCGTGTGAGAGATAGGGAATCCCCGAGTGTGCGTGTGAGAGATAGGGAATCGCCGAGTGTGCGTGTGAGAGATAGGGAATCCCCGAGTGTGTTTGAGAGAATCCCAGAGAGTCCCCGAGTGTGTTTGAGAGAATCCCAGAGAGTCCCCGAGTGTGTTTGAGAGAATCCCAGAGAGTCCCCGAGTGTGTTTGAGAGAATCCCAGAGAGTCCCCGAGTATGTTTGAGAGAATCCCAGAGAGTCCCCGAGTGTGCGTGTGAGAGACTCCCAGAGAGTCCCCGAGTGTGCGTGTGAGAGAATCCCAGAGAGTCCCCGAGTGTGCGTGTGAGAGATAGGGAATCCCCGAGTGTGCGTGTGAGAGATAGGGATTCCCCGAATGTGCGTGTGAGAGATAGGGAATCCCCGAGTGTGTTTGAGAGAATCCCAGAGAGTCCCCGAGTGTGTTTGAGAGAATCCCAGAGAGTCCCCGAGTCTGTTTGAGAGAATCCCAGAGAGTCCCCGAGTGTGCGTGTGAGAGAATCCCAGAGAGTTCCCGAGTGTGCGTGTGAGAGAATCCCAGAGAGTCCCCGAGTGTGCGTGTGAGAGATAGGGAATCCCCGAGTGTGCGTGTTAGAGATAGGGAATCCCTGAGTGTCTTTGAGAGAATCCCAGAGAGTCCCCGAGTGTGTTTGAGAGAATCCCAGAGAGTCACCGAGTGTGCGTGTGAGAGAATCCCAGAGAGTCCCCGAGTGTGCGTGTGAGAGAATCCCAGAGAGTCCGCGAGTGTGTGTGTGAGAGATAGGGAATCCCCGAGTGTGCGTGTGAGAGAATCCCAGAGAGTCCCCGAGTGTGTTTGAGAGAATCCCAGAGAGTCCCCGAGTGTGCCTTTGAGAGAATCCCAGAGAGTCCCCGAGTGTGCGTGTGAGAGAATCCCAGAGAGTCCCCGAGTGTGCGTGTGAGAGAATCCCAGAGAGTCCCCGAGTGTGCGTGTGAGAGAATCCCAGAGAGTCCCCGAGTGTGCGTGTGAGAGATAGGGAATCCCCGAGTGTGCGTGTGAGAGATAGGGAATCCCCGAGTGTGCGTGTCAGAGGTAGGGAATCCCCGAGTGTGTTTGAGAGAATCCCAGAGAGTCCCCGAGTGTGTTTGAGAGAATCCCAGAGAGTCCCCGAGTGTGCGTGTGAGAGAATCCCTGAGAGTCCCCGAGTGTGCGTGTGAGAGATCAGGAATCCCCGAGTGTGCGTGTGAGAGATAGGGAATCCCCGAGTGTGTTTGAGAGAATCCCAGAGAGTCCCCGAGTGTGTTTGAGAGAATCCCAGAGAGTCCCCGAGTGTGCGTGTGAGAGAATCCCAGAGAGTCCCCGAGTGTGCGTGTGAGAGAATCCCAGAGAGTCCCCGAGTGTGCGTGTGAGAGATAGGGAATCCCCGAGTGTGCGTGTGAGAGATAGGCAATCCCCGAGTGTGCGTGTGAGAGATAGGGAATCCCCGAGTGTGTTTGAGAGAATCCCAGAGAGTCCCCGAGTGTGTTTGAGAGAATCCCAGAGAGTCCCCGAGTGTGTTTGAGAGAATCCCAGAGAGTCCCCGAGTGTGTTTGAGAGAATCCCAGAGAGTCCCCGAGTGTGCGTGTGAGAGAATCCCAGAGAGTCCCCGAGTGTGCGTGTGAGAGATAGGGAATCCCCGAGTGTGCGTGTGAGAGATAGGGAATCCCCGAGTGTGTTTGAGAGAATCCCAGAGAGTCCCCGAGTGTGCGTGTGAGTGAATCCCAGAGAGTCCCCGAGTGTGCGTGTGAGAGAATCCCAGAGAGTCCCCGAGTGTGCGTGTGAGAGAATCCCAGAGAGTCCCCGAGTGTGCGTGTGAGAGATAGGGAATCCCCGAGTGTGCGTGTGAGAGAATCCCAGAGAGTTCCCGAGTGTGTTTGAGAGAATCCCAGAGTGTCCCCGAGTGTGCGTGTGAGAGAATCCCAGAGAGTCCCCGAGTGTGCGTGTGAGAGATAGGGAATCCCCGAGTGTGCGTGTGAGAGAATCCCTGAGAGTCCCCGAGTGTGCGTGTGAGAGATCGGGAATCCCCGAGTGTGCGTGTGAGAGATAGGGAATCCCCGAGTGTGTTTGAGAGAATCCCAGAGAGTCCCCGAGTGTGTTTGAGAGAATCCCAGAGAGTCCCCGAGTGTGCGTGTGAGAGAATCCCAGAGAGTCCCCGAGTGTGCGTGTGAGAGAATCCCAGAGAGTCCCCGAGTGTGCGTGTGAGAGATAGGGAATCCCCGAGTGTGCGTGTGAGAGATAGGGAATCCCCGAGTGTGTTTGAGAGAATCCCAGAGAGTCCCCGAGTGTGTTTGAGAGAATCCCAGAGAGTCCCCGAGTGTGTTTGAGAGAATCCCAGAGAGTCCCCGAGTGTGTTTGAGAGAATCCCAGAGAGTCCCCGAGTATGTTTGAGAGAATCCCAGAGAGTCCCCGAGTGTGCGTGTGAGAGACTCCCAGAGAGTCCCCGAGTGTGCGTGTGAGAGAATCCCAGAGAGTCCCCGAGTGTGCGTGTGAGAGATAGGGATTCCCCGAATGTGCGTGTGAGAGATAGGGAATCCCCGAGTGTGTTTGAGAGAATCCCAGAGAGTCCCCGAGTGTGTTTGAGAGAATCCCAGAGAGTCCCCGAGTCTGTTTGAGAGAATCCCAGAGAGTCCCCGAGTGTGCGTGTGAGAGAATCCCAGAGAGTCCCCGAGTGTGCGTGTGAGAGAATCCCAGAGAGTCCCCGAGTGTGCGTGTGAGAGATAGGGAATCCCCGAGTGTGCGTGTTAGAGATAGGGAATCCCTGAGTGTCTTTGAGAGAATCCCAGAGAGTCCCCGAGTGTGTTTGAGAGAATCCCAGAGAGTCCCCGAGTGTGCGTGTGAGAGAATCCCAGAGAGTCCCCGAGTGTGCGTGTGAGAGAATCCCAGAGAGTCCGCGAGTGTGCGTGTGAGAGATAGGGAATCCCCGAGTGTGCGTGTGAGAGAATCCCAGAGAGTCCCCGAGTGTGTTTGAGAGAATCCCAGAGAGTCCCCGAGTGTGCGTTTGAGAGAATCCCAGAGAGTCCCCGAGTGTGCGTGTGAGAGAATCCCAGAGAGTCCCCGAGTGTGCGTGTGAGAGAATCCCAGAGAGTCCCCGAGTGTGCGTGTGAGAGAATCCCAGAGAGTCCCCGAGTGTGCGTGTGAGAGAATCCCAGAGAGTCCCCGAGTGTGCGTGTGAGAGATAGGGAATCCCCGAGTGTGCGTGTGAGAGATAGGGAATCCCCGAGTGTGCGTGTCAGAGATAGGGAATCCCCGAGTGTGTTTGAGAGAATCCCAGAGAGTCCCCGAGTGTGTTTGAGAGAATCCCAGAGAGTCCCCGAGTGTGCGTGTGAGAGAATCCCAGAGAGTCCCCGAGTGTGCGTGTGAGAGAATCCCAGAGAGTCCCCGAGTGTGCGTGTGAGAGATAGGGAATCCCCGAGTGTGCGTGTGAGAGATAGGGAATCCCCGAGTGTGCGTGTGAGAGATAGGGAATCCCCGAGTGTGTTTGAGAGAATCCCAGAGAGTCCCCGAGTGTGTTTGAGAGAATCCCAGAGAGTCCCCGAGTGTGTTTGAGAGAATCCCAGAGAGTCCCCGAGTGTGTTTGAGAGAATCCCAGAGAGTCCCCGAGTGTGCGTGTGAGAGAATCCCAGAGAGTCCCCGAGTGTGCGTGTGAGAGATAGGGAATCCCCGAGTGTGCGTGTGAGAGATAGGGAATCCCCGAGTGTGTTTGAGAGAATCCCAGAGAGTCCCCGAGTGTGCGTGTGAGAGAATCCCAGAGAGTCCCCGAGTGTGCGTGTGAGAGAATCCCAGAGAGTCCCCGAGTGTGCGTGTGAGAGATAGGGAATCCCCGAGTGTGCGTGTGAGAGAATCCCAGAGAGTCCCCGAGTGTGTTTGAGAGAATCCCAGAGAGTCCCCGAGTGTGCGTGTGAGAGAATCCCAGAGAGTCCCCGAGTGTGCCTGTGAGAGATAGGGAATCCCCGAGTGTGCTTGTGAGAGAATCCCAGAGAGTCCCCGAGTGTGCGTGTGAGAGAATCCCAGAGAGTCCCCGAGTGTGCGTGTGAGAGATAGGGAATCCCCGAGTGTGCGTGTGAGAGAATCCCAGAGAGTCCCCGAGTGTGTTTGAGAGAATCCCAGAGAGTCCCCGAGTGTGCGTTTGAGAGAATCCCAGAGAGTCCCCGAGTGTGCGTGTGAGAGAATCCCAGAGAGTCCCCGAGTGTGCGTGTGAGAGAATCCCAGAGAGTCCCCGAGTGTGCGTGTGAGAGAATCCCAGAGAGTCCCCGAGTGTGCGTGTGAGCGATAGGGAATCCCCGAGTGTGCGTGTGAGAGATAGGGAATCCCCGAGTGTGTTTGAGAGAATCCCAGAGAGTCCCCGAGTGTGCGTGTGAGAGAATCCCAGAGAGTCCCCGAGTGTGCGTGTGAGAGAATCCCAGAGAGTCCCCGAGTGTGCGTGTGAGAGAATCCCAGAGAGTCCCCGAGTGTGCGTGTGAGAGATAGGGCATCCCCGAGTGTGCGTGTGAGAGAATCCCAGAGAGTGCCCGAGTGTGTTTGAGAGAATCCCAGAGAGTCCCCGAGTGTGCGTGTGAGAGAATCCCAGAGAGTCCCCGAGTGTGCGTGTGAGAGAATCCCAGAGAGTCCCCGAGTGTGCGTGTGAGAGATAGGGAATCCCCGAGTGTGCGTGTGATAGATAGGGAATCCCCGAGTGTGCGTGTGAGAGATAGGGAATCCCCGAGTGTGTTTGAGAGAATCCCAGAGAGTCCCCGAGTGTGTTTGAGAGAATCCCAGAGAGTCCCCGAGTGTGTTTGAGAGAATCCCAGAGAGTCCCCGAGTGTGCGTGTGAGAGAATCCCAGAGAGTCCCCGAGTGTGCGTGTGAGAGAATCCCAGAGAGTCCCCGAGTGTGCGTGTGAGAGATAGGGAATCCCCGAGTGTGCGTGTGAGAGATAGGGAATCCCCGAGTGTGCGTGTGAGAGATAGGGAATCCCCGAGTGTGTTTGAGAGAATCCCAGAGAGTCCCCGAGTGTGTTTGAGAGAATCCCAGAGAGTCCCCGAGTGTGTTTGAGAGAATCCCAGAGAGTCCCCGAGTGTGTTTGAGAGAATCCCAGAGAGTCCCCGAGTGTGTTTGAGAGAATCCCAGAGAGTCCCCGAGTGTGCGTGTGAGAGAATCCCAGAGAGTCCCCGAGTGTGCGTGTGAGAGATAGGGAATCCCCGAGTGTGCGTGTGAGAGATAGGGAATCCCCGAGTCTGCGTGTGAGAGATAGGGAATCCCCGAGTGTGCGTGTGAGAGATAGGGAATCCCCGAGTGTGCGTGTGAGAGAATCCCAGAGAGTCCCCGAGTGTGTTTGAGAGAATCCCAGAGAGTCCCCGAGTGTGCGTTTGAGAGAATCCCAGAGAGTCCCCGAGTGTGCGTGTGAGAGAATCCCAGAGAGTCCCCGAGTGTGTTTGAGAGAATCCCAGAGAGTCCCCGAGTGTGCGTGTGAGAGAATCCCAGAGAGTCCCCGAGTGTGCGTGTGAGAGAATCCCAGAGAGTCCCCGAGTGTGCGTGTGAGAGATAGGGAATCCCCGAGTGTGCGTATGAGAGATAGGGAATTCCCGAGTGTGTTTGAGAGAATCCCAGAGAGTACCCGAGTGTGTTTGAGAGAATCCCAGAGAGTCCCCGAGTGTGCGTGTGAGAGAATCCCAGAGAGTCCCCGAGTGTGCGTGTGAGAGAATCCCAGAGAGTCCCCGAGTGTGTTTGAGAGAATCCCAGAGAGTCCCCGAGTTTGCGTGTGAGAGAATCCCAGAGAGTCCCCGAGTGTGCGTGTGAGAGAATCCCAGAGAGTCCCCGATTGTGCGTGTGAGAGATAGGGAATCCACGAGTGTGCGTGTGAGAGAATCCCAGAGAGTCCCCGAGTGTGTTTGAGAGAATCCCAGAGAGTCCCCGAGTGTGCGTTTGAGAGAATCCCAGAGAGTCCCCGAGTGTGCATGTGAGAGAATCCCAGAGAGTCCCCGAGTGTGCGTGTGAGAGAATCCCAGAGAGTCCCCGAGTGTGCGTGTGAGAGATAGGGAATCCCCGAGTGTGCGTGTGAGAGATAGGGAATCCCCGAGTGTGTTTGAGAGAATCCCAGAGAGTCCCCGAGTGTGCGTGTGAGAGAATCCCAGAGAGTCCCCGAGTGTGCGTGTGAGAGAATCCCAGAGAGTCCCCGAGTGTGCGTGGGAGAGATAGGGAATCCCCGAGTGTGCGTGTGAGAGATAGGGAATCCCCGAGTGTGTTTGAGAGAATCCCAGAGAGTCCCCGAGTGTGTTTGAGAGAATCCCAGAGAGTCCCCGAGTGTGCGTGTGAGAGAATCCCAGAGAGTCCCCGAGTGTGCGTGTGAGAGATAGGGAATCCCCGAGTGTGCGTGTGAGAGATAGGGAATCCCCGAGTGTGTTTGAGAGAATCCCAGAGAGTCCCCGAGTGTGTTTGAGAGAATCCCAGAGAGTCCCCGAGTGTGCGTGTGAGAGAATCCCAGAGAGTCCCCGAGTGTGCGTGTGAGAGAATCCCAGAGAGTCCCCGAGTGTGCGTGTGTGAGATAGGGAATCCCCGAGTGTGCGTGTGAGAGATAGGGAATCCCCGAGTGTGTTTGAGAGAATCCCAGAGAGTCCCCGAGTGTGTTTGAGAGAATCCCAGAGAGTCCCCGAGTGTGTTTGAGAGAATCCCAGAGAGTCCCCGAGTGTGTTTGAGAGAATCCCAGAGAGTCCCCGAGTGTGCGTGTGAGAGAATCCCAGAGAGTCCCCGAGTGTGCGTGTGAGAGATAGGGAATCCCCGAGTGTGCGTGTGAGAGAATCCCAGAGAGTCCCCGAGTGTGTTTGAGAGAATCCCAGAGAGTCCCCGAGTGTGCGTTTGAGAGAATCCCAGAGAGTCCCCGAGTGTGCGTGTGAGAGAATCCCAGAGAGTCCCCGAGTGTGCGTGTGAGAGAATCCCAGAGAGTCCCCGAGTGTGCGTGTGAGAGAATCCCAGAGAGTCCCCGAGTGTGCGTGTGAGCGATAGGGAATCCCCGAGTGTGCGTGTGAGAGATAGGGAATCCCCGAGTGTGTTTGAGAGAATCCCAGAGAGTCCCCGAGTGTGCGTGTGAGAGAATCCCAGAGAGTCCCCGAGTGTGCGTGTGAGAGAATCCCAGAGAGTCCCCGAGTGTGCGTGTGAGAGAATCCCAGAGAGTCCCCGAGTGTGCGTGTGAGAGATAGGGAATCCCCGAGTGTGCGTGTGAGAGAATCCCAGAGAGTGCCCGAGTGTGTTTGAGAGAATCCCAGAGAGTCCCCGAGTGTGCGTGTGAGAGAATCCCAGAGAGTCCCCGAGTGTGCGTGTGAGAGAATCCCAGAGAGTCCCCGAGTGTGCGTGTGAGAGATAGGGAATCCCCGAGTGTGCGTGTGATAGATAGGGAATCCCCGAGTGTGCGTGTGAGAGATAGGGAATCCCCGAGTGTGTTTGAGAGAATCCCAGAGAGTCCCCGAGTGTGTTTGAGAGAATCCCAGAGAGTCCCCGAGTGTGTTTGAGAGAATCCCAGAGAGTCCCCGAGTGTGCGTGTGAGAGAATCCCAGAGAGTCCCCGAGTGTGCGTGTGAGAGAATCCCAGAGAGTCCCCGAGTGTGCGTGTGAGAGATAGGGAATCCCCGAGTGTGCGTGTGAGAGATAGGGAATCCCCGAGTGTGCGTGTGAGAGATAGGGAATCCCCGAGTGTGTTTGAGAGAATCCCAGAGAGTCCCCGAGTGTGTTTGAGAGAATCCCAGAGAGTCCCCGAGTGTGTTTGAGAGAATCCCAGAGAGTCCCCGAGTGTGTTTGAGAGAATCCCAGAGAGTCCCCGAGTGTGTTTGAGAGAATCCCAGAGAGTCCCCGAGTGTGCGTGTGAGAGAATCCCAGAGAGTCCCCGAGTGTGCGTGTGAGAGATAGGGAATCCCCGAGTGTGCGTGTGAGAGATAGGGAATCCCCGAGTCTGCGTGTGAGAGATAGGGAATCCCCGAGTGTGCGTGTGAGAGATAGGGAATCCCCGAGTGTGCGTGTGAGAGAATCCCAGAGAGTCCCCGAGTGTGTTTGAGAGAATCCCAGAGAGTCCCCGAGTGTGCGTTTGAGAGAATCCCAGAGAGTCCCCGAGTGTGCGTGTGAGAGAATCCCAGAGAGTCCCCGAGTGTGTTTGAGAGAATCCCAGAGAGTCCCCGAGTGTGCGTGTGAGAGAATCCCAGAGAGTCCCCGAGTGTGCGTGTGAGAGAATCCCAGAGAGTCCCCGAGTGTGCGTGTGAGAGATAGGGAATCCCCGAGTGTGCGTATGAGAGATAGGGAATTCCCGAGTGTGTTTGAGAGAATCCCAGAGAGTACCCGAGTGTGTTTGAGAGAATCCCAGAGAGTCCCCGAGTGTGCGTGTGAGAGAATCCCAGAGAGTCCCCGAGTGTGCGTGTGAGAGAATCCCAGAGAGTCCCCGAGTGTGTTTGAGAGAATCCCAGAGAGTCCCCGAGTTTGCGTGTGAGAGAATCCCAGAGAGTCCCCGAGTGTGCGTGTGAGAGAATCCCAGAGAGTCCCCGATTGTGCGTGTGAGAGATAGGGAATCCACGAGTGTGCGTGTGAGAGAATCCCAGAGAGTCCCCGAGTGTGTTTGAGAGAATCCCAGAGAGTCCCCGAGTGTGCGTTTGAGAGAATCCCAGAGAGTCCCCGAGTGTGCATGTGAGAGAATCCCAGAGAGTCCCCGAGTGTGCGTGTGAGAGAATCCCAGAGAGTCCCCGAGTGTGCGTGTGAGAGATAGGGAATCCCCGAGTGTGCGTGTGAGAGATAGGGAATCCCCGAGTGTGTTTGAGAGAATCCCAGAGAGTCCCCGAGTGTGCGTGTGAGAGAATCCCAGAGAGTCCCCGAGTGTGCGTGTGAGAGAATCCCAGAGAGTCCCCGAGTGTGCGTGGGAGAGATAGGGAATCCCCGAGTGTGCGTGTGAGAGATAGGGAATCCCCGAGTGTGTTTGAGAGAATCCCAGAGAGTCCCCGAGTGTGTTTGAGAGAATCCCAGAGAGTCCCCGAGTGTGCGTGTGAGAGAATCCCAGAGAGTCCCCGAGTGTGCGTGTGAGAGATAGGGAATCCCCGAGTGTGCGTGTGAGAGATAGGGAATCCCCGAGTGTGTTTGAGAGAATCCCAGAGAGTCCCCGAGTGTGTTTGAGAGAATCCCAGAGAGTCCCCGAGTGTGCGTGTGAGAGAATCCCAGAGAGTCCCCGAGTGTGCGTGTGAGAGAATCCCAGAGAGTCCCCGAGTGTGCGTGTGTGAGATAGGGAATCCCCGAGTGTGCGTGTGAGAGATAGGGAATCCCCGAGTGTGTTTGAGAGAATCCCAGAGAGTCCCCGAGTGTGTTTGAGAGAATCCCAGAGAGTCCCCGAGTGTGTTAGAGAGAATCCCAGAGAGTCCCCGAGTGTGTTTGAGAGAATCCCAGAGAGTCCCCGAGTGTGCGTGTGAGAGAATCCCAGAGAGTCCCCGAGTGTGCGTGTGAGAGATAGGGAATCCCCGAGTGTGCGTGTGAGAGATAGGGAATCCCGGAGTGTGCGTGTGAGAGATAGGGAATCCCCGAGTGTGTTTGAGAGAATCCCAGAGAGTCCCCGAGTGTGTTTGAGAGAATCCCAGAGAGTCCCCGAGTGTGTTTGAGAGAATCCCAGAGAGTCCCCGAGTGTGCGTGTGAGAGAATCCCAGAGAGTCCCCGAGTGTGCGTGTGAGAGAATCCCAGAGAGTCCCCGAGTGTGCGTGTGAGAGATAGGGAATCCCCGAGTGTGCGTGTGAGAGATAGGGAATCCCCGAGTGTGTTTGAGAGAATCCCAGAGAGTCCCCGAGTGTGTTTGAGAGAATCCCAGAGAGTCCCCGAGTGTGTTTGAGAGATCCCAGAGAGTCCCCGAGTGTGCGTGTGAGAGAATCCCAGAGAGTCCCCGAGTGTGCGTGTGAGAGAATCCCAGAGAGTCCCCGAGTGTGCGTGTGAGAGAATCCCAGAGAGTCCCCGAGTGTGCGTGTGAGAGAATCCCAGAGAGTCCCCGAGTGTGTTTGAGAGATAGGGAATCCCAGAGTGTGTGTGAGAGATACGTAATCCCAGAGAGTCTCAGAGTGTGTGTGAGAGATAGGGAATCCCCGAGAGTGTGTGAGGGATACGTAATCCCAGAGAGTCTCAGAGTGTGTGTGTGAGATAGGGAATCCCCGAGAGTGTGTGAGAGATAGGGAATCCCGGAGAGTGTGTGAGGGATAGGGAATCCCAGAGAGTCTCAGAGTGTGTGTGAGAGATAGGGAATCCCCGAGAGTGTGTGAGGGATATGGAATCCCAGAGTGTGTGTGAGAGTTACGTAATCCCAGAGAGTCTCAGAGTGTGTGTGAGAGATAGGGAATCCCCGAGAGTGTGTGAGGGATAGGGAATCCCAGAGTGTGTGTGAGAGATCGGGAATCCCAGAGAGTCCCCGAGTGTGTGCGACAGATAGGGAATCCCAGAGAGTCTCCGAGTGTGTGTGAGAGATAGGGAATCCCAGAGTGTGTTGAGAGAGAGGGAATCCCAGTGTATATTTGAGAGAGAGGCAATCCCAGAGTGTGTGTAAGAGATAGGGAATCCCAGCGAGTGTGTGAGGGATAGGGAATCCCAGAGAGTTCCCGAGTGTGTGTGAGAGATAGGGAATCCCAGAGTGTGTGTGAGAGATAGGGAATCCCAGAGTGTTTGTGAGAGAAAGGTAATCCCCGTGTGACCCCGAGTGTTTGTGTGAGATAGGGAATCCCAGAGAGTCCCCGAGTGTGTGCGATCGAAACCCAGACAGTCCCCGAATGTGTGTGAGAGTTAGGGAATCATAGAGAGTCCCCGAGTGTGTGTGAGAGATCGGGAATCCCAGAGAGTCCCCGAATGTGTGTGAGAGAGATAGGGAATCCCAGAGTGTGTGTGAGAGATAGGGATTCCCAAGGTGTCCCGGAGTGTGTGAGAGAGATAGCGAATCCCAGAGTATGTGTGAGAGATAGGGAATCTGAGTGTCCCGGATTGTGTGTGACGGATAGGGAATCCCAGGGTGTGTGTGAGAGATAGGGACTCTCAGAATGTGTGAATGAGGGAATCCCAGAGTATCTGAGAGAGATGGAATCCCAGAGATTCCCAGAGAGTGTGTGAGAGTTAGGGAATCCCAGATAGTCCCCGAGTGCGTGTGAGATATAGGGAATCCCCGAGTTTGTTTGAGAGATTGGGAATCCCAGAGTGTGTGTGAGAGATAGGGAATACCAGAGTGTGTGTGAGAGATAGCGAATCCCAGTGTGTCCCGGAGTGTGTGTGAGAGATAGGGAATCCCAGAGTGTGTGAGAGAGATAGGGAATCCCAGAGTGTCCCGGTTTGTGTGTGACAGATAGGGAATCCCAGTGTGTGTGTGTGAGAGATAGGGACTCACAGAGTGTATGAGTGAGGGAATCCCAGAGTATCTGAGAGTCCCAGTGTGTGTGTGAGAGATAGGGAATCCCACAGACTACACGAGTGTGTGTGAGAGATAGGGAATCCCAGAGAGTCCCCGAGTGTGTGTGAGAGATAGGGAATCCCAGAGTGTGTGTGAGAGAATCCCAGAGAGTTCCCGAGTGTATTTGAGAGATAGGGAAACCCAGAGTGTCCCCGTGTGTGTGTGAGAGAATCCCAGTGAGTCCCCGAGTGTGTGTGAGAGATAGGGAATCCCAGGGTGTCCCCGAGTGTGTGTGAGAGATCGGGAATCCCAGAGAGTCCCAGAGTGTGTGAGAGATAGGGAATCCCAGAGAGTCCCCGAGTGTGTGTGAGAGATCGGGAATCCCCGAGTGTGTGTGAGAGATCGGGAATCCCACAGAGTCCCCGAACGTGTGTGATAGATAGCGAATACCAGAGTGTTTTTGAGAGATAGGGAATCCCAGAGTGCGTGTGAGAGATAGGGAATCCCAGAGTGTGTGAGGGAGATAGGGAATCCCAGAGAGTCCATGAGTGTGTGCGATAGAATCCCAGAGAGTTCCCGAGTGTGTGTGAGAGATATGGAATCATAGAGGGTCCCCGAGTGTGTGTGAGAGATAGAGAATCCCAGAGAGTCCCCGAATGTGTATGAGAGATATGGAATCCCAGAGTTTGTTTGAGAGATATGGAATCCCAGAGTGTGTGTGAGAGATAGGGCATCCCAGAGTGTGTGTGAGAGATAGGGAATCCCAGAGTGTGTGTGAGAGATAGGGAATCCCAGAGTGTGTGAGAGAGATAGGGAATCCCAGAGTGTGTGTGAGAGATAGGGAATCCCAGAGTGTGTGTGAGAGATAGGGAATCCCAGAGTGTGTGTGAGAGATGGGAATCCCAGAGTGTGTGAGAGAGATAGGGAATCCCATAGTATCCCGGAGTGTGTGTGAGTGACAGGGAATCCCAGAGTGTGTGCGAGAGATAGGGAATCCCAGAGTGTCCCAGATTGCGTGTGACAGATATGGAATCTCAGGGTGTGTGAGAGAGATAGGGACTCACAGAGTGTGAGAGTGAGGGAATCCCAGAGGATATGAGAGAGATGGAATCTCAGAGATTCGCAGAGTGTGTGTGCGAGAGAGGGAATCCCAGACAGTCCCAGAGCGTTTGTGAGAGATAGGGAATCCCAGAGAGTCCCCGAGTGTGTGTGAGAGATAGGGAATCCCAGAGTGTGTGTGAGAGAATCCCAGAGAGTTCCCGAGTGTGTTTGAGAGATAGAGAATCCAGAGTGTCCTCGAATGTGTGTGAGAGAGTCCCAATGAGTCCCCAAGTGTGTGTGAGAGGTAGGGAATCCGAGAGTGTGTGTGAGAGGTAGGGAATCCCAGAGTGTCCCCGAGTGTGTTTGAGAGATAGAGAATCCCAGATTGTCCCCGAATGTGTGTGAGAGATAGTTAATCCCAGAGTTTGTTTGAGAGTTAGGGAATCCCAGAGTGTGTATGAAAGATAGGGAATCCCAGGGTGTCCCAGAGTGTGTGTGAGAGATAGGGACTCACAGAGGGTGTGAGTGAGGGAATCCCAGAGTATCTGAGAGAGATGGAATCTCAGAGATTCGCAGTGTGTGTGTGAGAGTGGGAATCCCAGAGTGTGTGTGAGACAGGTAATCCCAGAGAGTCCCAGAGTGTGTGTGAGAGATAGGGAATCCCAGAGAGTGAGTGAGTGATAGGGAATCCCAGCGAGTACCCGAGTGTGTGTGAGAGATAGGGAATCCCAGAGAGTCCCCGAGTGTGTGTGAGAGATAGGGAATCCCAGAGTGTGTGTGAGAGATATGGAACCGCAGAGTGTCCCCGAGTGTGTTTGAGAGATAGAGAATCCCAGAGTGTCCCCGAATGTGTGTGAGAGAGTCCCAGTGAGTCCCCGAGTGTGTGTGAGTGATAGGGACTCCCAGAGTGTCCCCGAGTGTGTGTGAGATATAGGGAATCCCAGAGAGTCCCCGAGTGTGTGTGAGAGATAGGGAATCCCTGAGTGTGTGTGAGAGATGGGGACTCCCAGAGTGTCCCTGAGTGTGTGTGAGAGAAAGGGAATCCCAGAGAGTGTGTGAGAGATAGGGAATCCCAGAGTGTGTGTGAGGGATAGGGAATCCCAGAGTGTCCCGGAGTGTGTGTGAGAGATAGGGAATCCCCGAGTGTGTGTGAGATATCGGGAATCCCAGAGTGTGTGTGAGAGATGGGGACTCCCAGAGAGTCCCCGAGTGTGTGTGATAGAATCCCAGAGAGTCCCCGAGTGTGTGTGAGAGATAGGGAATCCCAGAGAGTCGCCGAGTGTGTGTGAGAGATAGGGAATCCCAGAGAGTCGCCGAGTGTGTGTGAGAGATAGTGAATCCCAGAGATCCCCGAGTGTGTGTGAGATAGGGAATCTCCGAGTGTGTTTGAGAGATAGGGAATCCCAGAGTGTGTGTGATAGAATCCCAAAGAGTCCGAGACTGTGTGTGAAAGATAGGGCATCCCTGAGAGTTCCCGAGTGTGTGTGAGAGATAGGGAATCCCCGAGTGTGTGTGAGAGATAGGGAATCCCAGAGAGTCCCCGTGTGTGTGTGAGCGAAAGGGAGTCCCAGAGAGTCCGCGAGTGTGTGCGAGGGATAGGGAATCCCAGAGAGTCTCCGAGTGTGTGTGAGATGTAGGGAATCCCAGTGTGTGCGTGAGAGAAACCCAGAGAGTTCCCGAGTGTGTTTGAGAGATAGGGAATCCCAGTGAGTCCCCGAGTGTTTGTGAGAGATACGTAATCCCAGAGAGTCCCCGAGAGTGTGTGAGATGTAGGGAATCCCAGAGAGTCCCCGAGTGTGTGTGAGAGAAAGGGAATCCCAGAGAGTCCCCGAGTGTGTGTGAGAGATAGGGAATCCCAGAGTGTGTTTGAGAGAGAGGGAATCCCAGAGTATGTGTGAGAGAGAGGGAATCCCAGAGAGTGTGTAAGGGATAGGGAATCCCAGAGTGTCCCGGAGTTTGTGTGAGAGATAGGGAATCCCCGAGTGTGTGTGAGAGATAGGGAATCCCCGAGTGTGTGTGAGAGATCGGGAATCCCCGAGTGTGTGTGAGAGATAGGGAATCCCCGAGTGTGTGTGAGAGATCGGGAATCACCGAGTGTGTGTGAGAGATCGGGAATGCCAGAGGCTCCCCGAGTGTGTGTGAGAGATCGGGAATCCCAGAGAGTCCCCGAGTGTGTGTGAGATGTAGGGAATCCCAGAGAGTCCCCGAGTGTGTGTGAGAGAAAGGGAATCCCAGAGAGTCCCCGAGTGTGTGTGAGAGATAGGGAATCCCAGAGTGTGTTTGAGAGAGAGGGAATCCCCGAGTGTGTGTGAGAGATAGGGAATCCCAGAGTGTGTTTGAGAGAGAGGGAATCCCAGAGAGTGTGTGAGAGATAGGGAAACCCAGAGTGTGTGTGAGAGATAGGTAATCCCAGAGTGTGTGTGAGGGATAGGGAATCCCAGAGTGTCCCTGAGTGTGTGTGAGAGAAAGGGAATCCCAGAGAGTCCCCGTGTGTGTGTGAGCGAAAGGGAGTCCCAGAGAGTCCCCGAGTGTGTGTGATAGAATCCCAGAGAGTCCTCGAGTGTGTGCGAGAGATAGGGAATCCCAGAGAGTCCCCGGGTGTGTGTGATAGAATCCCAGAGAGTCCCCGAGTGTGTGTGAGAGAAAGGGAATCCCAGAGAGTCACCGAGTGTGTGTGACAAATAGGGAATCCCAGAGAGTCCCCGAGTGTGTGTGAGAGATAGGGAATTCAAGAGTGTGTGTGAGAGATAGGGAATCCCATTGTGTGCGTGAGTGAATCCCAGAGAGTTCCCGAGTGTGTTTGAGAGATAGGGAATCCCAGAGTGTCCCGGAATGTGTGTGAGAGAATCCCAGAGAGTCCCCGAGTGTGTGCGAGAGATAGGGAATCCCAGAGAGTCCCCGAGTGTGTGTGATAGAATCCCAGAGAGTCCCCGAGTGTGTGTGAGAGATAGGGAATCCCAGAGAGTCGCCGAGTGTGTGTGAGAGATAGGGAATCCCAGAGAGTCGCCAAGTGTGTGTGAGAGATGGTGAATCCCAGAGATCCCCGAGTGTGTGTGAGAGATAGGGAATCCCCGAGTGTGTTTGAGAGATAGGGAATCCCAGAGTGTGTGTGATAGAATCCCAAAGAGTCCGAGACTGTGTGTGAAACATAGGGCATCCCTGAGAGTTCCCGAGTGTGTGTGAGAGATAGGGAATCCCAGCGTATCCAGAGTGTGTGTGAGAGATAGGGATCCCAGAGAGTCCCCGTGTGTGTGTGAGCGAAAGGGAGTCCCAGAGACTCCCCGAGTGTGTTTGATAGAATCCCAGAGAGTCCTCGAGTGTGTGCGAGGGATAGGGAATCCCAGAGAGTCTCCGAGTGTTTGTGAGAGATACGTAATCCCAGAGAGTCCCCGAGAGTGTGTGAGATGTAGGGAATCCCAGAGAGTCCCCGAGTGTGTGTGAGAGAAAGGGAATCCCAGAGAGTCCCCGAGTGTGTGTGAGAGATAGGGAATCCCAGAGTGTGTTTGAGAGAGAGGGAATCCCAGAGTGTGTTTGAGAGAGAGGGAATCCCAGAGTGTGTTTGAGAGAGAGGGAATCCCAGAGTGTGTTTGAGAGAGAGGGAATCCCAGAGTGTGTGTGAGGGATAGGGAATCCCAGAGTGTGTGTGAGGGATAGGGAATCCCAGAGTGTCCTGGTGTGTGTGTGAGAGATGGGGAATCCCCGAGTGTGTGTGAGATATCGGGAATCCCCGAGTGTGTGTGAGAGATGGGGACTCCCAGAGTGTCCCTGAGTGTGTGTGAGAGAAAGGGAAACCCAGAGAGTTCCCGAGTGTGTTTGAGAGATAGGGAATCCCAGTGAGTCCCCGAGTGTTTGAGAGAGATACGTAATCCCAGAGAGTCCCCGAGAGTGTGTGAGATGTAGGGAATCCCAGAGAGTCCCCGAGTGTGTGTGAGAGAAAAGGAATCCCAGTGAGTCCCCGAGTGTGTGTGAGAGATAGGGAATCCCAGAGTGTGTTTGAGAGAGAGGGAATCCCAGGTGTGTTTGAGAGAGAGGGAATCCCAGAGTGTGTGTGAGAGAGAGGGAATCCCAGAGTGTGTGTAAGGGATAGGTAATCTCAGAGTGTCCCGGAGTGTGTGTGAGAGATAGGGAATCCCCGAGTGTGTGTGAGAGATCGGGAATGCCAGAGACTGCCCGAGTGTGTGAGAGAGATCGAGAATCCCAGAGGGTCCCCGAGTGTGTGTGAGAGATAGGGAATCCCAGAGTGTGTTTGAGAGAGAGGGAATCCCAGAGGGTGTTTGAGAGAGAGGGAATCCCAGAGGGTGTTTGAGAGAGAGGGAATCCCAGAGTGTGTGTGAGAGAGGGAATCCCAGAGAGTGTGTGAGTGATAGGGAATCCCAGAGTGTGTGTGAGAGATAGGGAATCCCAGAGTGTGTGTGAGAGATAGGGAATCCCAGAGTGTCCCGGAGTGTGTGTGAGAGATGGGGAATCCCCGAGTGTGTGTGAGATATCGGGAATCCCCGAGTGTGTGTGAGAGATGGGGACTCCCAGAGTGTCCCTGAGTGTGTGTGAGAGAAAGGGAATCCCAGAGAGTCTCCGAGTGTGTGTGATAGAATCCCAGAGAGTCCTCGAGTGTGTGCGAGGGATAGGGAATCCCAGAGAGTCTCCGAGTGTGTGTGAGATGTAGGGAATCCCAGTGTGTGCGTGATAGAAACCCAGAGAGTTCCCGAGTGTGTTTGAGAGATAGGGAATCCCAGTGAGTCCCCGAGTGTTTGTGAGAGATACGTCATCCCAGAGAGTCCCCGAGAGTGTGTGAGATGTAGGGAATCCCAGAGAGTCCCCGAGTGTGTGTGAGAGAAAGGGAATCCCAGAGAGTCCCCGAGTGTGTGAGAGAGATAGGGAATCCCAGAGTGTGTTTGAGAGAGAGAGAATCCCAGAGTGTATGTGAGAGAGAGGGAATCCCAGAGAGTGTGTAAGGGATAGGGAATCCCAGAGTGTCCCGGAGTGTGTGTGAGAGATAGGGAACCCCCGAGTGTGTTTGAGAGATCGGGAATGCCAGAGACTCCCCGAGTGTGTGTGAGAGATCAGGAATCCCAGAGAGTCCCCGAGTGTGTGTGAGAGATAGGGAATCCCAGAGTGTGTTTGAGAGAGAGGGAATCCCAGAGAGTGTGTGAGAGAGAGGGAATCCCAGAGAGTGTGTGAGAGATAGGGAATCCCAGAGTGTGTGTGAGGGATAGGGAATCCCAGAGTGTCCCGGAGTGTGTGTGAGAGAAAGGGAATCCCAGAGAGTCCCCGTGTGTGTGAAAGCGAAAGGGAGTCCCAGAGAGTCCCCGAGTGTGTGTGATAGAATCCCAGAGAGTCCTCGAGTGTGTGCGAGAGATAGGGAATCCCAGAGAGTCCCCGAGTGTGTGTGATAGAATCCCAAAGAGTCCCCGAGTGTGTGTGAGAGAAAGGGAATCCCAGAGAGTCACCGAGTGTGTGTGACAAATAGGGAATCGCAGAGAGTCCCCGAGTGTGTGTGATAGATAGGGAATTCAAGAGTGTGTGCGAATGATAGGGAATCCCAGAGAGTCTCCGAGTGTGTGTGAGAGATAGGGAATCCCGTTGTGTGCGTGAGTGAATCCCAGAGAGTTCCCGAGTGTGTTTGAGAGATAGGGAATCCCAGAGTGTCCCGGAATGTGTGTGAGAGAATCCCAGAGAGTCCCCGAGTGTGTGTGAGAGAATCCCAGCGAGTCCCCGAATGTGTTTGAGAGATAGGGAATCCCAGGGTGTCCCCGAGTGTGTGTGAGAGATACGGAATCCCCGAGTGTGTGTGAGAGATAGGGAATCCCCGAGTGTGTGTGAGTGACAGGGACTCCCAGATCGTCCCCGCGTGTGTGAGAGAGACAGGGAATCCCAGAGAGTCCCCGAGTGTGTGTGACAGAATCCCAGAGAGTCCCCGAGTGTGTGTGAGAGATAGGGAATCCCAGACAGTCCCCGAATGTGTATGAGAGATAGGGAATCCCAAGGTGTCCCAGAGTGTGTGTGAGAGATACGGAATCCCAGAGTGTGTGTGAGAGATAGGGAATCCCAGAGTGTCCCCGAGTGTGTGTGAGAGAATGCCAGAGAGTCTCCGAGTGTGTGTGAAAGAAAGGGAATCCCTGAGTGTGTGTGAGATATAGGGAATCCCAGAGTGTGTGTGAGAGATAGGGAATCCCAGAGTGTGTGTGAGAGATAGGGAATCCCAGAGAGTCTCCGTGTGTGTGTGAGAGATAGGGAAGCGAAGACAATCCCCGAGTGTGTGTGAAAGATAGGGAATCCCAAAGTGTTTGTGAGAGATAGGGAATCCCTGAGTGTGTGTGAGAGATGGGGACTCCCTGAGAGTCCCAGAGTCTGTGTAAGAGATAGGGAATCCCAGAGTGTGTGTGAGAGATAGGGAATCCCAGAGTGTGTGTGAGAGATAGGGAATCCCAGAGTGTGTGTGTGAAATGGGGAATCCCAGAGAGTCCCTGAGTGTGTGTGAGAGATAGGGAAACCCAGAGTGTGTGAGAGAGATAGGGAAACCCAGAGTGTGTGTGAGAGATAGGGAGTCCCAGAGTGTGTGTGAGAGATAGGGAATCCCAGAGAGTCGCCGCGTGTGTGTGAGAGATAGGGAAGCGAAGACAGTCGCCGAGTGTGTGTGAGAGATAGGGAATCCCAGAGCGTCCCCGAGTGTGTGTGATAGAATCCCAGAGAGTTCCCGCGTGTGTGTGAGAGAATCCCAGTGTGTACTCGAGTGTGTGTGAGAGAAAGGGAATCCCAGAGTGTGTGTGAGAGATAGGGAATCCCAGAGTGTGTGTGAGAGATAGGGAATCCCAGAGTGTGTGTGAGAGATAGGGAATCCCAGAGTGTGTGTGAGAGATAGGGAATCCCAGAGTGTGTGTGAGAAATGGGGAATCCCAGAGAGTCCCTGAGTGTGTGTGAGAGATAGGGAAACCCAGAGTGTGTGAGAGAGATAGGGAAACCCAGAGTGTGTGTGAGAGATAGGGAGTCCCAGAGTGTGTGTGAGAGATAGGGAATCCCAGAGAGTCGCCGCGTGTGTGTGAGAGATAGGGAAGCGAAGACAGTCGCCGAGTGTGTGTGAGAGATAGGGAATCCCAGAGAGTCCCCGAGTGTGTGTGATAGAATCCCAGAGAGTTCCCGCGAGTGTGTGAGAGAATCCCAGTGTGTACTCGAGTGTGTGTGAGAGAAAGGGAATCCCAGAGAGTCCCCGAGTGTGTGTGACAAATAGGGAATCCCAGAGAGTCCCCGAGTGTGTATGAGAGATAGGGAATCCAAGAGTGTGTGTGAGAGATAGGGAATCCCAGTGTGTGCGTGAGAGAATCCCAGAGAGTTCCCGAGTGTGTTTGAGAGATAGGGAATCCCAGAGTGTCCCCGAATGTGTGTGAGAGTATCCCAGTGAATCCCAGAGTGTGTGTGAGAGATACGTAATCCCAGAGACTCCCCGAGTGTGTGTGAGAGATGGGGAATCCCAGAGAGTCCCCGAGTGTGTGTGAGAGAATCCAAGAGAGTCCCCGAGTGTGTGTGAGAGATAGGGAATCCCAGAGTGTGTGTGAGAGATAGGGATACCCAGAGTGTGTGTGAGAGATAGGGAATCCCCTAGTGTGTGAGAAAGATAGGGAATCCCTGATTGTGTGTGAGAGATAGGGAATCCCAGAGAGTCCCTGAGTGTGTGTGAGAGATAGGGAATCCCAGAGAGTCGCCGAGTGTGTGTGAGAGATAGGGAATCCCAGAGAGTCGCCGAGTGTGTGTGAGAGATAGTGAATCCCAGAGATCCCCGAGTGTGTGTGAGAGATAGGGAATCCCCGAGTGTGTTTGAGAGATAGGGAATCCCAGAGTGTGTGTGATAGAATCCCAAAGAGTCCGAGACTGTGTGTGAAAGATAGGGCATCCCTGAGAGTTCCCGAGTGTGTGTGAGAGATAGGGAATCCCAGCGTATCCAGAGTGTGTGTGAGAGATAGGGATCCCAGAGAGTCCCCGAGTGTGTGTGAGAGATAGGGAATCCCCGAGTGTGTGTGAGAGATAGGGAATCCCAGGGAGTCCCCGAGTGTGTGTGAGAGATACGTAATCCCAGAGAGTCCCCGAGTGTGTGTGAGAGATAGGGAATCCCAGAGAGTCTCCAAGTGTGTGTGAGAGATAGGGAATCACAGAGAGTCCAAGAATGTGTTTGTGATAGGGAATCCCAGAGAGCCTCCGAGTGTATGTGATAGAATCCCAGAGAGTCCCCGAGTGTCTGTGATAGAATCCCAGAGAGTCGCCGAGTGTGTGTGAGAGATAGGGAATCCCAGAAATCCCCGAGTGTGTTTGAGAGATAGGGAATCCCAGAGTGTGTGTGATAGAATCCCAAAGAGTCCCAGACTGTGTGTGAGAGATAGGGCATCCCTGAGAGTTCCCGAGTGTGTGTGAGAGATAGGAAATCCCAGCGTGTCCAGAGTGTGTGTGAGAGATAGGGATCCCAGAGAGTCCCCGAGTGTGTGTGAGAGATAGGGAATCCCCGAGTGTGTGTGAGAGATAGGGAATCCCAGGGTGTCCCCGAGTGTGTGTCAGAAATAAGTAATCCCAGAGAGTCCCCGAGTGTGTGTGAGAGACAGGGAATCCCCGAGTGAGTGTGAGAGATAGGGAATCCCAGAGTGTGTGTGATAGAATCCCAGAGAGTCAAAGACTGTGTGTGAGAGATAGGGAATCCCAGAGAGTTGCCGAGTGTGTGCAAGAGATAGGGAATCCCAGAGAGTCACCGAGTGTGTGTGAGAGATAGGGAATCCCCGAGTGTGTGTGAGAGATAGGGAATCCCAGAGTGTGTGTGATAGAATCCCAGAGAGTCAAAGACTGTGTGTGAGAGATAGGGAATCCCAGAGAGTTGCCGAGTGTGTGTGAGAGATAGTGAATCCCAGAGAGTCCCCGAGTGTGCGTGTGAGAGAATCCCAGAGAGTCCCCGAGTGTGTTTGAGAGATAGGGAATCCCAGAGTGTGTGTGAGAGATACGTAATCCCAGAGAGTCTCAGAGTGTGTGTGAGAGATAGGGAATCCCCGAGAGTGTGTGAGGGATACGTAATCCCAGAGAGTCTCAGAGTGTGTGTGAGAGATAGGGAATCCCCGAGTGTGTGTGAGAGATAGGGAATCCCCGAGTGTGTGTGAGTGACAGGGACTCCCAGAGAGTCCCCGCGTGTGTGAGAGAGACAGGGAATCCCAGAGAGTCCCCGAGTGTGTGTGACAGAATCCCAGAGAGTCCCCGAGTGTGTGTGAGAGATAGGGAATCCCAGACAGTCCCCGAATGTGTATGAGAGATAGGGAATCCCAGGGTGTCCCAGAGTGTGTGTGAGAGATACGGAATCCCAGAGTGTGTGTGAGAGATAGGGAATCCCAGAGTGTCCCCGAGTGTGTGTGAGAGAATGCCAGAGAGTCTCCGAGTGTGTGTGAAAGAGAGGGAATCCCTGAGTGTGTGTGAGAGATGGGGACTCCCAGAGAGTCCCTGAGTGTGTGTGAGATATAGGGAATCCCAGAGTGTGTGTGAGAGATAGGGAATCCCAGAGTGTGTGTGAGAGATAGGGAATCCCAGAGAGTCTCCGCGTGTGTGTGAGAGATAGGGAAGCGAAGACAGTCCCCGAGTGTGTGTGAAAGATAGGGAATCCCAAAGTGTTTGTGAGAGATAGGGAATCCCTGAGTGTGTGTGAGAGATGGGGACTCCCTGAGAGTCCCAGAGTCTGTGTGAGAGATAGGGAATCCCAGAGTGTGTGTGAGAGATAGGGAATCCCAGAGTGTGTGTGAGAGATAGGGAATCCCAGAGTGTGTGTGAGAAATGGGGAATCCCAGAGAGTCCCTGAGTGTGTGTGAGAGATAGGGAAACCCAGAGTGTGTGAGAGAGATAGGGAAACCCAGAGTGTGTGTGAGAGATAGGGAGTCCCAGAGTGTGTGTGAGAGATAGGGAATCCCAGAGAGTCGCCGCGTGTGTGTGAGAGATAGGGAGGCGAAGACAGTCGCCGAGTGTGTGTGAGAGATAGGGAATCCCAGAGAGTCCCCGAGTGTGTGTGATAGAATCCCAGAGAGTTCCCGCGTGTGTGTGAGAGAATCCCAGTGTGTACTCGAGTGTGTGTGAGAGAAAGGGAATCCCAGAGTGTGTGTGAGAGATAGGGAATCCCAGAGTGTGTGTGAGAGATAGGGAATCCCAGAGTGTGTGTGAGAGATAGGGAATCCCAGAGTGTGTGTGAGAGATAGGGAATCCCAGAGTGTGTGTGAGAAATGGGGAATCCCAGAGAGTCCCTGAGTGTGTGTGAGAGATAGGGAAACCCAGAGTGTGTGAGAGAGATAGGGAAACCCAGAGTGTGTGTGAGAGATAGGGAGTCCCAGAGTGTGTGTGAGAGATAGGGAATCCCAGAGAGTCGCCGCGTGTGTGTGAGAGATAGGGAAGCGAAGACAGTCGCCGAGTGTGTGTGAGAGATAGGGAATCCCAGAGAGTCCCCGAGTGTGTGTGATAGAATCCCAGAGAGTTCCCGCGAGTGTGTGAGAGAATCCCAGTGTGTACTCGAGTGTGTGTGAGAGAAAGGGAATCCCAGAGAGTCCCCGAGTGTGTGTGACAAATAGGGAATCCCAGAGAGTCCCCGAGTGTGTATGAGAGATAGGGAATCCAAGAGTGTGTGTGAGAGATAGGGAATCCCAGTGTGTGCGTGAGAGAATCCCAGAGAGTTCCCGAGTGTGTTTGAGAGATAGGGAATCCCAGAGTGTCCCCGAATGTGTGTGAGAGTATCCCAGTGAGTCCCAGAGTGTGTGTGAGAGATACGTAATCCCAGAGACTCCCCGAGTGTGTGTGAGAGATGGGGAATCCCAGAGAGTCCCCGAGTGTGTGTGAGAGAATCCAAGAGAGTCCCCGAGTGTGTGTGAGAGATAGGGAATCCCAGAGTGTGTGTGAGAGATAGGGATACCCAGAGTGTGTGTGAGAGATAGGGAATCCCCTAGTGTGTGAGAAAGATAGGGAATCCCTGATTGTGTGTGAGAGATAGGGAATCCCAGAGAGTCCCTGAGTGTCTGTGAGAGATAGGGAATCCCAGAGAGTCGCCGAGTGTGTGTGAGAGATAGGGAATCCCAGAGAGTCGCCGAGTGTGTGTGAGAGATAGGGAATCCCAGAGAGTCGCCGAGTGTGTGTGAGAGATAGTGAATCCCAGAGATCCCCGAGTGTGTGTGAGAGATAGGGAATCCCCGAGTGTGTTTGAGAGATAGGGAATCCCAGAGTGTGTGTGATAGAATCCCAAAGAGTCCGAGACTGTGTGTGAAAGATAGGGCATCCCTGAGAGTTCCCGAGTGTGTGTGAGAGATAGGGAATCCCAGCGTATCCAGAGTGTGTGTGAGAGATAGGGATCCCAGAGAGTCCCCGAGTGTGTGTGAGAGATAGGGAATCCCCGAGTGTGTGTGAGAGATAGGGAATCTCAGGGAGTCCCCGAGTGTGTGTGAGAGATACGTAATCCCAGAGAGTCCCCGAGTGTGTGTGAGAGATAGGGAATCCCAGAGAGTCTCCAAGTGTGTGTGAGAGATAGGGAATCACAGAGAGTCCAAGAATGTGTTTGTGATAGGGAATCCCAGAGAGCCTCCGAGTGTATGTGATAGAATCCCAGAGAGTCCCCGAGTGTCTGTGATAGAATCCCAGAGAGTCGCCGAGTGTGTGTGAGAGATAGGGAATCCCAGAAATCCCCGAGTGTGTTTGAGAGATAGGGAATCCCAGAGTGTGTGTGATAGAATCCCAAAGAGTCCCAGACTGTGTGTGAGAGATAGGGCATCCCTGAGAGTTCCCGAGTGTGTGTGAGAGATAGGAAATCCCAGCGTGTCCAGAGTGTGTGTGAGAGATAGGGATCCCAGAGAGTCCCCGAGTGTGTGTGAGAGATAGGGAATCCCCGAGTGTGTGTGAGAGATAGGGAATCCCAGGGTGTCCCCGAGTGTGTGTCAGAAATAAGTAATCCCAGAGAGTCCCCGAGTGTGTGTGAGAGACAGGGAATCCCCGAGTGAGTGTGAGAGATAGGGAATCCCAGAGTGTGTGTGATAGAATCCCAGAGAGTCAAAGACTGTGTGTGAGAGATAGGGAATCCCAGAGAGTTGCCGAGTGTGTGCAAGAGATAGGGAATCCCAGAGAGTCACCGAGTGTGTGTGAGAGATAGGGAATCCCCGAGTGTGTGTGAGAGATAGGGAATCCCAGAGTGTGTGTGATAGAATCCCAGAGAGTCAAAGACTGTGTGTGAGAGATAGGGAATCCCAGAGAGTTGCCGAGTGTGTGCGAGAGATAGTGAATCCCAGAGAGTCCCCGAGTGTGCGTGTGAGAGAATCCCAGAGAGTCCCCGAGTGTGTTTGAGAGATAGGGAATCCCAGAGTGTGTGTGAGAGATACGTAATCCCAGAGAGTCTCAGAGTGTGTGTGAGAGATAGGGAATCCCCGAGAGTGTGTGAGGGATACGTAATCCCAGAGAGTCTCAGAGTGTGTGTGAGAGATAGGGAATCCCCGAGAGTGTGTGAGAGATAGGGAATCCCGGAGAGTGTGTGAGGGATAGGGAATCCCAGAGAGTCTCAGAGTGTGTGTGAGAGATAGGGAATCCCCGAGAGTGTGTGAGGGATAGGGAATCCCCGAGTGTGTGTGAGAGATAGGGAATCCCAGAGAGTCCCCGTGTGTGTGTGAGCGAAAGGGAGTCCCAGAGAGTCCCCGAGTGTGTGCGAGGGATAGGGAATCCCAGAGAGTCTCCGAGCGTGTGTGAGATGTAGGGAATCCCAGTGTGTGCGTGAGAGAAACCCAGAGAGTTCCCGAGTGTGTTTGAGAGATAGGGAATCCCAGTGAGTCCCCGAGTGTTTGTGAGAGATACGTAATCCCAGAGAGTCCCCGAGAGTGTGTGAGATGTAGGGAATCCCAGAGAGTCCCCGAGTGTGTGTGAGAGAAAGGGAATCCCAGAGAGTCCCCGAGTGTGTGTGAGAGATAGGGAATCCCAGAGTGTGTTTGAGAGAGAGGGAATCCCAGAGTATGTGTGAGAGAGAGGGAATCCCAGAGAGTGTGTAGGGATAGGGAATCCCAGAGTGTCCCGGAGTGTGTGTGAGAGATAGGGAATCCCCGAGTGTGTGTGAGAGATAGGGAATCCCCGAGTGTGTGTGAGAGATCGGGAATCACCGAGTGTGTGTGAGAGATCGGGAATGCCAGAGACTCCCCGAGTGTGTGTGAGAGATCGGGAATCCCAGAGAGTCCCCGAGTGTGTGTGAGATGTAGGGAATCCCAGAGAGTCCCCGAGTGTGTGTGAGAGAAAGGGAATCCCAGAGAGTCCCCGAGTGTGTGTGAGAGATAGGGAATCCCAGAGTGTGTTTGAGAGAGAGGGAATCCCCGAGTGTGTGTGATAGATAGGGAATCCCAGAGTGTGTTTGAGAGAGAGGGAATCCCAGAGAGTGCGTGAGAGATAGGGAATCCCAGAGTGTGTGTGAGAGATAGGTAATCCCAGAGTGTGTGTGAGGGATAGGGAATCCCAGAGTGTCCCTGAGTGTGTGTGAGAGAAAGGGAATCCCAGAGAGTCCCCGTGTGTGTGTGAGCGAAAGGGAGTCCCAGAGAGTCCCCGAGTGTGTGTGATAGAATCCCAGAGAGTCCTCGAGTGTGTGCGAGAGATAGGGAATCCCAGAGAGTCCCCGAGTGTGTGTGATAGAATCCCAGAGAGTCCCCGAGAGTGTGTGAGAGAAAGGGAATCCCAGAGAGTCACCGAGTGTGTGTGACAAATAGGGAATCCCAGAGAGTCCCCGAGTGTGTGTGAGAGATAGGGAATTCAAGAGTGTGTGTGAGAGATAGGGAATCCCATTGTGTGCGTGAGTGAATCCCAGAGAGTTCCCGAGTGTGTTTGAGAGATAGGGAATCCCAGAGTGTCCCGGAATGTGTGTGAGAGAATCCCAGAGAGTCGCCGAGTGTGTGTGAGAGATAGTGAATTCCAGAGATCCCCGAGTGTGTGTGAGAGATAGGGAATCCCCGAGTGTGTTTGAGAGATAGGGAATCCCAGAGTGTGTGTGATAGAATCCCAAAGAGTCCGAGACTGTGTGTGAAAGATAGGGCATCCCTGAGAGTTCCCGAGTGTGTGTGAGAGATAGGGAATCCCAGCGTATCCAGAGTGTGTGTGAGAGATAGGGATCCCAGAGAGTCCCCGTGTGTGTGTGAGCGAAAGGGAGTCCCAGAGACTCCCCGAGTGTGTTTGATAGAATCCCAGAGAGTCCTCGAGTGTGTGCGAGGGATAGGGAATCCCAGAGAGTCTCCGAGTGTTTGTGAGAGATACGTAATCCCAGAGAGTCCCCGAGAGTGTGTGAGATGTAGGGAATCCCAGAGAGTCCCCGAGTGTGGGTGAGAGAAAGGGAATCCCAGAGAGTCCCCGAGTGTGTGTGAGAGATAGGGAATCCCAGAGTGTGTTTGAGAGAGAGGGAATCCCAGAGTGTGTTTGAGAGAGAGGGAATCCCAGAGTGTGTTTGAGAGAGAGGGAATCCCAGAGTGAGTTTGAGAGAGAGGGAATCCCAGAGTGTGTGTGAGAGAGGGAATCCCAGAGAGTGTGTGAGTGATAGGGAATCCCAGAGTGTGTGTGAGAGATAGGGAATCCCAGAGTGTGTGTGAGGGATAGGGAATCCCAGAGTGTCCCGGTGTGTGTGTGAGAGATGGGGAATCCCCGAGTGTGTGTGAGATATCGGGAATCCCCGAGTGTGTGTGAGAGATGAGGATTCCCAGAGTGTCCCTGAATGTGTGTGAGAGAAAGGGAAACCCAGAGAGTTCCCGAGTGTGTTTGAGAGATAGGGAATCCCAGTGAGTCCCCGAGTGTTTGAGAGAGATACGTAATCCCAGAGAGTCCCCGAGAGTGTGTGAGATGTAGGGAATCCCAGAGAGTCCCCGAGTGTGTGTGAGAGAAAGGGAATCCCAGAGAGTCCCCGAGTTTGTGTGAGAGATAGGGAATCCCAGAGTGTGTTTGAGAGAGAGGGAATCCCAGAGTGTGTTTGAGAGAGAGGGAATCCCAGAGTGTGTGTGAGAGAGAGGGAATCCCAGAGTGTGTGTGAGAGAGAGGGAATCCCAGAGTGTCCCGGAGTGTGTGTGAGAGATAGGGAATCCCCGAGTGTGTGTGAGAGATCGGGAATGCCAGAGACTGCCCGAGTGTGTGAGAGAGATCGAGAATCCCAGAGGGTCCCCGAGTGTGTGTGAGAGTTGGGAATCCCAGAGTGTGTTTGAGAGAGACGGAATCCCAGAGGGTGTTTGAGAGAGAGGGAATCCCAGAGGGTGTTTGAGAGAGAGGGAATCCCAGAGTGTGTGTGAGAGAGGGAATCCCAGAGAGTGTGTGAGTGATAGGGAATCCCAGAGTGTGTGTGAGAGATAGGGAATCCCAGAGTGTCCCGGAGTGTGTGTGAGAGATGGGGAATCCCCGAGTGTGTGTGCGATATCGGGAATCCCCGAGTGTGTGTGAGAGATGGGGACTCCCAGAGTGTCCCTGAGTGTGTGTGAGAGAAAGGGAATCCCAGAGAGTCTCCGAGTGTGTGTGATAGAATCCCAGAGAGTCCTCGAGTGTGTGCGAGGGATAGGGAATCCCAGAGAGTCTCCGAGTGTGTGTGAGATGTAGGGAATCCCAGTGTGTGCGTGATAGAAACCCAGAGAGTTCCCGAGTGTGTTTGAGAGATAGGGAATCCCAGTGAGTCCCCGAGTGTTTGTGAGAGATACGTCATCCCAGAGAGTCCCCGAGAGTGTGTGAGATGTAGGGAATCCCAGAGAGTCCCCGAGTGTGTGTGAGAGAAAGGGAATCCCAGAGAGTCCCCGAGTGTGTGTGAGAGATAGGGAATCCCAGAGTGTGTTTGAGAGAGAGAGAGAATCCCAGAGTGTATGTGAGAGAGAGGGAATCCCAGAGAGTGTGTAAGGGATAGGGAATCCCAGAGTGTCCCGGAGTGTGTGTGAGAGATAGGGAACCCCCGAGTGTGTGTGAGAGATCGGGAATGCCAGAGACTCCCCGAGTGTGTGTGAGAGATCAGGAATCCCAGAGAGTCCCCGAGTGTGTGTGAGAGATAGGGAATCCCAGAGTGTGTTTGAGAGAGAGGGAATCCCAGAGAGTGTGTGAGAGAGAGGGAATCCCAGAGAGTGTGTGAGAGATAGGGAATCCCAGAGTGTGTGTGAGGGATAGGGAATCCCAGAGTGTCCTGGAGTGTTTGAAAGAGATAGGGAATCCCCGAGTGTGTGTGAGATATCGGGAATCCCCGAGTGTGTGTGAGAGATGGGGACTCCCAGAGTGTCCCTGAGTGTGTGTGAGAGAAAGGGAATCCCAGAGAGTCCCCGTGTGTGTGAAAGCGAAAGGGAGTCCCAGAGAGTCCCCGAGTGTGTGTGATAGAATCCCAGAGAGTCCTCGAGTGTGTGCGAGAGATAGGGAATCCCAGAGAGTCCCCGAGTGTGTGTGATAGAATCCCAAAGAGTCCCGGAGTGTGTGTGAGAGAAAGGGAATCCCAGAGAGTCACCGAGTGTGTGTGACAAATAGGGAATCCCAGAGAGTCCCCGAGTGTGTGTGATAGATAGGGAATTCAAGAGTGTGTGCGAGAGATAGGGAATCCCAGAGAGTCCCCGAGTGTGTGTGATAGAATCCCAGAGAGTTCCCGCGAGTGTGTGAGAGAATCCCAGTGTGTACTCGAGTGTGTGTGAGAGAAAGGGAATCCCAGAGAGTCCCCGAGTGTGTGTGACAAATAGGGAATCCCAGAGAGTCCCCGAGTGAGTATGAGAGATAGGGAATCCAAGAGTGTGTGAGAGAGATAGGGAATCCCAATGTGTGCGTGAGAGAATCCCAGAGAGTTCCCGAGTGTGTTTGAGAGATAGGGAATCCCCGAGAGTGTGTGAGGGATAGGGAATCCCCGAGTGTGAGTGAGAGATAGGGAATCCCAGAGAGTCCCCGTGTGTGTGTGAGCGAAAGGGAGTCCCAGAGAGTCCCCGAGTGTGTGCGAGGGATAGGGAATCCCAGAGAGTCTCCGAGCGTGTGTGAGATGTAGGGAATCCCAGTGTGTGCGTGAGAGAAACCCAGAGAGTTCCCGAGTGTGTTTGAGAGATAGGGAATCCCAGTGAGTCCCCGAGTGTTTGTGAGAGATACGTAATCCCAGAGAGTCCCCGAGAGTGTGTGAGATGTAGGGAATCCCAGAGAGTCCCCGAGTGTGTGTGAGAGAAAGGGAATCCCAGAGAGTCCCCGAGTGTGTGTGAGAGATAGGGAATCCCAGAGTGTGTTTGAGAGAGAGGGAATCCCAGAGTATGTGTGAGAGAGAGGGAATCCCAGAGAGTGTGTAGGGATAGGGAATCCCAGAGTGTCCCGGAGTGTGTGTGAGAGATAGGGAATCCCCGAGTGTGTGTGAGAGATGGGGACTCCCAGAGTGTCCCTGAGTGTGTGTGAGAGAAAGGGAATCCCAGAGAGTCCCCGTGTGTGTGAAAGCGAAAGGGAGTCCCAGAGAGTCCCCGAGTGTGTGTGATAGAATCCCAGAGAGTCCTCGAGTGTGTGCTAGAGATAGGGAATCCCAGAGAGTCCCCGAGTGTGTGTGATAGAATCCCAAAGAGTCCCCGAGTGTGTGTGAGAGAAAGGGAATCCCAGAGAGTCACCGAGTGTGTGTGACAAATAGGGAATCCCAGAGAGTCCCCGAGTGTGTGTGATAGATAGGGAATTCAAGAGTGTGTGCGAGAGATAGGGAATCCCAGAGAGTCCCCGAGTGTGTGTGATAGAATCCCAGAGAGTTCCCGCGAGTGTGTGAGAGAATCCCAGTGTGTACTCGAGTGTGTGTGAGAGAAAGGGAATCCCAGAGAGTCCCCGAGTGTGTATGAGAGATAGGGAATCCAAGAGTGTGTGTGAGAGATAGGGAATCCCAGTGTGTGCGTGAGAGAATCCCAGAGAGTTCCCGAGTGTGTTTGAGAGATAGGGAATCCCAGAGTGTCCCCGAATGTGTGTGAGAGTATCCCAGTGAGTCCCAGAGTGTGTGTGAGAGATACGTAATCCCAGAGACTCCCCGAGTGTGTGTGAGAGATGGGGAATCCCAGAGAGTTCCCGAGTGTGTTTGAGAGATAGGGAATCCCAGAGTGTCCCCGAATGTGTGTGAGAGAATCCCAGTGAGTCCCAGAGTGTGTGTGAGAGATACGTAATCCCAGAGACTCCCCGAGTGTGTGTGAGAGATGGGGAATCCAAGAGAGTCCCCGAGTGTGTGTGAGAGAATCCAAGAGAGTCCCCGAGTGTGTGTGAGAGATAGGGAATCCCAGAGTGTGTGTGAGAGATAGGGATACCCAGAGTGTGTGTGAGAGATAGGGAATCCCCTAGTGTGTGAGAAAGATAGGGAATCCCTGATTGTGTGTGAGAGATAGGGAATCCCAGAGAGTCCCTGAGTGTCTGTGAGAGATAGGGAATCCCAGAGAGTCGCCGAGTGTGTGTGAGAGATAGGGAATCCCAGAGAGTCGCCGAGTGTGTGTGAGAGATAGGGAATCCCAGAGAGTCGCCGAGTGTGTGTGAGAGATAGTGAATCCCAGAGATCCCCGAGTGTGTGTGAGAGATAGGGAATCCCCGAGTGTGTTTGAGAGATAGGGAATCCCAGAGTGTGTGTGATAGAATCCCAAAGAGTCCGAGACTGTGTGTGAAAGATAGGGCATCCCTGAGAGTTCCCGAGTGTGTGTGAGAGATAGGGAATCCCAGCGTATCCAGAGTGTGTGTGAGAGATAGGGATCCCAGAGAGTCCCCGAGTGTGTGTGAGAGATAGGGAATCCCCGAGTGTGTGTGAGAGATAGGGAATCCCAGGGAGTCCCCGAGTGTGTGTGAGAGATACGTAATCCCAGAGAGTCCCCGAGTGTGTGTGAGAGATAGGGAATCCCAGAGAGTCTCCAAGTGTGTGTGAGAGATAGGGAATCACAGAGAGTCCAAGAATGTGTTTGTGATAGGGAATCCCAGAGAGCCTCCGAGTGTATGTGATAGAATCCCAGAGAGTCCCCGAGTGTCTGTGATAGAATCCCAGAGAGTCGCCGAGTGTGTGTGAGAGATAGGGAATCCCAGAAATCCCCGAGTGTGTTTGAGAGATAGGGAATCCCAGAGTGTGTGTGATAGAATCCCAAAGAGTCCCAGACTGTGTGTGAGAGATAGGGCATCCCTGAGAGTTCCCGAGTGTGTGTGAGAGATAGGAAATCCCAGCGTGTCCAGAGTGTGTGTGAGAGATAGGGATCCCAGAGAGTCCCCGAGTGTGTGTGAGAGATAGGGAATCCCCGAGTGTGTGTGAGAGATAGGGAATCCCAGGGTGTCCCCGAGTGTGTGTCAGAAATAAGTAATCCCAGAGAGTCCCCGAGTGTGTGTGAGAGACAGGGAATCCCCGAGTGAGTGTGAGAGATAGGGAATCCCAGAGTGTGTGTGATAGAATCCCAGAGAGTCAAAGACTGTGTGTGAGAGATAGGGAATCCCAGAGAGTTGCCGAGTGTGTGCAAGAGATAGGGAATCCCAGAGAGTCACCGAGTGTGTGTGAGAGATAGGGAATCCCCGAGTGTGTGTGAGAGATAGGGAATCCCAGAGTGTGTGTGATAGAATCCCAGAGAGTCAAAGACTGTGTGTGAGAGATAGGGAATCCCAGAGAGTTGCCGAGTGTGTGCGAGAGATAGTGAATCCCAGAGAGTCCCCGAGTGTGCGTGTGAGAGAATCCCAGAGAGTCCCCGAGTGTGTTTGAGAGATAGGGAATCCCAGAGTGTGTGTGAGAGATACGTAATCCCAGAGAGTCTCAGAGTGTGTGTGAGAGATAGGGAATCCCCGAGAGTGTGTGAGGGATACGTAATCCCAGAGAGTCTCAGAGTGTGTGTGAGAGATAGGGAATCCCCGAGAGTGTGTGAGAGATAGGGAATCCCGGAGAGTGTGTGAGGGATAGGGAATCCCAGAGAGTCTCAGAGTGTGTGTGAGAGATAGGGAATCCCCGAGAGTGTGTGAGGGATAGGGAATCCCCGAGTGTGTGTGAGAGATAGGGAATCCCAGAGAGTCCCCGTGTGTGTGTGAGCGAAAGGGAGTCCCAGAGAGTCCCCGAGTGTGTGCGAGGGATAGGGAATCCCAGAGAGTCTCCGAGCGTGTGTGAGATGTAGGGAATCCCAGTGTGTGCGTGAGAGAAACCCAGAGAGTTCCCGAGTGTGTTTGAGAGATAGGGAATCCCAGTGAGTCCCCGAGTGTTTGTGAGAGATACGTAATCCCAGAGAGTCCCCGAGAGTGTGTGAGATGTAGGGAATCCCAGAGAGTCCCCGAGTGTGTGTGAGAGAAAGGGAATCCCAGAGAGTCCCCGAGTGTGTGTGAGAGATAGGGAATCCCAGAGTGTGTTTGAGAGAGAGGGAATCCCAGAGTATGTGTGAGAGAGAGGGAATCCCAGAGAGTGTGTAAGGGATAGGGAATCCCAGAGTGTCCCGGAGTGTGTGTGAGAGATAGGGAATCCCCGAGTGTGTGTGAGAGATAGGGAATCCCCGAGTGTGTGTGAGAGATCGGGAATCACCGAGTGTGTGTGAGAGATCGGGAATGCCAGAGACTCCCCGAGTGTGTGTGAGAGATCGGGAATCCCAGAGAGTCCCCGAGTGTGTGTGAGATGTAGGGAATCCCAGAGAGTCCCCGAGTGTGTGTGAGAGAAAGGGAATCCCAGAGAGTCCCCGAGTGTGTGTGAGAGATAGGGAATCCCAGAGTGTGTTTGAGAGAGAGGGAATCCCCGAGTGTGTGTGATAGATAGGGAATCCCAGAGTGTGTTTGAGAGAGAGGGAATCCCAGAGAGTGTGTGAGAGATAGGGAATCCCAGAGTGTGTGTGAGAGATAGGTAATCCCAGAGTGTGTGTGAGGGATAGGGAATCCCAGAGTGTCCCTGAGTGTGTGTGAGAGAAAGGGAATCCCAGAGAGTCCCCGTGTGTGTGTGAGCGAAAGGGAGTCCCAGAGAGTCCCCGAGTGTGTGTGATAGAATCCCAGAGAGTCCTTGAGTGTGTGCGAGAGATAGGGAATCCCAGAGAGTCCCCGAGTGTGTGTGATAGAATCCAAGAGAGTCCCCGAGTGTGTGTGAGAGAAAGGGAATCCCAGAGAGTCACCGAGTGTGTGTGACAAATAGGGAATCCCAGAGAGTCCCCGAGTGTGTGTGAGAGATAGGGAATTCAAGAGTGTGTGTGAGAGATAGGGAATCCCATTGTGTGCGTGAGTGAATCCCAGAGAGTTCCCGAGTGTGTTTGAGAGATAGGGAATCCCAGAGTGTCCCGGAATGTGTGTGAGAGAATCCCAGAGAGTCCCCGAGTGTGTGCGAGAGATAGGGAATCCCAGAGAGTCCCCGAGTGTGTGTGATAGAATCCCAGAGAGTCCCCGAGTGTGTGTGAGAGATAGGGAATCCCAGAGAGTCGCCGAGTGTGTGTGAGAGATAGGGAATCCCAGAGAGTCGCCGAGTGTGTGTGAGAGATAGTGAATTCCAGAGATCACCGAGTGTGTGTGAGAGATAGGGAATCCCCGAGTGTGTTTGAGAGATAGGGAATCCCAGAGTGTGTGTGATAGAATCCCAAAGAGTCCGAGACTGTGTGTGAAAGATAGGGCATCCCTGAGAGTTCCCGAGTGTGTGTGAGAGATAGGGAATCCCAGCGTATCCAGAGTGTGTGTGAGAGATAGGGATCCCAGAGAGTCCCCGTGTGTGTGTGAGCGAAAGGGAGTCCCAGAGACTCCCCGAGTGTGTTTGATAGAATCCCAGAGAGTCCTCGAGTGTGTGCGTGGGATAGGGAATCCCAGAGAGTCTCCGAGTGTTTGTGAGAGATACGTAATCCCAGAGAGTCCCCGAGAGTGTGTGCGATGTAGGGAATCCCAGAGAGTCACCGAGTGTGGGTGAGAGAAAGGGAATCCCAGAGAGTCCCCGAGTGTGTGTGAGAGATAGGGAATCCCAGAGTGTGTTTGAGAGAGAGGGAATCCCAGAGTGTGTTTGAGAGAGAGGGAATCCCAGAGTGTGTTTGAGAGAGAGGGAATCCCAGAGTGTGTGTGAGAGAGGGAATCCCAGAGAGTGTGTGAGTGATAGGGAATCCCAGAGTGTGTGTGAGAGATAGGGAATCCCAGAGTGTGTGTGAGGGATAGGGAATCCCAGAGTGTCCCGGTGTGTGTGTGAGAGATGGGGAATCCCCGAGTGTGTGTGAGATATCGGGAATCCCCGAGTGTGTGTGAGAGATGGGGACTCCCAGAGTGTCCCTGAGTGTGTGTGAGAGAAAGGGAAACCCAGAGAGTTCCCGAGTGTGTTTGAGAGATAGGGAATCCCAGTGAGTCCCCGAGTGTTTGAGAGAGATACGTAATCCCAGAGAGTCCCCGAGAGTGTGTGAGATGTAGGGAATCCCAGAGAGTCCCCGAGTGTGTGTGAGAGAAAGGGAATCCCAGTGAGTCCCCGAGTGTGTGTGAGAGATAGGGAATCCCAGAGTGTGTTTGAGAGAGAGGGAATCCCAGGTGTGTTTGAGAGAGAGGGAATCCCAGAGTGTGTGTGAGAGAGAGGGAATCCCAGAGTGTGTGTAAGGGATAGGTAATCTCAGAGTGTCCCGGAGTGTGTGTGAGAGATAGGGAATCCCCGAGTGTGTGTGATAGATCGGGAATGCCAGAGACTGCCCGAGTGTGTGAGAGAGATCGAGAATCCCAGAGGGTCCCCGAGTGTGTGTGAGAGATAGGGAATCCCAGAGTGTGTTTGAGAGAGAGGGAATCCCAGAGGGTGTTTGAGAGAGAGGGAATCCCAGAGGGTGTTTGAGAGAGAGGGAATCCCAGAGTGTGTGTGAGAGAGGGAATCCCAGAGAGTGTGTGAGTGATAGGGAATCCCAGAGTGTGTGTGAGAGATAGGGAATCCCAGAGTGTGTGTGAGAGATAGGGAATCCCAGAGTGTCCCGGAGTGTGTGTGAGAGATGGGGAATCCCCGAGTGTGTGTGAGATATCGGGAATCCCCGAGTGTGTGTGAGAGATGGGGACTCCCAGAGTGTCCCCGAGTGTGTGTGAGAGAAAGGGAATCCCAGAGAGTCTCCGAGTGTGTGTGATAGAATCCCAGAGAGTCCTCGAGTGTGTGCGAGGGATAGGGAATCCCAGAGAGTCTCCGAGTGTGTGTGAGATGTAGGGAATCCCAGTGTGTGCGTGATAGAAACCCAGAGAGTTCCCGAGTGTGTTTGAGAGATAGGGAATCCCAGTGAGTCCCCGAGTGTTTGTGAGAGATACGTCATCCCAGAGAGTCCCCGAGAGTGTGTGAGATGTAGGGAATCCCAGAGAGTCCCCGAGTGTGTGTGAGAGAAAGGGAATCCCAGAGAGTCCCCGAGTGTGTGAGAGAGATAGGGAATCCCAGAGTGTGTTTGAGAGAGAGAGAGAATCCCAGAGTGTATGTGAGAGAGAGGGAATCCCAGAGAGTGTGTAAGGGATAGGGAATCCCAGAGTGTCCCGGAGTGTGTGTGAGAGATAGGGAACCCCCGAGTGTGTGTGAGAGATCGGGAATGCCAGAGACTCCCCGAGTGTGTGTGAGAGATCAGGAATCCCAGAGAGTCCCCGAGTGTGTGTGAGAGATAGGGAATCCCAGAGTGTGTTTGAGAGAGAGGGGATCCCAGAGAGTGTGTGAGAGAGAGGGAATCCCAGAGAGTGTGTGAGAGATAGGGAATCCCAGAGTGTGTGTGAGGGATAGGGAATCCCAGAGTGTCCTGGAGTGTTTGAAAGAGATAGGGAATCCCCGAGTGTGTGTGAGATATCGGGAATCCCCGAGTGTGTGTGAGAGATGGGGACTCCCAGAGTGTCCCTGAGTGTGTGTGAGAGAAAGGGAATCCCAGAGAGTCCCCGTGTGTGTGAAAGCGAAAGGGAGTCCCAGAGAGTCCCCGAGTGTGTGTGATAGAATCCCAGAGAGTCCTCGAGTGTGTGCGAGGGATAGGGAATCCCAGAGAGTCCCCGAGTGTGTGTGATAGAATCCCAAAGAGTCCCCGAGTGTGTGTGAGAGAAAGGGAATCCCAGAGAGTCACCGAGTGTGTGTGACAAATAGGGAATCCCAGAGAGTCCCCGAGTGTGTGTGATAGATAGGGAATTCAAGAGTGTGTGCGAGAGATAGGGAATCCCAGAGAGTCTCCGAGTGTGTGTGGGAGATAGGGAATCCCATTGTGTGCGTGAGTGAATCCCAGAGTGTTCCCGAGTGTGTTTGAGAGATAGGGAATCCCAGAGTGTCCCGGAATGTGTGTGAGAGAATCCCAGAGAGTCCCCGAGTGTGTGTGAGAGAATCCCAGCGAGTCCCCGAATGTGTTTGAGAGATAGGGAATCCCAGGGTGTCCCCGAGTGTGTGTGAGAGATACGGAATCCCCGAGTGTGTGTGAGAGATAGGGAATCCCCGAGTGTGTGTGAGTGACAGGGACTCCCAGAGAGTCCCCGCGTGTGTGAGAGAGACAGGGAATCCCAGAGAGTCCCCGAGTGTGTGTGACAGAATCCCAGAGAGTCCCCGAGTGTGTGTGAGAGATAGGGAATCCCAGACAGTCCCCGAATGTGTATGAGAGATAGGGAATCCCAGGGTGTCCCAGAGTGTGTGTGAGAGATACGGAATCCCAGAGTGTGTGTGAGAGATAGGGAATCCCAGAGTGTCCCCGAGTGTGTGTGAGAGAATGCCAGAGAGTCTCCGAGTGTGTGTGAAAGAGAGGGAATCCCTGAGTGTGTGTGAGAGATGGGGACTCCCAGAGAGTCCCTGAGTGTGTGTGAGATATAGGGAATCCCAGAGTGTGTGTGAGAGATAGGGAATCCCAGAGTGTGTGTGAGAGATAGGGAATCCCAGAGAGTCTCCGCGTGTGTGTGAGAGATAGGGAAGCGAAGACAGTCCCCGAGTGTGTGAAAGATAGGGAATCCCAAAGTGTTTGTGAGAGATAGGGAATCCCTGAGTGTGTGTGAGAGATGGGGACTCCCTGAGAGTCCCAGAGTCTGTGTGAGAGATAGGGAATCCCAGAGTGTGTGTGAGAGATAGGGAATCCCAGAGTGTGTGTGAGAGATAGGGAATCCCAGAGTGTGTGTGAGAGATAGGGAATCCCAGAGTGTGTGTGAGAAATGGGGAATCCCAGAGAGTCCCTGAGTGTGTGTGAGAGATAGGGAAACCCAGAGTGTGTGAGAGAGATAGGGAAACCCAGAGTGTGTGTGAGAGATAGGGAGTCCCAGAGTGTGTGTGAGAGATAGGGAATCCCAGAGAGTTGCCGCGTGTGTGTGAGAGATAGGGAAGCGAAGACAGTCGCCGAGTGTGTGTGAGAGATAGGGAATCCCAGAGAGTTCCCGCGTGTGTGTGAGAGAATCCCAGTGTGTACTCGAGTGTGTGTGAGAGAAAGGGAATCCCAGAGTGTGTGTGAGAGATAGGGAATCCCAGAGTGTGTGTGAGAGATAGGGAATCCCAGAGTGTGTGTGAGAGATAGGGAATCCCAGAGTGTGTGTGAGAGATAGGGAATCCCAGAGTGTGTGTGAGAAATGGGGAATCCCAGAGAGTCCCTGAGTGTGTGTGAGAGATAGGGAAACCCAGAGTGTGTAAGAGAGATAGGGAAACCCAGAGTGTGTGTGAGAGATAGGGAGTCCCAGAGTGTGTGTGAGAGATAGGGAATCCCAGAGAGTCGCCGCGTGTGTGTGAGAGATAGGGAAGCGAAGACAGTCGCCGAGTGTGTGTGAGAGATAGGGAATCCCAGAGAGTCCCCGAGTGTGTGTGATAGAATCCCAGAGAGTTCCCGCGAGTGTGTGAGAGAATCCCAGTGTGTACTCGAGTGTGTGTGAGAGAAAGGGAATCCCAGAGAGTCCCCGAGTGTGTGTGACAAATAGGGAATCCCAGAGAGTCCCCGAGTGTGTATGAGAGATAGGGAATCCAAGAGTGTGTGTGAGAGATAGGGAATCCCAGTGTGTGCGTGAGAGAATCCCAGAGAGTTCCCGAGTGTGTTTGAGAGATAGGGAATCCCAGAGTGTCCCCGAATGTGTGTGAGAGAATCCCAGTGAGTCCCAGAGTGTGTGTGAGAGATACGTAATCCCAGAGACTCCCCGAGTGTGTGTGAGAGATGGGGAATCCCAGAGAGTCCCCGAGTGTGTGTGAGAGAATCCAAGAGAGTCCCCGAGTGTGTGTGAGAGATAGGGAATCCCAGAGTGTGTGTGAGAGATAGGGATACCCAGAGTGTGTGTGAGAGATAGGGAATCCCCTAGTGTGTGAGAAAGATAGGGAATCCCTGATTGTGTGTGAGAGATAGGGAATCCCAGAGAGTCCCTGAGTGTCTGTGAGAGATAGGGAATCCCAGAGAGTCGCCGAGTGTGTGTGAGAGATAGGGAATCCCAGAGAGTCGCCGAGTGTGTGTGAGAGATAGGGAATCCCAGAGAGTCGCCGAGTGTGTGTGAGAGATAGTGAATCCCAGAGATCCCCGAGTGTGTGTGAGAGATAGGGAATCCCCGAGTGTGTTTGAGAGATAGGGAATCCCAGAGTGTGTGTGATAGAATCCCAAAGAGTCCGAGACTGTGTGTGAAAGATAGGGCATCCCTGAGAGTTCCCGAGTGTGTGTGAGAGATAGGGAATCCCAGCGTATCCAGAGTGTGTGTGAGAGATAGGGATCCCAGAGAGTCCCCGAGTGTGTGTGAGAGATAGGGAATCCCAGAGTGTGTGTGAGAGATAGGGAATCCCAGGGTGTCCCCGAGTGTGTGTCAGAAATAAGTAATCCCAGAGAGTCCCCGAGTGTGTGTGAGAGATAGGGAATCCCAGAGAGTCACCGAGTGTGTGTGAGAGATAGGGAATCCCCGAGTGTGTGTGAGAGATAGGGAATCCCAGAGTGTGTGTGATAGAATCCCAGAGAGTCAAAGACTGTGTGTGAGAGATAGGGAATCCCAGAGAGTTGCCGAGTGTGTGCGAGAGATAGTGAATCCCAGAGAGCCTCCGAGTGTGTGTGTTAGAATCCCAGAGAGTCCACGAGTGCGTGTGCTAGAATCCCAGAAAGTCCCCGAGTGTGTGTGAGAGATACGTAATCCCAGAGAGTCCCCGAGTGTGTGTGAGAGATAGGGAATCCCAGAGAGTCTCCAAGTGTGTGAGAGAGATAGGGAATCACAGAGAGTCCAAGAATGTGTTTGTGATAGGGAATCCCAGAGAGCCTCCGAGTGCATGTGATAGAATCCCAGAGAGTCCCCGAGTGTGTGTGATAGAATCCCAGAGAGTCGCCGAGTGTGTGTGAGAGATAGGGAATCCCAGAAATCCCCGAGTGTGTTTGAGAGACAGGGAATCCCAGAGTGTGTGTGATAGAATCCCAAAGAGTCCCAGACTGTGTGTGAGAGATAGGGCATCCCTGAGAGTTCTCGAGTGTGTGTGAGAGATAGGAAATCCCAGCGTGTCCAGAGTGTGTGTGAGAGATAGGGATCCCAGAGAGTTGACGAGTGAGTGTGAGAGATAGGGAATCCCAGGGTGTGTTGAGAGAGAGGGAATCCCAGTGTATATTTGAGAGAGAGGCAATCCCAGAGTGTGTGTAAGAGATAGGGAATCCCAGAGAGTGTGTGAGGGATATGGAATCCCAGAGTGTCCGGAGTGTGTGTGTGAGATAGGGAATCCCCGAGTGTGTGTGAGGGATAGGGAATCCCAGAGAGTCCCCGAGTGTGTGTGAGAGACAGGGAATCCCCGAGTGAGTGTGAGAGATAGGGAATCCCAGAGTGTGTGTGATAGAATCCCAGAGAGTCAAAGACTGTGTGTGAGAGATAGGGAATCCCAGAGAGTTGCCGAGTGTGTGCGAGAGATAGGGAATCCCAGAGAGTCACCGAGTGTGTGTGTGAGATAGGGAATCCCCGAGTGTGTGTGAGAGATAGGGAATCCCAGAGAGTGTGTGAGGGATAGGGAATCCCAGAGTGTCCGGAGTGTGTGTGAGAGATAGGGAATCCCCGAGTGTGTGTGAGGGATAGGGAATCCCAGAGTGTGTGTGAGAGATCGGGAATCCCAAAGAGTCCCCGAGTGTGTGTGACAGATAGGGAATCCCAGAGAGTCTCCGAGTGTGTGTGAGAGATAGGGAATCCCAGAGTGTGTGTGATAGAATCCCAGAGAGTCAAAGACTGTGTGTGGGAGATGGGGAATCCCAGAGAGTTGCCGAGTGTGTGCGAGAGATAGTGAATCCCAGAGAGCCTCCGAGTGTGTGTGATAGAATCCCAGAGAGTCCACGAGTGCGTGTGCTAGAATCCCAGAAAGTCCCCGTGAGTGTGTGAGAGATAGTGAATCCCAGGGTGTCCCCGAGTGTGTGTGAGAGATAGGGAACTTCAGAGGGTCCCCAAGTGTGTGCGATAGAATCCCAGAAAGTTCCCGTGAGTGTGTGAGAGATAGGGAATCCCAGTGAGTCCCCGAGTGTGTGTGAGAGATAGGGAATTCCAGAGTCTGTCTGAGAGGGAGGGAATCCCAGAGTGTCCCCGAGTGTGTGAGAAAGATAGGGAATCCAAGAGTATGTGTGAGAGATAGGGAATCCCAGTGTGTGCGTGAGAGAATCCCAGAGTGTTCCCGAGTGTGTTTGAGAGATAGGCAATACCAGACTGTCCCCGAATGTGTGTGAGACAATCCCAGTGAGTCCCCGAGTGTATGTGAGAGATACGTAATCCCAGAGAGTCTCCGAGTGTGTGTGAGATGTAGGGAATCCCAGAGAGTCCCCGAGTGTGTGTGAGAGATGGGGAATCCCCGAGTGTGTGTGAGAGATGGGGACTCCCAGAGTGTCCCTGAGTGTGTGTGAGAGAAAGGGAATCCCAGAGAGTCCCCGTGTGTGTGTGTGAGCGATAGGGAGTCCCAGAGAGTCCCCGAGTGTGTGTGATAGAATCCCAGAGAGTCCTCGAGTGTGTGCGAGAGATAGGGAATCCCAGAGTGTCCCCGAATGTGTGTGAGAGAGTCCCAGTGAGTCCCCGAGTATGTGTGATTGATAGGGACTCCCAGAGAGTCGCCGCGTGTGTGTGAGAGATAGGGAATCCCAGAGAGTCCCCGAGTGTGTGTGAGATATAGGGTTTCCCAGAGAGTCCCCGAGTGTGTGTGAGAGATAGGGAATCCCTGAGTATGTGTGAGAGATAGGGAATCCCAGAGTGTGTGTGAGAGATAGGGAAGCGAAGACAGTCCCCGAGTCTGTGTGAGAGATAGGGAATCCCAGAGAGTCCCCGAGTGTGTGTGTGAGAAAGGGAATCCCAGAGAGTCCCTGAGTGTGTGTGAGAGAAAGGGAATCCCAGAGAGTCACCGAGTGTGTGTGACAAATAGGGAATCCCTGAGAGTCCCCGAGTGTGTGTGTGTGAGAAAGGGAATCCCAGAGAGTCCCTGAGTGTGTGTGAGAGAAAGGGAATCCCAGAGAGTCACCGAGTGTGTGTGACAAATAGGGAATCCCAGAGAGTCCCCGAGTGTGTGTGAGAGATAGGGAATCCAAGAGTGTATGCGAGAGATAGGGAATCCCAGAGAGTCTCCGAGTGTGTGTGAGAGATAGGGAATCCCATTGTGTGCGTGAGTGAATCCCAGAGAGTTCCCGAGTGTGTTTGAGAGATAGGGAATCCCAGAGTGTCTCGGAATGTGTGTGAGAGAATCCCAGTGAGTCCCCGAGTGTGTGTTAGAGATACGTAATCCCAGACAGTCTCAGAGTGTGTGTGAGAGATAGGGAATCCCAGAGAGTGTGTGAGGGATAGGGAATCCCAGAGTGTCCGGAGTGTGTGTGAGAGATAGGGAATCCCCGAGTGTGTGTGAGGGATAGGGAATCCCAGAGTGTGTGTGAGAGATCGGGAATCCCAGAGAGTCTCCGAGTGTGTGTGAGAGATAGGGAATCCCAGAGTGTGTTGAGAGAGAGGGAATCCCAGTGTATATTTGAGAGAGAGGCAATCCCAGAGTGTGTGTAAGAGATAGGGAATCCCAGAGTGTGTGTGAGGGATAGGGAATCCCAGAGTGTCCGGAGTGTGTGTGAGAGATAGGGAATCCCCGAGTGTGTGTGAGAGATAGGGAATCCCAGAGAGTCCCTGAGTTTGTGTGAGAGATAGGGAATCCCAGAGTGTCCAGGAGTGTGTTTGAGAGAAAGGGAATCCCTGAGTGTGTGAGCGTGAGGGAATCCCAGAGTATCTGAGAGAGATGGATTTTAAATATTCCCAGAGGGTGTGTGAATTGGAATCCCAGAGTGTGTGTATGAGAGGGAATCCCGCAGTGTGTGTGAGAGGGGGAATCCCGGAGTGTGTGTGAGAGAGGGAATCCCGCAGTGTGTTAGAGAGATAGGGAATCCCAGAGTGTGTGTGAGAGATAGGGAATCCCAGAGTGTGTGTGAGAGAGGGAATCCCGCAGTGTGTTAGAGAGATAGGGAATCCCAGGGTGTGTGTGAGAGATAGGGAATCCCAGAGTGTGTGAGAGAGAGATAGGGAATCCCAGAGTGTACTCTATGCTACTTTCTCCACACCCAGCCCTCCTGTCATTTATCTATCCACCCTTCAGGCACTGTGCCTGTATTCCTGATGAAAGGCTTTTGCCTGAAACGTCAATTTTAATGCTCCTAGGATGCTGCCTGAACTGCTGTGCTTTTCCAGCACCACTAATCTAGAATCCGTTCCAAGTTTGTTGCTCCCAATATTTCACACTGCATCCCTATTTTGATTCAGACAGACAGAGGCCGAAACCAACTTATGATGTGGTCAAGTCTCATTTTAGTCAGGCTTTATGGAGGGGATTTCTCTCCACAAAGTGAAGTGCATTTTCTTATGATACCATCCCCAATCTGCCTCATTAACTACCCTCCCTGACCACGTGGTTGTCTTCTCATCTGATACTAACGCAATGACTTTTTCCCCTTCATCATAACAGCTGCCCACTGTCTGGATATCCCAGAATGCAGTGGCCTCCCTGTCCCAGGTGCCATTTGTAAAAAGACATTACACTCTTAGATTGTCAATCTGAAACTGCCCTGGACATGGCAGAGAGGTAAAACTGGGGCTTCACTTTGTGGACGAGCCCCTGAGGTTCTAGTGAATGACATGGTGTAGGAGAGGGACATTATCTTCCTCCAGACTGGCAGGGAAGGCTATGACACCAGACTATGCCAGCTTGGTACGAGGCTGACCCCTGGGTCAGTGAGGTGCCAGCCTTCTGGGTGAATGCCCAGCAGAGTAGGAAGAAGGTCAGTGACCTTCCCCACTCCACCAGGGGAAGTGCCACCACCTGCATTTTGTGACCTTGCCCTCACTCTATCTCTGTTACTGCACCCACCTCCCACCAAGGCTCATGTTCTCCCACTGTCACTGAATGCAGCACCTTCTGTCAGTCTCTCCAATCTCATCACTGCCCCTCTACACAACTCTGCCTGGTGTCTGTGCTGCTTAATCACTCATTCAGGACACCTCACCAGCTTACCCCCAGCTGTACCAGCACTAACAGCTGCACCAACCTTTTCCATCTCCCTTAATATCTCATGCTAATTTTTACATTCCAGAAGGAACCATCCCACAATAGGAGAGAAAGAGCCAAGAGAGATAGGCGTTTCCCAACATTCAGCTCCTCACCCCCTCACAGGGGAGAGATCCTGACCCTAACAACCACGATAAGCTGACTGACCGTGTCCAAGCTCCCGGACTGGGACCTGAGGCTCCCGTTGACTGACTGTTCTGGGCACCGTGACTGACTGTGGACAATGATATCAAGCATCCTGTGTTTGTGCCTGTGCTAAATACCAAGACAATACAGCAGGCGGATGAGTCTGGTAGCTCTGGCTGAGGGGAAACACTGCTAAAGGCAGGGCATGGCAAGGCAATAATTCTGTAAGTATTCAAGTCTGCTCAAAGTGAGTGTACAAACACGGAGTGAGCACACCAGCGGGACAGTCCATGAGCTGAGCGTATGTCCCTGAGCACAGTGTCCTTGCGGCAGCATTGAGTGTGTACAAACACGGAGTGAGCAGCCCAGCAGGACAGACCATGATCTGGGTGTGTGTCCCTGAGCACAGTGTCCTTGCACCAGTGTGTGTATCCCTGAGCAGTGTCCTTATAATTAGAGTTGTCAGTGCACCCCGAGCTGCAGCATTGAAGTACAGAAGTGTACTGTCAGTGGGTCGGAGATGTGCTGGGAATACAGGGTGAGGCTGGCATGTGACAGATGCCAGCATTGGTGGGCGTGGAGTACATGTAGTTTTTGTTCGTGCATTGTCACCCGAGACGTTGGTGTCCAAGAGAGAAGGCCGCAGGAGCAAGGTGCAAGATGGAGTCACCAGTTACTAACTCTGGCATTCATGTCAAATTCTCCATATTGAGCTTCCCCACAGTGGGAGGGCGGATATGAAGGTGAAAATTGATGAGGAGAGATCTACAATAATGTGGCTGTTGATCATTAGTCATCATTCAGTCAGCACCTCGTCACTGCTGCACTCAAATCTTGACTTAAAGAACAGTCCAGCACAGGAACAGGCCGTCCCGCCCAGCAAGCCCACACTGACACATGATACCCTTCGAAAGTTCAAATGAAAGTTTTTGCTTCTACACATTCTATCTCATTATTTTCGGTGCTTTCTCTTCTCTGTGCCAAGATACCTCTTAATTCTTGCTATATTAGCTCCTTCCCCTCTATCAGTGCATCCCATTCACTTGCACATTCTGTCTGAAAAAGCAAAAAAAAACTTGCCAATCATATCTCTTGAACTTTCTCCATTTTAACTAAAACCTATGGTTCCCCCTAGTAATTGATATTTCTCCTCTGGGAAAAAGCCTCTAACTGTCCTTGTATCTATATCTCTGACAGTTTTGTAAATATCTATCAGGTAGCCCCACAGTCAATGATGCCCAGGTGCAAACAAACCATGTGTGTTCAATTTCTCCTTCTGGCTAATTTCTCCTTCTCCAAACCAGACAACACGCTAGTAAACCTTTTCCATATCCTCTCCAACACTTCCACATCGTGTGGCAAACAGTACTCGACAGAATATTCCAATGTGCCCAAACTAAGTTTCCCTACAGCTGCAATATGGCCTGCTAATTTGCATACTGCATGCTCCGATGCATGTCTGCAAGTTTGCCATCAGTCTTCTTGATCACCCTATCCACCCGTGTTGCCACTTTCAGGGAACTGTGGAGCTATACACCTAGATCTCTTTGGATGTTGATGCGGCCAGTAGTTTTTCCATCCAGTTCTCTCCTGCATTAGACATTCTAAAACACATCACGTCACAGTTGTCCAAATAAAGTTACACCTGTGTTTTCTCTGTCCAAGTCTGCAGCTGACCTATATCCTGCTGTATTCTCTGGCAATCATCCTCATAATCTGCAACTCCACCATCTATTTACAGATCTCCAGTCACACAAACACTGTTCCACCACTACTCTGTCTTCTATGACCAAGCAGTTCTCTATGCACCTTACTAACTGACCGCTGATCCCATTTCACTTCACCTTCTGTATGAGCCTGCCATAAGGAACTTTATCAAAGGCCATGCTTAGGTCCAAACGGCTAGCATCCATGCTTTCATCAATCAATTTTCTCACTTCCTCAAAATAATCAATCAAGTTTGTGAGACAGAATCTTCCCCACACAACTGTGTTGCCTGTTGCGAGTAAGTCCATACTAGAGTACTGTTGGAGCTGCACTCATTCAGATAATTGATTATTCCATCATATTCCCGACTTGAACCTTGGAGAGTAGATTAGATTCCCTACAGTGTGGAAACAGGACCAGCGGCCCAACCAGTCCACACCAACCTTCCAAAGAGTAACCCACCCAGACCCATTTCCCTCTGACTAAAGCACCTAACACTATGGGCAATTTAGCATGGCCAATTCACCTGACCTACACATCTTTTGCCTTTGGGAGGAAACCCACAAAGACACGGGGGGGGGGGGGGGAACGTGCAAACTCCACACATTCACCCCAGGTCCGTGGTGCTGTGAGGCAGCAGAGCTAACGACTGAACCACCATGCCGCTCTTGATGGTTACCGTAGAGAAGGAGGCATGTTGGACCGTGATGGTTACTGTACAGTGGGAGGTATGTCGGGCCATGATGGTTACTGTACAGTGGGGGGTATGTCGGGCTGTGATGGTTACTGTACAGTGGGAGATATGTCAAGCCTTGATGATTACTGTACAGTGAGGGATATGTCGGGCCATGATGGTTAATGTACAGTGGGAGATATGTCGGGCCATGATGGTTTCTGTACAGTGGGGGGTATGTCGGGCTGTGTTGGTTACTGTACAATGGGAGGTATGTCAGGCCTTGATGGTTACTGTACAGTGGGAGGTATGTCAGGCCTTGATGGTTACTGTACAATGGGAGGTATGTCGGGCCGTGATGGTTACTGTACAGTGAGGGGTATGTCAGGCCGTGATGGTTACTGTACAGTGAGGGGTATGTCGGGCCATGATGGTTACTGTACAGTGAGGGGTATGTCAGGCCGTGATGGTTACTGTACAGTGAGGGGTATGTCGGGCCATGATGGTTACTGTACAGTGGGAGGTATGTCGGGCCATGGTGGTTACTGTACAGTGGGGGGTATGTCAGGCCTTGATGGTTACTGTACAATGGGAGGTATGTCGGGCCGTGATGGTTACTGTACAGTGGGAGGTATGTTGGGCCGTGATGGTTACTGTACAGTGGGAGGTATGTCGGGCTGTGATGGTTACTGTACAGTGGGAGGTATGTCAGGCCGTGATGGTTACTGTACAGTGGGAGGTATGTCGGGCCGTGATGGTTACTGTACAGTGGGGGATATGTCGGGCCGTGATGGTTACTGTACAGTGGGAGGTATGTCGGGCCGTGATGGTTACTGTACAGTGGGAGGTATGTTGGGTCGTGCTGGTTACTGTACAGTGGGAGGTATGTTGGACCGTGATGGTTACTGTACAGTGGGAGGTATGTCGGGCTGTGATGGTTACTGTACAGTGGGAGGTATGTCGAGCCGTGACGGTTACAGTACAGTGGGGGGTATGTCAGGCCGTGATGGTTACTGTACAGTGGGAGGTATGTCGGGCCGTGATGGTTACTGTACAGTGGAGGGTATGTCGGGCCGTGATGGTTACTGTACAGTGGGAGGTATGTCGGGGTGTGATGGTTACTGTACAGTGGGAGGTATGTCGGGCCGTGATGGTTACTGTACAGTGGGAGGTATGTCGGGCCGTGATGGTTACTGTACAGTGGGAGGTATCTCACGCTGTGATGGTTACTGTACAGTGGGAGGTATGTTGGGCCGTGATGGTTACTGTACAGTGGGGGGTATGTCGGGCCGTGATGGTTATTGTACAGTGGGAGGTATGTTGGGCCGTGATGGTTACTGTACAGTGGGAGGTATGTCGGGGTGTGATGGTTACTGTACAGTGGGAGGTGTGTTGGGCCGTGATGGTTACTGTACAGTGGGAGGTATGTCGGGCCGTGATGGTTTCTGTACAGTGGGAGGTATGTCGGGCCGTGATGGTTACTGTACAGTGGGGGGTATGTCAGGCCGTGATGGTTTCTGTACAGTGGGAGGTATGTCGGGCCGTGATGGTTTCTGTACAGTGGGAGGTATGTCGGGCCGTGATGGTTACTGTACAGTGGGAGGTGTGTTGGGCCGTGATGGTTACTGTGCAGTGGGAGGTAGGTTGGGCCGCGATGGTTACTGTACAGTGGGAGGTATGTCGGGCCATGATGGTTACTGTACAGTGGGGGGTATGTCGGGCTGTGATGGTTACTGTACAGTGGGAGATATGTCAAGCCTTGATGATTACTGTACAGTGAGGGGTATGTCGGGCCATGATGGTTTCTGTACAGTGGGGGGTATGTCGGGCTGTGATGGTTACTGTACAATGGGAGGTATGTCAGGCCTTGATGGTTACTGTACAGTGGGAGGTATGTCAGGCCTTGATGGTTACTGTACAGTGAGGGGTATGTCAGGCCGTGATGGTTACTGTACAGTGAGGGGTATGTCGTGCCGTGATGGTTACTGTACAGTGGGAGGTATGTCGGGCCGTGATGGTTACTGTACAGTGAGGGGTATGTCAGGCCGTGATGGTTACTGTACAGTGAGGGGTATGTCGGGCCATGATGGTTACTGTACAGTGGGTGATATGTCGGGCCATGATGTTTACTGTACAATGGGAGGTATGTCAGGCCTTGATGGTTACTGTACAATGGGAGGTATGTCGGGCCGTGATGGTTACTGTACAGTGGGAGATATGTCAGGCCGTGATAGTTACTGTACAGTGGGAGGTATGTCGGGCCGTGATGGTTACTGTAAAGTGAGGGGTATGTCGGGCCGTAATGGTTACTGTACCGTGGGGGGTATGTCGGGCCGTAATGGTTACTGTACAATGGGAGGTATGTCAGGCCTTGATGGTTACTGTACAATGGGAGGTATGTCGGGCCGTGATGGTTACTGTACAGTGAGGGGTATGTCAGGCCGTGATGGTTACTGTACAGTGAGGGGTATGTCGGGCCATGATGGTTACTGTACAGTGAGGGGTATGTCAGGCCGTGATGGTTACTGTACAATGGGAGGTATGTCGGGCCGTGATGGTTACTGTACAGTGAGGGGTATGTCAGGCCGTGATGGTTACTGTACAGTGAGGGGTATGTCGGGCCATGATGGTTACTGTACAGTGGGGGGTATGTCAGGCCGTGATGGTTACTGTACAGTGGGAGTTATGTCGGGCCGTGATGGTTACTGTACAGTGGGAGTTATGTCGGGCCGTGATGGTTACTGTATAGTGGGAGGTATGTTGGGCCGTGATGGTTACTGTACAGTGGGAGGTATGTTGGACCGTGATGGTTACTGTACAGTGGGAGGTATGTTGGACCGTGATGGTTACTGTACAGTGGGAGGTATGTTGGGCCGTGATGGTTACTGTACAGTGGGAGTTATGTCGGGCCGTGATGGTTACTGTACAGTGGGAGGTATGTTGGACCGTGATGGTTACTGTACAGTGGGGGGTATGTTGGGCCGTGATGGTTACTGTACATTGGGAGTTATGTCGGGCCGTGATGGTTACTGTACAGTGGGAGGTATGTTGGACCGTGATGGTTACTGTGCAGTGGGAGGTATGTCGGGCTGTGATGGTTACATTACAGTGGGAGGTATGTTGGGCCGTGATGGTTACTGTACAGTGGGGGGTATGTTGGACCGTGATGGTTACTGTACAGTGGGAGGTGTGTCGGGCCATGATGGTTACTGTACAGTGGGGGGTATGTCAGGCCGTGATGGTTACTGTACAGTGGGAGGTATGTTGGACCGTGATGGTTACTGTACAGTGGGAGGTATGTTGGACCGTGATGGTTACTGTACAGTGGGAGGTATGTCGGGCCGTGACGGTTACAGTACAGTGGGGGGTATGTCAGGCCGTGATGGTTACTGTACAGTGGGAGGTATGTCGGGCCGTGACGGTTACAGTACAGTGGGGGGTATGTCAGGCCGTGATAGTTACTGTACAGTGGGAGGTATGTCGGGCTGTGATGGTTACTGTACAGCGGGAGGTATGTCGAGCCGTGACGGTTACAGTACCGTGGGGGGTATGTCGGGCCGTGATGGTTACTGTACAGTGGGAGGTATGTCGGGGTGTGATGGTTACTGTGCAGTGGGAGGTATGTCGGGCCGTGATGGTTACTGTACAGTGGGGGGTATGTCGGGCCGTGACAGTTACTGTACAGTGGGAGGTATGTTGGGCCATGATGGTTACTGTACAGTGGGGGGTATGTCAGGCCGTGATGGTTACTGTATAGTGGGAGGTATGTCGGACCGTGATGGTTACTGTACAGTGGGAGGTATGTCGGGCCGTGATGGTTACTGTACAGTGGGAGGTATGTCGGGCCGTGATGGTTACTGTACAGTGGGAGGTATGTCGGGCCGTGATGGTTACTGTACAGTGGGAGGTATGTCGGGGTGTGATGGTTACTGTACAGTGGGAGGTATGTCGGGGTGTGATGGTTACTGTACAGTGGGAGGTGTGTTGGGCGGTGATGGTTACTGTACAGTGGGAGGTATGTCGGGCCGTGATGGTTACTGTACAGTGGGAGGTATGTCGGGCCGTGATGGTTTCTGTACAGTGGGAGGTATGTCGGGCCGTGATGGTTACTGTACAGTGGGGGTTATGTTGGGCTGTGTGGTTGCAGACTGTATGAATTGTGCAGAATATGATTCTGCTCCTGCCGATGGCCCTCTACACTTCATGGATGCATCATTATTAGTTTCTCAATCTATTTAAATACTGTGCCATTCACTACCCAAGGGGCTACATATCATGGTGAGGTGGGTCTGCAAAATGTAAAGATAGCCCTTGCTCCCCATAAGGACTGTGCAGTGACCTATTCGTACCGATGTATGAAATGGATTGGTGTAACTGCAGCAGGCAGATCGGTGATGATGTGGTCAATTATAGGTTTCCCTTTTATTGATTCCCCCATAACCAGCCACAGAGCAATCTAGCAGCCATAGGATCCAGCATCAATACCGAGCACTATACTGACTATATACCAAGGAGCTGCCCCCTCAGCCTGGCTATGTGCTTCCAGTGGGGCAGACCCCACCAGAGAGGGTGGTGATGTTGCCTGGGATATAGTCCTGTTCACAGAATCCTGCTTTACAGACAATATCTGACTGTTGCTTGATTAGTCCTTGGGAAATATACAACAGGTCACTTTTCCTTTTTGTATAATGAAGAGTTAACATCCCTAACATATTTAAAAGAAACCAAACATCATTATCTTTCAGTTGAAAAGAATTGAAGTGAACAATAATTGAAATACCAGAGCGCATACCTAACTATTACACAATTCAGTGACTGTAGTAAACAGCTCATTGATGTTCAGATGAATGAACACACCATCTCGCAGGAAGCAAAGCTGTTGAAAAAGACTTTCAGAAAAAACCTGAATTCAGACACAGTGTTACTGGGCCTCACCATGACCTCCAAAACACTGGCCATCTCCACAATCTGTCCAGAGAGCTTCCAAACTGGAGCTGGGCAGTTACTCACACAATCCCTCACAATAGACTGGTTAGAGACATACCTGAACAGCAGGGAGATGTGAGTGGGGAAACTGGTCAATGGACTAGCACATGGTGCTGGTCTAGACTCAGTTCAACATTTGTAACAATGACCTATGAACAACCATGTCTTGCAAGTATATCTCTTCTGATATGGCCCTTAAACTCTGTAATTCTGCACCTTGTACCCGATCCTGAATGAAGGTGTTATAAAGGTGATGGGCTCCTGCAGCACATGGCATCATACATTGAATCCCTCATAAAAGATATCCAGTGTTATAATATCCAATATCCAAACAGAATTGTGCAGCTCCATTGATGGCCAGAATGATCCAAGCCCAACAACCTTGTGTGTGACTTGAGCTGGAAATTTCTGTGTAAATGTTCACAGCGTTGTTTTAACCGTTAACAGCAAAGTCTCTTTACTGAAGGTATGACAGCCTTTCATAATACCAACTTTTAGATTGTCCAATAAGCCCAAAATCCTCCCATTTATTCCGTTCACTTTTATAACAACGATATGATGAAAACAGTGCCCAACTCACGGTAAGGAGCATTGAAACGTTGAGTCTCATTACCACACCCAAGACCAAATTATTATTAAATGCACGGACTTTGAAAATATGCAATTATTTCCCTTTGTACTACTATTGTGAACTAATAGTTGACCCTCCTGTTCCTCAGATGCTGCCTGAATGGCTGTGCTTTTCCAGAACCACACTTTTCGACTTTGATCTGCAACATCTGCAGTCCTCACTTTCTCCCTGCTAATATCCATTCATAATCATTTTCGTGGCAACAATATCACTGTGTATTTAAACATGTTACAGTCAGATATGGATATATTTTCAATTGCTTCTGCCTATCTTAGAGCTTAGTAATGTGGGATGTGAATGTCAGTGTATGTGTGATGCTCGGTCTGTAGGCCATGGGTCTGAAAGACTGACAGATTATTTCAAACAACATATCCCTTCAGCTGTTCAGAACAAGCAAGATACTGCCTAGACACAACCAGCCTGAGCTCACAAAGTCCAATAGTCAGGGTCCAGCATTTGGAATGTTTGGACAATATTTTTCGTTTTAATTACTTCATGGAATATGATTGGGACGGTATTTCTTGCCTGTTTCGCGTTGCCCTTGAGAAGGTGGTGTTGAGCTTTCACATTGACCCGTTGCAGTTCATGTGATGTAAATGTGCATTAGCGAGGGTCTTTGAAACAGTGGCACTGAAGGAACAGCAATATACTTCCTAAATCAGGATGGTGGACAGCTGGGATCGGAACGTGAACATGATGGGGGTCCCATGTATCTGTTTCCTTTGTCCTTGTTAATGGTCGGGCTTCAAAGGTACATTGTAAGGAGCCTTGGTAAATTTCTGCAGAGCACCGTGTAGATGGCAGGCATTGCTGCTACCGAGTGTCAGTGGATGAGGGGTGAAGCTGCACTAACACAGGCAAACGGTGGGTATTTCATCACACACACATTCAGTGTGTGTCTTCTGGATGGGTGACAGGCTTTTGGAAATCATGAGGTAAGTTACTTTTGCAGGATTCCTAGCCCCTGGCATATTATTGTAGCCGATTAATTTATATACATAAAAGTGTAACGCTGGAAAAGCACAACAGGTCAGGCAGCACCTGAGGTACAGGAAACTTGACGTTTTAGCATTAGCCCTTCACAGGAATGGGTAATGAAATTATATGGTCAGTCCAGTTCTGGTTAACGGTAATCCCCGGGATATTGCTAGGTGGGAGTTCAGTGATGGTGGTGGCATTGAACGTTAGAGAATATGGTGCAATTTTCTATTGTTAGAGGTAATCCTTGTCTGGCACATGTGTAATGGAAATGGTACTTGTCAATATTAAGCACAAACCCGCATGTTTCCAGGTCCTTGTTACATTTGGATAAGGATTGCTTCAGTACCTGAGTAAATCACAAATAGTGTTGAACATTGTCCAATCATTAGCAAGCATCTCCACTTGTGATTTTAGAGCTTAGGGATGGTCATTTATGATTAGGCTTAGGGCAGAGGGCAGTCTGAGAGCTCACAGATGCTGCCCCTCTCTCTGAGCGAGGAAGCTGGCTTCGAGTTCGACCTGCTCCAGAGGTTTCTGACAACATATCTGAACGGATTAATGTTACAATATTTATCCCAAAAAGCTGAGTGGGGACTTGGTTAGCTCAATCGGTTGGACGGTTAGTTATTAATGCCAACAATATGGGTTCAATTCCTGCACTGACTGGGGTGACTAACGGACTGTCCTACTCAACCTCTCCCTTACTTGATGCATGATGACTGTCCAGTTAAATTGCCACCAGTCGTCTCTGTCTAACAAGAGAGCATCCCTATTATTCTGTAGGAGTATGGTGGCTTACTCTTCCATTTCTGATCTACAGGCTTACCCAGAAACCCCTCCCCTGGAGAACTGGAGCTGAGATGGCTGCTCCTACCGACCCCAGCCACCTTCCTTTGTACCAGGTATCACTTCAGCCAGTGCAGACGATTCCTATTTGCTCCAGTTTTGCCGTCAATCCTGGATACGACACCTGATCAAATACGGTTATGATGATGTTAAGTGCAGTCCCTGTCGCCTCATCTCGAGAATTCAGCAGTGTGTTTTCTTGTTGTACATAGTTAAACCAAGGCTTCAATGAGCACAAGGGATGAGAGCCCAAACTGAGCTTCATGAGAGGGTTGGTGCTGAGGAAGTGCTGCTTGATCCCACTGTGAGTGACACCTTCCATCACTTTATTAATGATAGGGATTAGAGCAATGGGGCAGTCATTGATTGTCTGATGTTTTGTCTGTGTCAGTACAGGATCCGCGCGGATAGTTTTCCACATTGTCAGGTAGGTCCCAGTGCAATATCCCTGCTGGAACAATTTGAATGGAATGTTATCAGAGCCCCCATCAATTGCATTATCCCATCCCTCCAGCCGTTTGGATTTACCACACACAGTGAATCAAATTAGCTGAAGACGCCCATCTGGAGAAGACTAAAATAGATCATCCCATTGACACTTCGGTCTGAACATTGTTGTGAATGTTTCATCCTTAGCTTTTCTATTGTTGTGCTGGGCCCTTCCATAGTTGAGGAAGGTGATATTTGTGTATCCTACTCTTCCAGTGAGTTGTTTAATTGACCACACAATTCACGCTGATTGCATGTGACAGGATTGCAGAAATTAGGTCTGATTTGTTAGTTAGATCTGTCTGTCACTGGCTTTTTATGCTATTTGGTGAGTAAGTGGTCCTGTTTGGTAATGTCACATCATTGTGAGGTGTATCTAGTGCTGCTCTTGACCAGCCATCCTGTGTTCTTATTGAACGAGGGTTTATCCCCTGGCCTGATGGTCCGGGTATTGTGGAGCACATGCCAGGCAGTTACAGTGAAAATTGTGCAGGAGTACAATTCTGCTGCTGTTGGTAATGTCCCGAATCACCACACACATGCCAGTGCTGAGTTCTAGATCTCTTTGAAGTTTGTTCCGTTGAACATGTTGATAGCATCTCTCACATGTGTGCTCATGTGTATACACACACTCTCACTCTCACTCTCACTCTCACTCTCACACTCACACTCACTCACACTCACACTCACACTCACACTCTCACACTCACACTCACACTCACACTCACACACTCACACTCACACTCACACTCACACTCACACACTCTCTCACTCTCACTCTCACATTCTCTCACTCTCACTCTGACTCTTTCACTCTGACTCTCACTGACTCACTCTCGCTCTCTCTCTGTCACTCGCTCTCACTCACTCGCTCACTCTCTCACACTCTCACACTCTCACTCACTCACTCACTCACACTCTCACACTCTCACACTCTCACACTCTCACACTCACAAAATTCACAATGTAAAAGTGGGACTTTGTCGAAAGAAATACTGTGTGTGGTAGTCACCTTTCCCAATACGGTAATCGATCAATGTGCCTGCAGCCAGTAGGTTGGTGACGATAAGGTCAAGAATGTTTCTTCCTCTCAGTCATTCCCTTCCCACTCAGTGCAGTCCCTGTCTTGCAGCTATGTCCTTTTGGACCCGACCGTCTTGATGAGCAATGCTGCTGCTGAGCCCCTCTGGGAGGTGGTTTTTAAATGGCCCACCCAGGATACCTTCTCCATCTTTGTCACTCTCGACTTCCATCAGAGGGACACTGATCCATCAGCTGAGAGAAGGGAGTCAGCAAGAGGTTTCCGTGTCAGTGTTTGATCTGACACAATGAGGTTTCGTTATGACACATTGTTGCTTGAGGAGTCTGTAGGACACCTCTCCCACATTTAGCCCTAGCTCCCAGATGTTAGGAAGGAGGGATTTCCAGGGTCTGCAGGGCTTTTAATTTTTTGTCACGATCAATCGAAGGGCCTCTTCTGTGCTGTATGACACCCACTCTATGACTCTTGTGATTTGACAGTCCAAGGTCTCACTCCTTCAGTTCCATCAAGTGCCTTGTCTATTCCACAGATTTCTACAATATTTTCTCCATACAGACATTGCATAATTCCGTTTTTAAACTATCTCCGTGTATTTCTGTTTCCGTCCCTGTCATCTGCTCCAGTTGCAACATTCATTTGTATCTTAGTAACCCTTTGTATCACTACAATCTTTATCTCTCACTTTAGTACCATCTATCGCTGTAAAATCGGCCAGCCTCTACACCTGTCCCTATCTCTCTAATCTTCAGCTGCTTCATCTTTCCCCATATTCTGTAAATGAATTTAAAAATATCTCGCTAACCTAGTCTAGCATGCACAGGTCACACTATCTCTGTAACAAATCCAGCCTTGATTTCCTGTATCTGCAACATCTCCAGCCTTGTTTTCCTATCTCTGTAACATCGCTAGCCTTGCTTTTCCCTCTCTCTGTAACATCTCCAGCCTTGCTTTCCTCTCTAACTGTAACATCTCCATCCTTGCTTCCCTCTCTCTCTGTAACATCTCCAGCCTTGCTTTCCTCTCTGTCACATCTCCAGCCTTGCTTTCCTCTCTGTAACAGCTCCAGCCTTGCTTTTCTATCTCTGTAACATCTCCATATTTGCTTTTCTCTCTCTGAAACATCTCCAGCATGCTTTTCTCTCTCTCTTTAACATCTCCAGCCTTGCTTTCCTCTCTCTGTAACATCTCCAGCCTTGCTTTTCTCTCTCTTTACTATCTCCAGCCTTGCTTTCCTATTTCTGTGAAACATCTCTAGCCTTGCTTTCCTCTCTGTAACATCTCCAGCCTTGCTTTCCTTTCTCTCTGTCACATCTCCAGCCTTGCTTTTCTATCTCTGTAACATCTCCAGCCTTGCTTTTCTCTCTCTTTAATATTTCCAGCCTTGCTTGCCTATCTCTGTGAAACATCTCCAGCCTTGCTTTTCTCTCTCCCCGTAATATCTCCAGCCTTGTTTTCCCATATCTGTAATATCTCCAGCCATGCTTTCCTCTCTCTGTGTCATCTCCAGCCTTGCTTTTCTCTCTCTCTCTGACATCTCCAGCCTTGCTTTTCTCGCTATCTGTAACATCTCCAGCCTTGCTTTCCTCTCTCTGGGGAACATGTCCAGCCTTGTTTTTCTGTCTCTCCGTAACATCTCCAGCCTTGCTTTCTTGTCTCTGCAACATCTCTAGCCTAGCTTTTCTGTCTCACTGTAACATCTATGCCTTGCTTTCCTGTTTCTGTAACATCTCCAGACTTGCTTTCCTCTCTATCTGTAACATCTCCAGACTTGCTTTACCCTCTCTCTGTAACATCTCCTGCCTGGCTTATCTCTCTCTCTGTAATATCTCCAGCCTTGCTTTTCTTTCTCTCTCTGACATCTCCAGCCTTGCTTTCCTCTCTCTGTGTAACATCTCCAGCCTTGCTTTTCTGTCTCTCTGTAACATCTCCAGCCTTGCTTTGCTATCTCTGTAACATCTCCAGCCTTGCTTTTCTGACTCTCTGTAACATCTCAAGCCTTGCTTTTCTCTCTCTCTTTAACATCTCCAGCCTTGCTTTTCTGTCTCTCTGTCACATATCCAGCTGTGCTCTCCTATCTCTGTAACATCTCCAGCCTTGCTTTCTTCTCTCTCTGTAATTTCTCTGCCTTGCTTTCCTCTCTCTCTGTAACATCTCCAGCCTTGCTTTCCTATCTCTGTGAAACATCTCCAGCCTTGCTTTTCTCTCACTCTTTAACATCTCCAGCCGTGCTTTCCCCTCTCTCTCTGTAATATCTCCTGCCTTGCTTTTCTCTCTCTCTGTAACATCTCCAGCCTTGCTTTTCTCTCTCTCTGTAACATCTCCAGCCTTGCTTTCCCCTCTCTCTGTAATATCTCCGGCCTTGCTTTTCTCTCTCTGTAACATCTCCAGCCTTGCTTTTCTCTCTCTCTCTGACATCTCCAGCCTTGCTTTCCTCTCTCTCTGTAACATCTCCAGCCTTGCTTTCTTCACTATCTGTAACATCTCCAGCCTTGCTTTCATGCCTATCTGTAATATCTGCAGCCTGGCCTTCCTCTCTCTCTGTAACATCTCCAGCCTTGCTTTCCTATCTCTGTGAAACATCTCCAGCCTTGATTTTCTCTCTCTCTTTTACATCTCCAGCCTTGCTTGTCTGTCTCTCTGTTACATCTCCACCCTTGCTTTTCTGTCTCTCTGTCACATCTCCAGCCGTGCTCTCCTATCTCTGTAACATCTCCAGCCTTGCGTTCCCCTCTCTCTGTAATATCTCCTGCCTTGCTTTTCTCTCTCTCTGTAACAACTCCAGCCGTGCTTTCCCCTCTCTCTGTAATATCTCCTGCCTTGCTTTTCTCTCTCTCTGTAACATCTCCAGCCTTGCTTTTCTCTCTCTCTCTGACATCTCAAGCCTTGCTTTCCTCTCTCTCTGTAACATCTCCAGCCTTGCTTTCTTCACTATCTGTAATAACTCCAGCCTTGCTTTGCTCTCTCTCCGTAACTTCTCCTTGCTTTTCTCTCTCTGTAACATCTCCAGCCTTGCTTTTCTCTCTCTCTCTGACATCTCCAGCCTTGCTTTCCTCTCTCTCTGTAACATCTCCAGCCTTGCTTTCTTCACTATCTGTAACATCTCCAGCCTTGCTTTCGTGCCTATCTGTAATATCTCCAGCCTGGCCTTCCTCTCTCTCTGTAACATCTCCAGCCTTGCTTTGCTCTCTCTCCGTAACATCTCCAGCCTTGCTTTCCTCTCTATCTGTAATAACTCCAGCCTTGCTTTCCTTTCTCTCTGTAATATCTCCAGCCTTGCCTTCCTCTCTCGGTGAAACATCTCCAGCCTTGCTTTTCTCTCTCTCTTTAACATCTCCAGCCTTGCTTTCCCCTCTCTCTGTAACATCTCCAGCCTTGCTTTTCTCTCTCTCTGACATCTCCAGCCTTGCTTTTCTCTCTCTCTGTAACATCTCCAGCCTTGCTTTCCCCTCTCTCTGTAACATCTCCAGCCTTGCTTTTCTCTCTCTCTCTGACATCTCCAGCCTTGCTTTCCTCTCTCTCTGTAACATCGCCAGCCTTGCTTTCCTTTCTCTCTGTAATATCTCCAGCCTTGCTTTTCTATCTCTGTAACACCTCCAGCCTTGCTTTCCTATCTCTGTGAAACATGTCCAGCCTTGCTTTTCTCTCTCTCCGTAATATCTCCAGCCTTGTTTTCCCATATCTGTAATATCTCCAGCCTTGCTTTTCTATCTCTGTAATATCTCCATATTTGCTTTTCTCTCTCTGAAACATCTCCAGCCTTGCTTTCCTCTCCCTGTAACATCTTCAGCCTTGCATTTCTCTCGCTGGAACATCTCCAGCCTTGCTTTTCTCTCTCTTTAATATCTCCAGCCTTGCTTTCCTATTTCTGTGAAACATCTCCAGCCTTGCTTTTCTATCTCTGTAACATATCCAGCCTTGCTTTCCTCTCTCTCTGTAACATCTCCAGCCTTGCTTTTCTCTCTCTGTAACATCTCCAGCCTTGCTTTTCTCTCTCATTAATATCTCCAGCCTTGCTTTCCTATCTCTGTGAAACATCTCCAGCCTTGCTTTTCTCTCTCCCCGTAATATCTCCAGCCTTGTTTTCCCATATCTGTAATAACTCCAGCCTTGCTTTGCTCTCTCTCCGTAACATCTCCAGCCTTGCCTTCCTCTCTCTCTGTAACATCTCCAGCCTTGCTTTCCTATCTCTGTGAAACATCTCCAGCCTTGCTTTTCTCTTTCTCTCTGACATCTCCAGCCTTGCTTTTCTCGCTATCTGTAACATATCCAGCCTTGATTTCCTTTCTCTGGGTAACATCTCCAGCCTTGTTTTTCTGTCTCTCCGTAACATCTCAAGACTTGCATTCCTGTCTCTCTGTAATATCTCCTGCCTTGCTTTTCTCTCTCTCTGTAACATCTCCAGCCTTGCTTTTCTCTCTCTCTCTGACATCTCCAGCCTTGCTTTCCCCTCTTTCTGTAACATATCCAGCCTTTCTTTCTTCACTATCTGTAATATCTCCAGGCTTGCCTTCCTCTCTCTCTGTAACATCTGCAGCCTTGCTTTCCTTTCTCTCTGTGGCATCTCCTGCCTTGCTTTTCTTTCTCTCTCTGACATCTCCTGCCTTGCTTTCCTCTCTCTGTGTAACATCTCCAGCCTTGCTTTTCTGTCTCTCTGTAACATCTCCAGCCTTGCTTTCCTCCCTCTGTGTAACATCTCCAGCCTTGCTTTTCTGTCTCTCTGTCACATCCCTAGCCTTGCTTTCCTGTCTCTCTGTCACATCTCCAGCCTTGCTCTCCTATCTCTGTAACATCTCCAGCCTTGATTTCCTCTCTCTATGTAATATCTCCTGCCTTGCTTTTCTCTCTATCTGTAACATCTCCAGCCTTGCTTTCCCCTCTCTCTGTAATATCTCCTGCCTTGCTTTTCTCTCTCTCTGTAACATCTCCAGCCTTGCTTTCCCCTCTCTCTGTAATAACTCCAGCCTTGCTTTGCTCTCTCTCTGTAACATCTCCAGCCTTGCCTTCCTCTCTCTCTGTAACATCTCCAGCCTTGCTTTCCTATCTCTGTGAAACATCTCCAGCCTTGCTTTTCTCTCTCTCTTTAACATCTACAGCCTTGCTTTTCTCGCTATCTGTAACATCTCCAGCCTTGCTCTCAGATCTCTGTAACATCTCCGGCCTTGCTTTGCCCTCTCTCTGTAATATCTCCTGCCTTGCTTTTCTCTCTCTCTGTAACATCTCCAGCCTTGCTTTTCTCTCTCTCTCTGACATCTCCAGCCTTGCTTTCCCCTCTTTCTGTAACATATCCAGCCTTTCTTTCTTCATTATCTGTAATATCTCCAGGCTTGCCTTCCTCTCTCTCTGTAACATCTCCAGCCTTGCTTTCCTATCTCTGTGAAACATCTCCAGCATTGCTTTTCTCTCTCTCTTTAACATCTCCAGCCTTGCCTTTCTGTCTCTCTGTAACATCTCCAGCCTTGCTTTTCTATATCTGTAACATCTCCAGCCGTCCTCTCCTATCTCTGTAACATCTCCAGCCTTGCATTTCTTTCTGTCTCGAACATCTACAGCCTTGCTTTTCTTTCTCTCTCTAATATCTCCAGCCTTGCTTTCCTCTCTCTGTAACATCTCCAGCCTTGCTTTCCTTTCTCTCTATAATATCTCCAGCCTAGCTTTTCTATCTCTGTAACATCTCCGGCCTTGCTTTTCTCTCTCTTTAATATCTCCAGACTATCTCTGTGAAACATCTCCAGACTTGCTTTTCTCTCTCTCCGTAATATCTCCAGCCTTGTTTTCCCATATCTGTAATATCTCCAGCCTTGCTTTTCTCTCTCTCTCTGACATCTCCAGCCTTGCTCTTCTCTCTATCTGTAACATCTCCAGCCTTGTTTTTCTGTCTCTCTGTAACATCTCCAGCCTTGCTTTTCTCTCTCTCCGTAATATCTCCAGCCTTGTTTTCCCATATCTGTAATATCTCCAGCCTTGCTTTTCTCTCTCTCTCTGACATCTTCAGCCTTGCTTTCCTTTTTCTCTGTCACATCTCCAGCCTTGCTTTTCTATCTCTGTAATATCTCGATATTTGCTTTTCTCCCTCTGAAACATCTCCAGCCTTGCTTTTCTCTCTCTCTTTAACATCTCCAGCCTTGCTTTCCTCTCCCTGTAACATCTGCAGCCTTGCATTTCTCTCTCTGGAACATCTCCAGCCTTGCTTTTCTCTCTCTTTAATATCTCCAGCCTTGCTTTCCTATTTCTGTGAAACATCTCCAGCCTTGCTTTCCTCTCTCTCTGTAACATCTCCAGCCTTGCTTTCCTCTCTCTCTGTAACATCTCCAGCCTTGCTTTTCTATCTCTGTAACATCTCCAGCCTTGCTTTTCTCTCTCATTAATATCTCCAGCCTTGCTTTCCTATCTCTGTGAAACATCTCCAGCCTTGCTTTTCTATCTCTGTAACATCTCCAGCCTTGCTTTTCTCTCTCATTAATATCTCCAGCCTTGCTTTCCTATCTCTGTGAAACATCTCCAGCCTTGCTTTTCTCTCTCCCCGTAATATCTCCAGCCTTGTTTTCCCATATCTGTAATATCTCCAGCCTTGCTTTCCTCTCTCTGTGTCATCTCCAGCCTTGCTTTTCTCTCTCTCTCTGACATCTCCAGCCTTGCTTTTCTCGCTATCTGTAACATATCCAGCCTTGATTTCCTTTCTCTGGGTAACATCTCCAGCCTTGTTTTTCTGTCTCTCCGTAACATCTCAAGACTTGCATTCCTGTCTCTGTAACATCTCTAGCCTTGCTTTTCTGTCTCACTGTAACATCTCCAGCCTTGCTTCCCTTACTCTCTGAGGCATCTCCAGCCTTGCTTTACCCTCTCTCTGTAACATCTCCAGCCTTGCTTTCCTTTCTCTCTGTGACATCTCCAGCCTTGCTTTTCTGTCTCTGTGTAACATCTCCAGCCTTGCTTTGCTATCTCTGTAACATCTCCAGCCTTGCTTTTCTGTCTCTCTGTAACATCTCCAGCCTTGCTTTGCTATCTCTGTAACATCTCCAGCCTTGCTCTCCTATCTCTGTAACATCTCCAGCCTTGATTTCCTCTCTCTATGTAATATCTCCTGCCTTGCTTTTCTCTCTATCTGTAACATCTCCAGCCTTGCTTTTCTGTCTCTCTGTAACATCTCCAGCCGTGCTTTCCCCTCTCTCTGTAATAACTCCAGCCTTGATTTGCTCTCTCTCCGTAACATCTCCAGCCTTGCCTTCCTATCTCTGTGAAACATCTCCAGACTTGCTTTTCTCTCTCTCTGTAACATCTCCAGCCTTGCTTTCCTATCTCTGTGAAACATCTCCAGCCTTGCTTTTCTCTCTCTCTCTTTAACATCTACAGCCTTGCTTTTCTCGCTATCTGTAACATCTCCAGCCTTGCTCTCAGATCTCTGTAACATCTCCGGCCTTGCTTTGCCCTCTCTCTGTAATATCTCCTGCCTTGCTTTTCTCTCTCTCTGTAACATCTCCAGCCTTGCTTTTCTCTCTCTCTCTGACATCTCCAGCCTTGCTTTCCCCTCTTTCTGTAACATATCCAGCCTTTCTTTCTTCATTATCTGTAATATCTCCAGGCTTGCCTTCCTCTCTCTCTGTAACATCTCCAGCCTTGCTTTCCTATCTCTGTGAAACATCTCCAGCATTGCTTTTCTCTCTCTCTTTAACATCTCCAGCCTTGCCTTTCTGTCTCTCTGTAACATCTCCAGCCTTGCTTTCCTATATCTGTAACATCTCCAGCCGTCCTCTCCTATCTCTGTAACATCTCCAGCCTTGCATTTCTTTCTGTCTCGAACATCTACAGCCTTGCTTTTCTTTCTCTCTCTAATATCTCCAGCCTTGCTTTCCTCTCTCTGTAACATCTCCAGCCTTGCTTTCCTTTCTCTCTATAATATCTCCAGCCTAGCTTTTCTATCTCTGTAACATCTCCGGCCTTGCTTTTCTCTCTCTTTAATATCTCCAGACTATCTCTGTGAAACATCTCCAGACTTGCTTTTCTCTCTCTCCGTAATATCTCCAGCCTTGTTTTCCCATATCTGTAATATCTTCAGCCTTGCTTTTCTCTCTCTCTCTGACATCTCCAGCCTTGCTCTTCTCTCTATCTGTAACATCTCCAGCCTTGTTTTTCTGTCTCTCTGTAACATCTCCAGCCTTGCTTTTCTCTCTCTCCGTAATATCTCCAGCCTTGTTTTCCCATATCTGTAATATCTCCAGCCTTGCTTTTCTCTCTCTCTCTGACATCTCCAGCCTTGCTTTCCTTTTTCTCTGTCACATCTCCAGCCTTGCTTTTCTATCTCTGTAATATCTCGATATTTGCTTTTCTCCCTCTGAAACATCTCCAGCCTTGCTTTTCTCTCTCTCTTTAACATCTCCAGCCTTGCTTTCCTCTCCCTGTAACATCTGCAGCCTTGCATTTCTCTCTCTGGAACATCTCCAGCCTTGCTTTTCTCTCTCTTTAATATCTCCAGCCTTGCTTTCCTATTTCTGTGAAACATCTCCAGCCTTGCTTTCCTCTCTCTCTGTAACATCTCCAGCCTTGCTTTCCTCTCTCTCTGTAACATCTCCAGCCTTGCTTTTCTATCTCTGTAACATCTCCAGCCTTGCTTTTCTCTCTCATTAATATCTCCAGCCTTGCTTTCCTATCTCTGTGAAACATCTCCAGCCTTGCTTTTCTATCTCTGTAACATCTCCAGCCTTGCTTTTCTCTCTCATTAATATCTCCAGCCTTGCTTTCCTATCTCTGTGAAACATCTCCAGCCTTGCTTTTCTCTCTCCCCGTAATATCTGCAGCCTTGTTTTCCCATATCTGTAATATCTCCAGCCTTGCTTTCCTCTCTCTGTGTCATCTCCAGCCTTGCTTTTCTCTCTCTCTCTGACATCTCCAGCCTTGCTTTTCTCGCTATCTGTAACATATCCAGCCTTGATTTCCTTTCTCTGGGTAACATCTCCAGCCTTGTTTTTCTGTCTCTCCGTAACATCTCAAGACTTGCATTCCTGTCTCTGTAACATCTCCAGCCTTGCTTTTCTGTCTCACTGTAACATCTCCGGCCTTGCTTTCCTTTCTCTCTGAGGCATCTCCAGCCTTGCTTTACCCTCTCTCTGTAACATCTCCAGCCTTGCTTTCCTTTCTCTCTGTGACATCTCCAGCCTTGCTTTTCTGTCTCTGTGTAACATCTCCAGCCTTGCTTTGCTATCTCTGTAACATCTCCAGCCTTGCTTTTCTGTCTCTCTGTAACATCTCCAGCCTTGCTTTGCTATCTCTGTAACATCTCCAGCCTTGCTTTTCTGTCTCATTGTAACATCTCCTGCCTTGCTTTCCTCTCTCTCTGTAACATCTCCAGCCTTGCTTTTCTGTCTCTCCGTAACATCTCCAGCCGTTCTCTCCTATCTCTGTAACATTTCCAGCCTTGCTTTCCTCTCTATCTGTAATAACTCCAGCCTTGCTTTGCTCTCTCTCCGTAACATCTCCAGCCTTGCCTTCCTCTCTCTCTGTAACATCTCCAGCCTTGCTTTCCTATCTCTGTGAAACATCTCCAGCCTTGCTTTTCTCTCTCTCTCTTTAACATCTCCAGCCTTGCTTTTTTCGCTATCTGTAACATCTCCAGCCTTGCTCTCCGATCTCTGTAACATCTCCAGCCTTGCTTTCTTCACTATCTGTAATATCTCCAGCCTTGCCTTCCTCTCTTTCTGTAACATCTACAACCTTGCTTTCCTATCTCTGTGAAACATCTACAGCCTTGCTTTTCTTTCTCTCTCTAATATCTCCAGCCTTGCTTTCCTCTCTCTGTAACATCTCCAGCCTTGCTTTCCTTTCTCTCTATAATATCTCCAGCCTAGCTTTTCTATCTCTGTAACATCTCCGGCCTTGCTTTTCTCTCTCTTTAATATCTCCAGACTATCTCTGTGAAACATCTCCAGACTTGCTTTTCTCTCTCTCCGTAATATCTCCAGCCTTGTTTTCCCATATCTGTAATATCTTCAGCCTTGCTTTTCTCTCTCTCTCTGACATCTCCAGCCTTGCTCTTCTCTCTATCTGTAACATCTCCAGCCTTGTTTTTCTGTCTCTCTGTAACATCTCCAGCCTTGCTTTTCTCTCTCTCCGTAATATCTCCAGCCTTGTTTTCCCATATCTGTAATATCTCCAGCCTTGCTTTTCTCTCTCTCTCTGACATCTCCAGCCTTGCTTTCCTTTTTCTCTGTCACATCTCCAGCCTTGCTTTTCTATCTCTGTAATATCTCGATATTTGCTTTTCTCCCTCTGAAACATCTCCAGCCTTGCTTTTCTCTCTCTCTTTAACATCTCCAGCCTTGCTTTCCTCTCCCTGTAACATCTGCAGCCTTGCATTTCTCTCTCTGGAACATCTCCAGCCTTGCTTTTCTCTCTCTTTAATATCTCCAGCCTTGCTTTCCTATTTCTGTGAAACATCTCCAGCCTTGCTTTCCTCTCTCTCTGTAACATCTCCAGCCTTGCTTTCCTCTCTCTCTGTAACATCTCCAGCCTTGCTTTTCTATCTCTGTAACATCTCCAGCCTTGCTTTTCTCTCTCATTAATATCTCCAGCCTTGCTTTCCTATCTCTTTGAAACATCTCCAGCCTTGCTTTTCTATCTCTGTAACATCTCCAGCCTTGCTTTTCTCTCTCATTAATATCTCCAGCCTTGCTTTCCTATCTCTGTGAAACATCTCCAGCCTTGCTTTTCTCTCTCCCCGTAATATCTGCAGCCTTGTTTTCCCATATCTGTAATATCTCCAGCCTTGCTTTCCTCTCTCTGTGTCATCTCCAGCCTTGCTTTTCTCTCTCTCTCTGACATCTCCAGCCTTGCTTTTCTCGCTATCTGTAACATATCCAGCCTTGATTTCCTTTCTCTGGGTAACATCTCCAGCCTTGTTTTTCTGTCTCTCCGTAACATCTCAAGACTTGCATTCCTGTCTCTGTAACATCTCCAGCCTTGCTTTTCTGTCTCACTGTAACATCTCCGGCCTTGCTTTCCTTTCTCTCTGAGGCATCTCCAGCCTTGCTTTACCCTCTCTCTGTAACATCTCCAGCCTTGCTTTCCTTTCTCTCTGTGACATCTCCAGCCTTGCTTTTCTGTCTCTGTGTAACATCTCCAGCCTTGCTTTGCTATCTCTGTAACATCTCCAGCCTTGCTTTTCTGTCTCTCTGTAACATCTCCAGCCTTGCTTTGCTATCTCTGTAACATCTCCAGCCTTGCTTTTCTGTCTCATTGTAACATCTCCTGCCTTGCTTTCCTCTCTCTCTGTAACATCTCCAGCCTTGCTTTTCTGTCTCTCCGTAACATCTCCAGCCGTTCTCTCCTATCTCTGTAACATTTCCAGCCTTGCTTTCCTCTCTATCTGTAATAACTCCAGCCTTGCTTTGCTCTCTCTCCGTAACATCTCCAGCCTTGCCTTCCTCTCTCTCTGTAACATCTCCAGCCTTGCTTTCCTATCTCTGTGAAACATCTCCAGCCTTGCTTTTCTCTCTCTCTCTTTAACATCTCCAGCCTTGCTTTTTTCGCTATCTGTAACATCTCCAGCCTTGCTCTCCGATCTCTGTAACATCTCCAGCCTTGCTTTCTTCACTATCTGTAATATCTCCAGCCTTGCCTTCCTCTCTTTCTGTAACATCTACAACCTTGCTTTCCTATCTCTGTGAAACATCTCCAGCCTTGCTTTTCTCTCTCTCTGTAACATCTCCAGCCTTGCTTTCCAATCTCTGTAACATCTCCAGCCTTGCTTTCCTGTCTCTGTAACATCTCCAGCCGTGCTCTCCTATCTCTGTAACATCTCCAGCCTTGCTTTCCTCTCTATCTGTAACATCTCCAGCCGTGCTTTCCCCTCTCTCTGTAATATCTCCAGCCTTGCTTTTCTCTCCCTCTGACATCTCCAGCCTTGCTGTGCTCTCTCTCTGTAACATCTCCAGCCTTGTCTTCCTCTCTACCTGTAACATCTCCAGCCTTGCTTTCCTTTCTCTCTGTGACATCTCCAGCCTTGCTTTACCCTCTCTCTGTAATATCTCCTGCTTGCTTTTCTCTCCCTCTGACATCTCCAGCCTTGCTTTCCTCTCTATCTGTAACATCTCCAGCCTTGCTTTCCTCACTCTCTGTAATAACTCCAGCCTTGCTGTGCTCTCTCTCTGTAACATCTCCAGCCTTGCCTTCCTCTCTATCTGTAACATCTCCAGCCTTGCTTTTCTGTCTCTCTGTAACATCTCCAGCCTTGCTTTTCTGTCTCTCTGTAACATCTCCAGCCTTGCTTTCCTCTCTCTGTGTAATATCTCCAGCCTTGCTTTTCTGTCTCTCCGTAACATCTCCAGCCGTGCTCTCCTATCTCTGTAACATTTCCAGCCTTGCTTTCCTCTCTATCTGTACTAACTCCAGGCTTGCTTTGCTCTCTCTCTGTAACATCTCCAGCCTTGCCTTCCTCTCTCTCTGTAACATCTCCAGCCTTGCTTTCCTATCTCTCTGTAACATCTCCAGCCGTGCTTTCCCCTCTCTCTGTAATATCTCCTGCCTTGGTTTTCTCTCCCTCTGACATCTCCAGCCTTGCTTTCCTCTCTATCTGTATTATCTCCAGCCTTGCTTTCCTCATTATCTGTAATAACTCCAGCCTTGATGTGCTCTCTCTCTGTAACATCTCCAGCCTTGCCTTCCTCTCTATCTGTAACATCTCCAGCCTTGCTTTCCTTTCTCTCTGTGACATCTCCAGCCTTGCTTTCCCCTCTCTCTGTAATATCTCCTGCCTTCCTTTCCTGTCTCTCTGTAACATCTCCAGCCTTGCTTTCCCCTCTCTCCGTAATAACTCCAGCCTTGCTTTGCTCTCTCTCCATAACATCTCCAGCCTTGCCTTCCTCTCTCTCTCTGTAACATCTCCAGCCTTGCTTTCCTATCTCCGTGAAACACCTCCAGCCTTGCTTTTCTGTCTCTCTTTAACATCTCCAGCCTTGCTTTTCTCGCTATCTGTAATATCTCCAGCCTTGCCTTCCTCTCTCTCTGTAACATCTCCAGCCTTGCTTTCCTATCTCTGTGAAACATCTCCAGCCTTGCTTTTCTCTCTCTCTGTAACATCTCCAGCCTTGCTTTCCAATCTCTGTAACATCTCCAGCCTTGCTTTCCTGTCTCTGTAACATCTCCAGCCGTACTCTCCTATCTCTGTAACATCTCCAGCCGTGCTCTCCTATCTCTGTAACATCTCCAGCCTTGCTTTCCTCTCTATCTGTAACATCTCCAGCCGTGCTTTCCCCTCTCTCTGTAATTTCTCCTGCCTTGCTTTTCTCTCCCTCTGACATCTCCAGCCTTGCTGTGCTCTCTCTCTGTAACATCTCCAGCCTTGTCTTCCTCTCTACCTGTAACATCTCCAGCCTTGCTTTTCTTTCTCTCTCTGACATCTCCAGCCTTGCTTTTCTCTCTCTGTGTGTAACATCTCCAGCCTTGCTTTTCTGTCTCTCTGTAACATCTCCAGCCTTGCTTTGCTATCTCTGTAACATCTCCAGCCTTGCTTTTCTGTCTCTCTGTAACATCTCCAGCCGTGCTTTCCCCTCTCTCTGTAATAACTCCAGCCTTGATTTGCTCTCTCTCCGTAACATCTCCAGCCTTGCCTTCCTATCTCTGTGAAACATCTCCAGACTTGCTTTTCTCTCTCTCTGTAACATCTCCAGCCTTGCTTTCCGATCTCTGTGAAACATCTCCAGCCTTGTTTGTCTGTCTTTCTGTAACATCTCCAGCCTTGCTTTCCTATATCTGGAACATCTCCAGCCGTCCTCTCCTATCTCTGTAACATCTCCAGCCTTGCATTTCTTTCTCTCTCGAACATCTACAGCCTTGCTTTCCTCTCTCTGTAACATCTACAGCCTTGCTTTCCTTTCTCTCTGTAATAACTCCAGCCTTGCTTTTCTATCTCTGTAACATCTCCGGCCTTGCTTTTCTCTGTCTTTCATATCTCCAGCCTTGCTTTCCTATCTCTGTGAAACATCTCCAGACTTGCTTTTCTCTCTCTCCGTAATATCTTCAGCCTTGTTTTCCCATATCTGTAATATCTCCAGCCTTGTTTTCCCATATCTGTAATATCTCCAGCCTTGCTTTTCTCTCTCTCTCTGACATCTCCAGCCTTGCTCTTCTCTCTATCTGTAACATCTCCAGCCTTGTTTTTCTGTCTCTCTGTGACATCTCCAGCCTTGCTTTGCTATCTTTGTAACATCTCCATCCTTGCTTTCCAATCTCTGTAACATCTCCAGCCTTGCTCTTCTCTCTATCTGTAACATCTCCAGCCTTGCTTTTCTGTCTCTCTGTAACATCTCCAGCCTTGCTCTTCTCTCTATCTGTAACATCTCCAGCCTTGCTTTCCTGTCTCTGTAACATCTCCAGCCGTGCTCTCCTATCTCTGTAACATCTCCAGCCGTGCTCTCCTATCTCTGTAACATCTCCAGCCTTGCTTTCCTCTCTATCTGTAACATCTCCAGCCTTGCTTTCCTTTCTCTCTGTAACATAGAACATAGAACATAGAAGAACACAGCGCAGTACAGGCCCTTTGGCCCTCGATGTTGCGCCGATCCAAGCCCACCTAACCTATACTAACCCACTATCCTCCATATACCTATCCAATGCCCGCTTAAATGCCCATAAAGAGGGAGAGTCCACCACTGCTACTGGCAGGGCATTCCATGAACTTACGACTCGCTGAGTGAAGAACCTACCCCTAACTTCAGTCCTATATCTACCCCCCCTTAATTTAAAGCTATGCCCCCTTGTAATACCCGACTCCATACGCGGGAAAAGGTTCACACTGTCAACCCTATCTAACCCCCTAATCATCTTGTACACCTCAATCAAGTCACCCCTAAACCTTCTTTTCTCTAATGAAAGCAGCCCCAAGTGTCTCAGTCTTTCCTCATACGATCTTCCTTCCATACCAGGCAACATCCTGGTAAACCTCCTCTGCACCCGTTCCAGTGCCTCCACATCCTTCCTATAGTATGGCGATCAAAACTGCACACAATATTCCAGATGCGGCCGCACCAGAGTCTTATACAACTGCATCATGACCTCAGGACTCCGGAACTCAATTCCTCTACCAATAAAAGCCAGTATGCCATATGCCTTCCTCACCGCACTATTTACCTGGGTGGCAACTTTCAGAGATCTGTGTACATGGACTTCAAGATCCCTCTGCTCATCCACACTACCAAGTATCCGACCATTAGCCCAGTACCCCATTATTTTGTTATTCTTCCCAAAGTGAATCACCTCACACTTAGCTACATTGAATTCCATTTGCCACCTTTCTGCCCAGCTCTGCAGATTCTCTATATCCTGCTGTAACCTCCCACATCCTTCCTCACTGTCACCAACTCCTCCGACTTCTCCAGCCGTGCTTTCTCCTCTCTCTGTAATATCTCCTGCCTTGCTTTTCTTTCCCTCTGACATCTCCAGCCTTGCTTTCCTCTCTATCTGTAACATCTCCAGCCTTGCTTTCCTCACTATCTGTAATAACTCCAGCCTTGCTGTCCTCTCTCTCTCTAACATCTCCAGCCTTGCCTTCCTCTCTATCTGTAACATCTCCAGCCTTGCTTTCCTTTCTCTCTGTGACATCTCCAGCCTTGCTTTACCCTTTCTCTGTAATATCTCCTGCCTTGCTTTTCTCTCTCTCTGTAATATCTCCAGCCTTGCTTTTCTTTCTCGCTCTGACAACTCCAGCCTTGCTTTTCTCTCTCTCCGTAATATCTCCAGCCTTGCTTTTCTCTCTCTCTGTAACATCTCCAGCCTTGCTTTCCTATCTCTCTGTAACATCTCCAGCCTTGCTTTTCTGTCTCTCTGTAACATCTCCAGCCTTGCTTTGCTCTCTCTCCGTAACATCTCCAGCCTTGCCTTCCTCTCTCTCTGTAACATCTCCAGCCTTGCTTTCCTATCTCTGTGAAACATCTCCAGCCTTGCTTTTCTCTCTCTCTTTAACATCTCCAGCCTTGCGTTTCTCGCTATCTATAACATCTCCAGCCTTGCTCTCCGATCTCTGTAACATCTCCAGCCTTGCTTTCCCCTCTCTCTGTAATATCTCCTGCCTTGCTTTCCTCTCTATCTGTAACATCTCCAGCCTTGCTTTCTTCACTATCTGTAACATCTCCATCCTTCCCTTCCTCTCTCTCTGTAACATCTCCAGCCTTGCTTTCCTATCTCTGTGAAACATCTCCAGCCTTGCTTTTCTCTCTCTCTTTAACATCTCCAGCCTTGCTTGTCTGTCTCTCTGTAACGTCTCCAGCCTTGCTTTCCTATATCTGTAACATCTCCAGCCGTCCTCTCCTATCTCTGTAACATCTCCAGCCTTGCATTTCTTTCTCTCTCTAACATCTACAGCCTTGCTTTTCTTTCTCTCTCTAATATCTCCAGCCTTGCATTCCTCTCTCTGCAACATCTCCAGCCTTGCTTTCCTTTCTCTCTGTCATATATCCAGCCTTGCTTTTCTATCTCTGTAACATCTCCGGCCTTGCTTTTCTATCTCTTTAATATCTCCAGCCTTGCTTTCCTATCTCTGTGAAACATCTCCAGCCTTGTTTTTCTCTCTCTCCGTAATATCTCCAGCCTTGCTTTACCCTCTCTCTGTAATATCTCCTGCGTTGCTTTTCTCTCTCTCTGTAATATCTCCAGCCTTGCTTTTCTTTCTCTCTCTTACATCTCCAGCCTTGCTTTTCTCTCTCTGTGTAACATCTCCAGCCTTGCTTTTCTGTCTCTCTGTAACATCTCCAGCCTTGCTTTTCTGTCTCTCTGTACCATCTCCAGCCTTGCTTTTCTGTCTCTCTGTAACATCTCCAGCCTTGCTTTCCTCTCTATCTGTAACATCTCCAGCCTTGCTTTTCTCTCTCTCTGAAACATCTCCAGCCTTGCTTGTCTCTCTCTGTCTGACATCTCCAGCATTGCTTTCGTCTCTCTTTGTAACATCTCCAGCCTTGCTTTCTTCACTATCTGTAATAACTCAAGCCTTGCTTTGCTCTCTCTCCGTAACATCTCCAGCCTTGCTTTTCTCTCTCTCTTTAACGTCTCCAGCCTTGCTCTCCTATCTCTGTAACATCTCCAGCCTTGCTTTCCACTCTCTCTGTAATATCTCCTGCCCTGCTTTTCTCTCTCTCTGTAACATCTCCAGCCTTGCTTTTCTCTCTCTCTCTGACATCACCAGCCTTGCTTTCCTCTCTATCTGTTAGATTTCCAGCCTTGCTTTCTTCACTATCTGTAATATCTCCAGCCTTGCCTTCCTCTCTCTCTGGAACATCTCCAGCCTTGCTTTGCTGTCTCTGTAACCTCTCCAGCCTTGCTTTTCTGTCTCTCTGTAACATCTCCAGCCTTGTTTTCCTCTCTCTGTGTAACATCTCCAGCCCTGCTTTTCTGTCTCTCTGTAACATCTCCAGCCCTGCTTTTCTGTCTCTCTGTAACATCTCCAGCCTTGCTTTCCTCTCTCTCCGTAACATCTCCTGCTTTGCTTTTCTCTCTCTGTCTGACATCTCCAACATTGCTTTCGTCTCTCTGTGTAACATCACCAGCCTTGCTTTCTTCACTATCTGTAATAACTCCAGCCTTGCTTTGCTCTCTCTCCGTAACATCTCCAGCCTTGCCTTCCTCTCTCTCTGTAACATCTCCAGCCTTGCTTTCCTATCTCTGTGAAACATCTCCAGCCTTGCTTTTCTCTCTCTCTTTAACGTCTCCAGCCTTGCTCTCCTATCTGTGTAACATCTCCAGCCTTGCTTTTTTTCTCTCTCTCTCTGACATCTCCAGCCTTGCTTTCCTCTCTATCTGTTAGATTTCCAGCCTTGCTTTTTCACTATCTGTAATATCTCCAGCCTTGCCTTCCCCTCTGTCTGTAACATCTCCAGCCTTGCTTTCCTCTCTCTGTTACATCTCCAGCCTTGCTTTCCTTTCTCTCTGTCACATCTCCAGCCTCGCTTTTCTATCTATGTAGCATCTCCAGCCTTGCTTTTCTCTCTCTTTAATATTTCCAGCCTTGCTTTTCTATCTCTGTGAAACATCTCCAGCCTTGCTATTCTCTCTTCCCGTAATATCTCCAGCCTTGTTTTCCCATATCTGTAATATCTCCAGCCTTGCTTTGCTCTCTCTCTCTAACATCTCCAGCCTTGCTTTTCTTTCTCTCTCTAACATCTCCAGCCTTGCTTTCCTCTCTCTGTAACATCTCCAGCCTTGCTTTCCTCACTGTCTGTAACATCTCCAGCCTTACTTTCCTATCTCTGTAACATCTCCAGCCTTGCTTTCCTCTCTGTCTGTAACATCTCCAGCCTTACTTTCCTATCTCTGTAACATCTCCAGCCTTGCTTTCCTCTCTGTCTGTAACATCTCCAGCCTTACTTTCCTATCTCTGTAACATCTCCAGCCTTGCTTTCCTGTCACTGTAACATCTCCAGCCTTGCTTTCCAATCTCTGTAACATCTCCAGCCTTGCTTTCCTCTCTGTCTGTAACATCTCCAGCCTTGCTTTCCTATCTCTGTAACATCTCCAGCCTTGCTTTCCTCTCTCTGTAACATCTCCAGCCTTGCTTTCCTTTCTCTCTGTCACATCTCCAGCCTTGCTTTTCTATCTCTGTAGCATCTCCAGCCTTGCTTTTCTCTCTCTTTAATATTTCCAGCCTTGCTTTTCTATCTCTGTGAAACATCTCCAGCCTTGCTATTCTCTCTTCCCGTAATATCTCCAGCCTTGTTTTCCCATATCTGTAATATCTCCAGCCTTGCTTTGCTCTCTCTCTCTAACATCTCCAGCCTTGCTTTTCTTTCTCTCTCTAACATCTCCAGCCTTGCTTTCCTTTCTCTCTGTCACATCTCCAGCCTTGCTTTTCTATCTCTGTAGCATCTCCAGCCTTGCTTTTCTCTCTCTTTAATATTTCCAGCCTTGCTTTTCTATCTCTGTGAAACATCTCCAGCCTTGCTATTCTCTCTTCCCGTAATATCTCCAGCCTTGTTTTCCCATATCTGTAATATCTCCAGCCTTGCTTTGCTCTCTCTCTCTAACATCTCCAGCCTTGCTTTTCTTTCTCTCTCTAACATCTCCAGCCTTGCTTTCCTCTCTCTGTAACATCTCCAGCCTTGCTTTCCTCACTGTCTGTAACATCTCCAGCCTTACTTTCCTATCTCTGTAACATCTCCAGCCTTGCTTTCCTCTCTGTCTGTAACATCTCCAGCCTTACTTTCCTATCTCTGTAACATCTCCAGCCTTGCTTTCCTCTCTGTCTGTAACATCTCCAGCCTTACTTTCCTATCTCTGTAACATCTCCAGCCTTGCTTTCCTGTCACTGTAACATCTCCAGCCTTGCTTTCCAATCTCTGTAACATCTCCAGCCTTGCTTTCCTCTCTGTCTGTAACATCTCCAGCCTTGCTTTCCTATCTCTGTAACATCTCCAGCCTTGCTTTCCTCTCTCTGTAACATCTCCAGCCTTGCTTTCCTTTCTCTCTGTCACATCTCCAGCCTTGCTTTTCTATCTCTGTAGCATCTCCAGCCTTGCTTTTCTCTCTCTTTAATATTTCCAGCCTTGCTTTTCTATCTCTGTGAAACATCTCCAGCCTTGCTATTCTCTCTTCCCGTAATATCTCCAGCCTTGTTTTCCCATATCTGTAATATCTCCAGCCTTGCTTTGCTCTCTCTCTCTAACATCTCCAGCCTTGCTTTTCTTTCTCTCTCTAACATCTCCAGCCTTGCTTTCCTCTCTCTGTAACATCTCCAGCCTTGCTTTCCTCTCTGTCTGTAACATCTCCAGCCTTACTTTCCTATCTCTGTAACATCTCCAGCCTTGCTTTCCTCTCTGTCTGTAACATCTCCAGCCTTACTTTCCTATCTCTGTAACATCTCCAGCCTTGCTTTCCTCTCTGTCTGTAACATCTCCAGCCTTACTTTCCTATCTCTGTAACATCTCCAGCCTTGCTTTCCTGTCACTGTAACATCTCCAGCCTTGCTTTCCTATCTCTGTAACATCTCCAGCCTTGCTTTCCTATCTCTGTAACATCTCCAGCCTTGCTTTCCTATCTCTGTAACATCTCCAGCCTTGCTTTCCTGTCACTGTAACATCTCCAGCCTTGCTCTCCTCTCTGTCTGTAACATCTCCAGCCTTGCTTTCCTCTCTGTCTGTAACATCTCCAGCCTTGCTTTTCTCTCTCTGTAGCATCTCCAGCCTTGCATTAATATCTCTGCTTTCCTTCACACCTCGGTGAATTTGATTTTACGTACTGCAGTGAATTGTTTATATATCTGCTCCCTGAATTTGCATCTTCCTGTGGCTCTATAAAATATCCCCAACAGTGTGTTTGTCATCATTTTGACACTAACCTCGACCCATAAAGCCTCATTTGAATACGCTTCCAAGATATCGTCCCTCCTTATTGCAGTGACTATTCCTTAATTAATAATGCAATACCACCTCCCCTTCAAAACCCTCTCCCGTCCTGCCTGTAGTTTCAGTACAGCAGAATATTGAGTTGTTAGTCCTGATCTCCCTCAAACACGTCTCTGTGATGGCAAATATGTTCCACCTCCACATGTCAATTCATGCCATTATCACATCAGTCTGTCTGATAATGCTCCCAGCATTAACGTAAGCTGGATTATAACACCTGGAATACTCTGTATCTTGGACTTCCTCAAAAATTCACTATTTATTTATAGGTTGCCCAAACCATGAGCCAAAATTGTAACTCTGGGACTGAATGACTATTCGATGAATTGTAATTTCTTTTTTAAAAATGTAATTATTAAGTGCAACTTTCCAGATCTGAGCAGTCAGCTCCACATACAATGAGTTTCTGATGGTTAATTTCCCGCTCAGTGTGTAGAGGGGATAGCCCTCAGTAATGGAGAAAGTGAGGACTGCAGTTGATGGAGATCAGAGTCGAACGGTGTGGTGCTGGAAATGCACAGCAGATCAGGCAGCATCACAGGAGCAGGAGATTCAATGGTTCGAGTATGAGCTCTTTATCAGGAAGGGATTGGTGCATTTTTTTTTTAATTCTGTGATTTGAAGGACGTTGGAAACCGTACTTGCTTAGGAAGGCATCCCTATATATTTCACTGGAATGGAAAGCAGTCAATCAGTTCATTGGACAGGGTGTAGGCAAGTTGAGTGGAAGTACAGACTGATTGAAGTACAAACATTCCCTGGGCCAGATAGGGTACACACGAGGTTACTCCAGGAAGTGATGGAAGAGATTGGTGTGCCTGTGGTGATGATCGTTGTGTCTTCACTGTCAACTAGAGTCGTGCCAGATGATTGGAGTGTGGCAAATGTTATTCCCTTGTTCAGGGAAGGGAATAGGGATAATCCTGGGAATGACCAAACAGTCAGTCTGACATCAGTGGTGGGCAAAGTATTGGAGATGCTTCTGAGAGACAGGATTTACAATTACTTAGAAAATAATAATTTGATTAGAGATAGTCAGCATGGCTTTTTGAGGAGCAGGTCATGCCTCACAAACCTTATTAAATTATTTGAAGATGTGAAAAAAACATGTTAATGAAGGTAGACCGGTAGATGTGGTGAACATGAATTTTAGCAAGGCGTTTGATTCGGCTCCCCATTGTAGGCTCATTCAGAGGTTGAGGAGGAATGGGATGCAGGGAAATTTGGCTGTCTGGATACGGGCATGGCTGGCCCATAAAAGACAGAGGATAGTAGCAGATAGAAAGTATTCAGCCTGGAGGTCAGTGACTCGTGGTGTTCCACAGGGATCGTCTCTGGGACCTGTGCTGTTTGTGATTTTTATGAATGACTTTGATGAGGAAGTGGAATGGTGGGTTAGTAAGTTTACCGAAGACATGCAGATTGATGGAGTTGTGGATAGTGTGGAGGGCTGTTGTAGGTTGCAACAGAACATTGACAGGATGCAGCGCTGGGCTAATAAGTGGCAGATAAAGATCAACCTTATAAAGTGTGAAGTGTTTTGTTTTAGAAGGTTGCATTTGAATACAGAATACAGGGTTAAAGACAGAATTCTTGGCAATGGGGAGGAACGGAGGGATCTTGGCTCCATGTCCATAGATCCCACAAAATTGTCACCCAATTTGATAAGGTTGTTCAGAAGGTGTATGGCGTGTTGGCTTTCATTATGGGGAATTGAATTGAGGTTAATGCTAAGGTCAATAAAGCTGTGGTTCAACCACACTTGGAATATTGTGTTCAGATTTGGTAGCCTCAGTATAGGAAACATGTGGAGGCCTCAGAGAGTGTGCAAAGGAGATTTACCAGGATGCTGCCTGGACTGGAGGACATGTCTTAGGAAAAAAGTTTGAGGGAGCTAGGGCTTCTCTCCCTGGAGCGAAGATGAATGACAGCTGACTTGATAGAGGAGTACAAAGGTTGAGAGACAAAGATTGGATAGCCAGAGTCTTTTCCCATGGCAGAAATGGCTATCTACAAGGACCGTAATTTTAAGGTGATTGGAGGAAGGTTTAGGGATGATGTCAGAGGTAGCTGCTTTACACAGAGTATGGTGGGGTTGGAATGCACCGCCAGTGATAGAAGTAGTGTCAGATACATTAGGGATAATTAAGAAGACTCTTGAATAGGCTCATGGAAGCTAGTGCATTGAAGGTTATGTAGGTTAGTCTGATCTTAGAGTAGGATAAACGTATTGAGGGCTGAAGGGCCCTTATTGTGCTGTACTGTTCCATGTTCCAAGTTTCTCTCAGCTGGTGGATTCTCATCAGTTGGTGAATGTGTGAAGGAGTGAGGTGTGTGAGGTCAGGAAGCTGGAAGGGGCGTGAGGCCAAGACTTCCAGTTATGGTGTGCATGGTTACAATCAGCTGAGTGGCAGCACAATATATGTGGTTACCTCGACCAGACAAAATCCACCAAGTTTAGTTATTAAACTGATTTTTGGTTTGTCGTTAGCTCCTGTTTTCTTCAGATACATTCTGTTTGGTGACCAATGTATTAATATCTGACCATCCACAGACATGTACAATTTTATTTTGATACTGGTGAATGTGAAGGTACATTTATTGGATATAATTTCAGAGAATTCACTGTGAGACGCAAGATGCTGCAGAAAGCTGTCAATTGTGAACATTTTCACAAAGCGTCTGGACCAGGGAGCAGATGTAGGAAGTACTGGGAACATGCCAGTTGTCAGCACCGTAAGCAATACCATGTGATTCTGACACTCCATGTCCAGACAATGCTCTCTGGGATATGCTCTGACTGAAGATGAATTTGTAAGACCTGGTTCCTGATTAAACATTGATATCTAATATAGACAGTATTTGCAACTACACTGAGAACATTGATAGGTAAAAACAAGGACTGCAGATGCTGGAAACCAGAGTCTAGATTAGAGCGGTGCTGGAAGAGCACAGCAGGTCAAGCAGCATCCGAGGTGCAGGAAAGTCGGCGTTTCGGGCAAAAGCCCTTCATCAGGAATGGTGACTGATAGCCTGTTGGCTAGTTTCCTCCTGCCCAAGGTGGAATCCAAATGATTTCCTTTGAAGGAATGTTTGAATGATTGTCCTGAGGAGAAAGTGAGGACTGCAGCTGCTGGAGATCAGAGCTGAAAAATGTGTTGCTGGAAAAGCGCAGCAGGTTAGGCAGCATCCCAGAAGCAGGAGAATCGACGTTTCATGCGTCTCGGCCTCCACGCCGACCACCTGATTATCCTGACCCAGGTTGGAATCGTTCTGGTCAGATTCTGGAGCAGGCCAGTATCTCACTCAGTGTCACAGGCAGCTGTGAGGTCCAGTAGCACGTGCCTGATTACAACGTGGTGGGTTTACTGACCTGAACAATAATCAGGAGTTAGCCATGTTTGTGAATTGGGCAATGATGAGATATGAACTACAATTATTCAACTGAGCAATAATTGCATCATCCCTGAAAACAATTAAGTTGGTTCTATATTGAAGGAACTAAAACGTAAACACCCAACAACATTTTATGATACAAAAGTAAAGAGTGCGCGTTTTGTTTTATACCAAAAAGAAAATGTTGTCTGATCATTCTGGTGATCACAATTACACATTGAATGCCAGTATTCAAATCCATACATTGTCGCTATATCATTTACAAAGTGGTTAACCTCTGACTGATTGCATATTCAGAGTGAGCAAACAATTGAACAATCAATAGAATTATCATTCTGACACATTTATATCTAATCAATCGATTTAATTCTCACTGAAGTGTGTGAGCTTCAGCTATTTCTCAACAATTCTATTAGTTTTAAAATCGTGATGGAAACTGATGGGCCAGATCTAAAAGTTGAAGTTCTAAATTGGAGTAAGGCTAATTTTGATGATATTAGGCAAGAACTTTCAAAAGCTGACTGGAGGCAGATGTTCGCAGATAAAAGGGTAGCTGGAAAGTGGGAAACATTCAGAAATTAGGTAACGAGAGTCCAGAGACAGTATATTCCTGTTACAGTAAAAAAGAAATGCTGGCACGTATAGGGAATGCAGGATGGATAAAGAAATTGAGGGTCTGGTTAAGAAAAAGAAGGGACCATATATCAGATACAGACAAGGTCGTTCGAGTGAACCCTTAGAAGAGTACAAAAGGCAATATGAGTATATGCAAGGTTTAGAAGGTTTGAAGCTCAGGTTGAGGTTTAGGGTGTAGGTTTGCTCGCTGAGCTGTAGGTTTGATATCCAGACATTTCATTACCTGGCTAGGTAACATCATCAGTGGCGACCTCCAAGTGAAGCGAAGCTGTTGTCTCCTGCTTTCGATTTATATGTTTGTCCTGGATGGGGTTCCTGGGGTTTGTGGTGATGTCATTTCCTGTTCATTTCAGAGGGGTTGATAGATGGCATCTAGATCTATGTGGTTGTTTATGGCGTTGTGGTTGGAGTGCCAGTCCTCTAGGAATTCTCTGGCATGTCTTTGCTTGGCCTGTAACAGGATAAAAGTGTTGTCCCAGTCGAAATGGTGGGGTTTTTTTCATTCGTGTGTAGGGCTACGAGGGAGAGAGGGTCGTGTCTTTTTGAGGCTAGCTGATGTTCGTGTATCCTGGTGGCTAATGTTCCTCCTGTTTATCCTATGTAGTGTTTGTGGCAGTCCTTGCATGGAATTTTATAGATGACGTTGGTTTTGTCCATGGGTTGTACTGGGTCTTTTAAGTTTGTTAGTTTTTGTTTGACAGTGTTGGTGGGTTTGTGTGCTACTAGGATTCCGAGGGGTCTTAGTAGTCTGGCTGTCATTTCTGAAACATTTTTGATGTATGGTAAGGTGGTTAGGGTTTCTGGATGTGTTTGGTCTGCTTGTCGTGCTTTGTTCTTGAGGAATCTGCGGACTGTATTTTTTGAGTATCCGTTCTTCTTGAATACGTTGAGTATAATATGAGTATACTTAAGAGGGAAATCAGGAGGTCAAAAAGAGGACATGAGATAACATTGGCAAATAGAATTAAGGAAAATCCAAGGGTAAATAGGGAAATAATAGCGCCCCACAAAGATCAGTTTGGAAGCCTTTGTGTGGAATGCAGGAGTTGCGGGCGATACTAAATGAGTATATTGCATCAATGTTTACTGTTGGAAAGGACATGGAAGATATAGAATGTAGGGAAGTAAATGGTGACATCTACAAAAATGTTCATATTACACAAGAGGATGTGCTGGATGTCTTGAAACGTATAAAAGTGGATAAATCCCCGGAACCAAATCAGGTGCACAGAGAACTCTGTGGGAGGCCAGGGAACGGGTTGCTGGGCCTGTTACTGAGATATTTGTATAATTGATAGCCATAGGTGAGGTGCCAGAAGACTGGAGGTTGGCGAATGTGGTGCCAATGTTTAAGAAAGTTGGTAAGGACAAGCCAGGGATCTATAGACCAGTGAGCCTGATAGTGGTGGTGGGAAAGTTGTTAGAGGGAATCTTGAGGGACATGATGTACATGTATTTCGAAAGGCAAGGACTGAGTAGGGATAGTCAGCGTGGCTTTGTCAGTGGAAAATCATGTCTCACAACCTTCTTTGAATTTTTTGCAAAAGTAACAATGATCATTGATGAGAGCAGAGTGGTGGGTATGATTTATTTGAACTTCAGTAAGTCGTTCGACAAGGTTCCCCGTGGGAGACTGATTAGCAAGGTTAGATCTCATGGAATACAGGGAGAAGTAGCCATTTGGATCCAGAAATGGCTCAAAGGTAGAAGGCAGAGGGTTGTTTTACAGACTGGAGGCCTGTGACCAGATCAGTACAACCAGGATCGGTGCTGGGTCCAATACTTTTCGTGATTTATATAAGTGATTTGAATATGAGCATAAGAGGTATAATTAGTAAGTTTGCAGACAACACCAAAATTGGAGGTGTAGAGAATAGCAAAGAAGATTACCACAGATTGCAACAGGATCAGATGGGCCAATGGGCTTAGGAGTGGCAGATGGAGTTTAATTTACATAAATGTGTGGTGTTGCATTTTGGGAAAGCAAATCTTAGCTGGATTTATACTCCTAATGGTGATGTCCTAGGGAGTGTTGCTGACCAAAGAGACCTTGGAGTACAGGTTAATTGAAAGTAGAGTCATAGATACATAAGATAGTGAAGAAGACATTCGTATGCTTTCCCTTATTGGTCAGACTATTGAGTACAGGAGTTGGAAGGTCATGTTGTGGCTGTACAGGAAGTTGGTGAGGACTCTTTTGGAATATTGCGTGCAATTCTGGTCTCCTTCCTATCGGAAAGAAGTTGTGAAACTTGAAAAGAATCAGAAAAGATTTACAAGTATGTTGCCAGGGTTGGAGGCTTTGAGCTACAGGGAGAGGCTGAATAGGCTAGGGCAGTTTCCGCTGGAGTGTCGGAGGCTAAGGGGTGACCTTATCGAGGTTTATAAAGTCATGAGAGGCATGGATAGGGTAAATAGACAAGGTGTTCTCCCTGGGGTGGGGGAGTCCAGAACAAGAGGGCAGAGGTTGAGTGTGAAAAGGGAAAGATACAAAAGAGACTGAAGGGGCAACGTTTTCAGGCAGAGGGTGGAACGTGTATGGAATGAGCTGCCAGAGCAAATGGTGGAGGCTGGTACAATTGCAACATTTAAAAGGCATCTGGACGGGTATATAAATAGGAAGGGGTTGGAGAGATATGGCCCGGGTGCTGCCAGGTGAGACTAGATTGGGTTGGGATATCGGGTCGGCATGGCCGAGTTGGACCAAAGGGTCTGTTTTCATGCTGTACATCTCTATGACTCTCTGACTCTAATTTAGAAATGACAATAATTTAACATGCACTGTCAAATAAATAAATGGTTTATGTTATTAAATTGTAACATACAATAAGTTGAAAACTTGCAATTTTTAGAATGAAAAGTAAAGATCGAAGAACAAAGAAAATTCCAGCACAGGAGCAGGCCCTTTAGCCCTCCAGGCCTGCACCGATCCTGTCTAAATCTGTTGCATATTTTCTGAGGGTGTGTATCCCTTTGCTACTTGCCCATTCATGTATCTGTCTAGATGTATCTTCAATGATACTATTGCAAAATACTCCAAATATGGTCTGATCAGAACCTTGTAAAAACTCATAAATCCTTCCCTGCTTTAATATTCAAGTCATCTCAAAATAAATACCATCGCTGTATTTGTCTTTCTGACCGGATAGGCCACCAGAAACAATGAACACATGATGGACATTAATAAACTTATCACGGAGTTCTAAAAATAAACAATGCTTAAAGCATGCTGAGAAATGGATCCCAGCCTTGAGTAAACTCTCTGCTAATCCATATGCTGCAGAATCCAGACAGGCTGCAGCTCCCCACAGACAGTGTGCGAAAAAAAAAACTGACAGCTACAGACCCTGCAATACCCACCTGAAATTGGACTTGAATGGTACAATGGAATGTCGCCCTTGGGCCATCAATAATGCCAACCCCTGGTTGAGTCTGATTTATCTGGGTAAATGAGCTTGATCATTCCATTGGAAGATCTTCCCAAGGGCTTGAAGACTTGGAAGGATAAGAATCACCTCAAAATCCCACAGAGTGCGGCAACTGGAGAATAACCACTGAGAAAGTAGACAACTCCAAGACCATCGGAAGAGGAAGAAGGCATCACCACGTGGAGCCCGGCCAAGTTCTAGTGTGGTGGTACACAATCAGCCAAAGTTAAGTTAAAACATAAGACAGTTTGCAGTATTTGTCATTACTTTATCGTAAACTTTATTGTACTAACATTGAGTGTGCTCAATAAACAAATATTATTGATTGTAAGAGTTGACTCCGTTCTTTTGCTAAATGGAAGAATTTAAGCAAACTGTGCGGCAGATGCAACACCTTCCTAACTATTGACTCAACCTGCAAGTTTACCTTGAGACAATCCTGTACTAGAACTCACAACTCTCTTTGCTCTTCAGACCTATGAATTTTCTCTCCATTTATAAAATAGTCCATGCCTCTCTCCCTCCTCACAAAGTTCATCACTTCAGGTTTTGCCAAGAGTTACTCCATCTGCCACTTCTTTGCCCACTCTCCTACCCTGTCTAAATCCTTCTGCAGCCTCCCTGCCTCCTCAATGCTACCTGTCCCTCTACCTACCTTTGTATCATCTAAAAACCGAGCCAGAATACACTCAGTTCTTTAATGTAGATTGTTAATGCACAAAGTAAAAAGTTGTGGTCCCAACACTGAGTCATGTGGAACACAAGTTGTCATCGGCTGCTATCCCAAGGAGGATCTTTTTATCCCCAATCTCTACTTTCTGCCAGACAGCCAAACTTCTGCACACACTAGGGCCTTATTTTACTCAGTAGCCTCCTGTTTGGCACCTTGTCAAAGTCCTTCTTGAAGTCCAGGTGGATAACATCCACTGGCTTTCCTTTGTCTCACTTGCTTGTTGCATCCTCAAATAACTCTTACAGATTTATGAGGCATGACGTCCTCTTGATGAAACCATACCGACTTTACCCAATTTTAGAATTCACTTGCAATTATTCAGAAATCTCATCCTTCACATTGGATTCCAGGATCTTACACATGACTGAGGTTGTGCTAATCGGTCTGTCACTTTCTGCCTTTTGCCTTATTCCCTTTTTAAAGAGGCTGTCACTTTAGCAACTTTCTAGTCTTCTGAGCCTCTCCCTAATTCTAGAAATTCATGAAAGATCACCACTAATGTCTCCATTATTTCTTCAGCTATCTCCCTTGGAACTCTGGAATATTGTCCAGCTGGTCCAGTTTATTTACCTATTTAGTTTTTCGAGCAACTTCTCCTAATAAGCTCTGTCCCCTCGCAATCTTGAATTTCTGGGGATACTATTTGTGTCGTTCACGGTGAAATGTGACGTGAAATAATTGTTCAGTTTCTCAGCCATTATTTGTTCCCCATTACTTTATCTCCAGCGTCGTATTCCACGAACAATGAGCATTTCTGCCTCTCTTTTGTCCTTTACGTATCGAAAGAATCTCTTACAGTCTTTTATATTACTGGCCAGCTTACCCTCATATTTAATCTTCTTCCTCCTATTTCTTATTTTGTTGCCCTATGTTGGCATTTTTAAGCTTCCAAATCCTCTGGTTTCCCAGTGCCATTTGCCATGTTATCTGATTTCTCTTTTGCTTTTACGCTAACTCTGTTCCCTGTCAGTCGTTGTTTCCTCATCCTCTCTATACCATGCTTCTTTTAGCTTGGGATGAGTCTCTGCTGTGTCTCCTGAATTACTCCCAGAAACTTCCGACATTACTGTTCCACTGCCTTTCCTGCTAACCTACTCTCCCAGTCAATTTAACCCAGATCCTCCCTCATGCCTTTGTAGTTGCTTTTATTCAGCAGTAATATTGTTAACTCTGATTCTATCTTCATCCTCTCAAATTGAAGAGTAGGTTCAATGATATTATGATCACTGCCTCATAAAGGTTTCTTTACCTTAAGCTCCCTTATCAAGTCTGCACAACACTAAATCCAATATTGCCCGTTCGCTCGTTGCCTGCACCATAAGCTGCTCCAAAAACCCATCTCGTAGACATTCCACAAATTCCTTTCCTTGCAAACCACTGCCAACCTGATTTTCCCAGTCCAGCTGCATATTGAAATCCTCCCAATCACTGTAACTTTGCCTTTCCGACACATCTTTTCTACCTCTTAACTTGACGTCCGACCCAGCTCCTAACTACGGTTTGTGGACCTGGACATAACTCCAACTATGGTTTTTCACCTTTGCCGTTCTCTAATTCTAACCACACAGATTCTACACCGTCTGTCCCTACTTTGAGTTTTGGGAACTGAGTGATGGGACTGCAAAGCACTTTAGATTGTCACAAGTTCATAGTTTAGACATTAATTAAAAATATTACATTGTCAATTCCATTGGAATATGGCCACAATCTCTTTCTTTGGCCAAATATTCTGTGTGTGCAATGGAAGAATGCAGACTTTGAAACTGTTAGAAAAGCATCATATAAAGAGGACTTGAGTTTATCAAGAGATTAAGGTGCGTCAAGTAAACAGAAAATATTGTTGTATGGAGCATTGTAGGATGTATTTTCTGTGCGCTCAACGATGTTGGCGGGTTAAATCGAAAGGCAGTGTATTATTTCAATGGACAGATTTGGCTTGAGGCGCAGAAGAACCGGGCACCTGGGTTACAAAATAAAAACTTTGTGTGCATAAAGATTTGAGGGAGGTAAGATAAATGTAGACATTTTCTGAAATAGAATACATTTAGAATTAGGGAAGATTTTCTACAGAGTAGTGGCGAGACCACATCGCGAGAATAATGGTCACACTGACACGCAAATCAGTCCAGAGAAGATTCACTCAACTGACTCCTGTGTGGAACGTTTATTTCAGGTGGAAATCTTGAACTGACTGTGGATCTGCTGGAGTTTAGGCGAACAACATGTGATCTTGGTGACCCCAGGATATTCCAAGTCGTCTTTCCATGTTGAATTCTGAAACCATATTTCAGCTTGTGTGAGAGATTACCAGGAATGAATGGACTATGAAACTGAAGGTTATCGCACTGAAGAAGAAGTGTCGTGTATTTGTGAACTCTCTTCCCAGATAGTAATGGGGGATAAAACATTGAATATTCCTAAGGCAGAAGCAGGCAGATTCTTGACTAACAATGAAGCACTAACATTGTAAAGGCATAGGAGGGATGTGTGATTGATGTCACAATTAGATAATCTACGATCTTATCGCATGACTGAGCTGTATTGGTGACCTACCCCTGATGTTAGTCTCTGCATTTCTGTTGACTTTAGGTACTGAAAAAAATTATGAAATGATTCTCATGAACATAGAGACATTTCCTTTCAGATTATTGGGCGCAGGTTTCCATATGTGACTTTTAAACAACACTCAAAAGCAGTCAGGGAAGTTTCATGGTATTGGAGAAGGGTCAGGAGCATAGGGCAAAGTGAAAGCCTGCTTTGAATCTGCTTTAGAAATCACATTGGGTCGAATGGATAACTTTAATTTTGCTCATTCCTTTCAGTTCTTGTTGTGAGGAGAGTTTCATTAGCAAGGCCAGCATTCTGTTGCCGATGTGTAATTTCTATTCAGAATATGGTGATAACCCCAGGGATTCTTGTGGGGCAGGAACACTAACAAAGAGAGAAATGGGGTTCTGATCCATTTGATAGTGAAGGCAGAATGATAAAACTTCCGGTTGGTGTGCTGTGTGACCTTGGAGATTGCATTCTTCACCACTTGATGCTCACAATCTATGGAAATAGTGAGACAACAATTAAAGTAATAGTCATACAGCATATAAACAGGCCCTTCGGGCCAATACATCTATGCCAGCCAGAAAACACCAACGTACATTATTCCCAGTCACCTGAAGATCTATGGCCTACTATGCCCTGGCTGTTTTTGCTTAAATGCTGCATTGTCTTCTTATACACATAATGGTAAGGTACTAGGGAGTGTTGTTGAACAAAGATATTTTGGAGTGCAGGTTCATAGCTCCTTCAAAGTGGAGTCGCAGGGAGATAGGATAGTGAAGAAGACGTTTGGTATACTTTCCTTTATTGGTCAGAGTTTTGAGTACGAGAGTTGGGAGGTCATGTTGCGGCTGTACAGGACATTGGTTAGGCCACTGTTGGAATATTGCGTGTAATTCGGGTTTCCTTCCTACCGGAAAGATGTTGTGAAACTTTAAAGGCTTCAGAAAAGATTTACAAGGAAGTTGCCAGGGTTGGAAGATTTGAGCTACAGAGAGAGGCTGAACAGGCTGGGGCTGTTTTCCCTGGAGAATCGGAGGCCGAGGGGTGACCTTCTAGAGGTTTATAAAATTATGAGGGGCATGGATAGGATAAATACACAAAGTCTTTTCCCCTAGGGTCGGGGAGTCCTGAACTAGGGGGCAAATGTTTAGGGTGAGAGGGGAAAGATATAAAAGAGACGTCAGGGGCAACTTTTTCACGCAGAGGACGGTACGTGTATGGAATGAGCTGCCAGAGGATGTGGTGGAGGCTGGTACAATTGCAACATTTAAGAGGCATTTTGATGAGTATATGAATAGGAAGGGATTGGAGGGATATGAACAGTGTGCTGGCAGGTGGGACTACATTGGGTTGGGATATCTGGTCGGCATGGACGGGTTGGACCGAAGGGTCTGTTTCCATGCTGTACATCTCTATGACTCTATCTGTGACCTGAGGGTTTTTTGTTCTTTTATGTACAAAATGGTTTCATGAACATAGATAACGCAACGATAAAGACAGTGACAAACTCATCAGATCAATAAAAACAAACTCTGCATTTTTCAATAATTATAGAAAATCTAATTGTCGTTTCAATTCATTTGAAATTTTAAAGGAGCTAGACCAGCATTAATTGCCCTTGAGACTTTCCAGTCCAGTTGATGTTGGTCTGTCCAAGTGGCTGTTGGGAAGGAGTGCCAGCTGTGCATCTCATGTGCTGGGTTAGCTGGGAGTAAATATTACTGGTGGTGGATGGAATGTTACACAATCCGTCATGCTGTGATGAACAGCTCGCAGGCAAACAGGAAAACGGACTCATTGTCAAAGCAAACATATAGGATGGAGTTTATTATTTTTCTGAGAAATAGCAACCTTGCATATACAAGTCTATATAGTAATGAAGAGAAATCTGTGTCTGTGTTATTGGTATCCTTAAAATAATGGTGCCAAACAGTTGGAATTATGTTATTGCTTTGGAGGGACGATGCTTGCACTGAGCATATGATTTATCCTGGATATTTTAACAGATGGCTGGGCTGTCCGAGGTTGAGTAAGTGCTGATATTCCATGGGATGATGTTGATTTGTAAACTCGCCACTTACTGAGCACAGTTCGCCAGAACAAACCAACAAGTACTGTTGGTTGGTGCTTCAGAATGTATCAGAGCTTTCATGGCTGCCATCACATGGAATCATGTTTAAAGACAAGGCCAATCGAGTTTGCACCATCCAGTGCTGATGCTAGTGTTTTATACAGTTTGTGAGGTTACCTTCCTGAACCACCCTCCCAGGCAATGCATTCTAGACACAAATCGTTCTCTGGGTTCAAAACGGATTCCCCAAATCCTCTCTCAATATCTTCTCTTTCGCTTCAAACACGTGTCCCTTCTTTTTGACACTTTGATTAAGAGGAACAACTGCTGTCTGTTCACTCTGCCCATACCTCTCATGCTCTTATACACCTCTGTCAGGTTCACCCCTCACCCTTCTCTGCTCCAAAATCAAGACTAACCTATCTTCATGGTTTGAGTTCTCTCTTGTCTTGTTACTTCTTCCAAAGTGCAGCATCTCATATCTTCCCGTGCTAATTTTTATTGGTCATTGTTCAGGTGGTCAGATCAATCAATGTGTACCCTCCTGCAACTAAACACTTTCCTCCTCACTGTGCCCCATCCAGCCTATCGTTGCGTCATCCAAAGATTGTGTATCATTCTCCAACTCCCCCTCCCCCCCCCCCCCCCGACCATCTCCCACATTAATATCATCAACATTTCGGTGCAGCGAGAGGGGGGAGCCGGGATGAGGTGATATTGGTGCAAGGTGATTGTCGGGATGGCCGGTAAGTATATTTAAACTTCTTACCTTCAGGCCAGCGAGGGAGGAGCGAGCAAAGGACTTCTGAGAAGGGTAAGTAGAACAGTTTATATTTGCGTGGTTGCATTACCTGAGACACTACTTGGGTAGTGTCTCCCAGCCATTCTCCTCCTCTAACCTAAAGAAAAATTGTGGGTGCCAGACTGATGAGGTAAGGTAACCTTGGGAATAGTGGGAATGGAGTTTAGGGCAGTGGAATTTTTCTCTTGCAGAATGTGGGAAGTAAGGATCACCACTAGGGTCCCTGCTGACTACATCTGTGGGAAGTGCACCCAACACCAGCTCCTCGAAAACCGCGTTAGGGAACTGAAGCTGGTGTTGGATGAACTTTGGATCATTCGGGAGGCAGAGGGGGTTATTGGCAGGACATATAGAGAAGTAGTCACTCCCCAGATAAAAGAAAAAGACAGATGGATAACAGTTGGGGGACAGAAAGGGAACCCGCAGGCAGTGCAGGGATCTCTTATGGCCATTCCCCTCAACAATAAGTAAACCGTTTTGGATACTGTTGGGGGGGATAACTTACCAGAGGAAAGCAGTGGGGCATCTGCTGCTCACAAGGGAAGGAGAAAGAGGAGCAGAGCAGAGCAGTAGTCATTGGGGACTCGATAGTTAGGGAGGCAGGTAGGAGGTTCTGTGAGGACGAGAGAGACCCATGGTTGGTATTTTGCCTCCCGGGTTCCAGGGTCCACGATGTCTCTGATAATGTTTTTGGGATCCTTCGGGGGGAAGGAGAGCAGCCCCAAGTCATGGTCCATATTGGCACCAACGACATATGTCAGAAGAGAGATGGGGAATTGAGGCAGAAATTCAGGGAGCTAGGATGGAAGCTTAGAGCTAGGACAAACAGAGTTGTTTTCTCTGGTTTGTTGCCCGTGCCACATGCTAGTGAGGTGAGGAATAGGGAGAGAAAGGAGTTGAACACATGGCTACAGGGATGGTGCAAGAGGGAGGGTTTCGGGTTTTTGGATAATTGGAGCTCTTTCTGGCGTAGGTGGGATCTCAACAAGCAGGATAGTTCTTCATCTAAACCAGAAGGGTACCAATAACCTGGGTGAGAAATTCACTAAAGATATTAATGTGGGATTAAACTAATACAGCCGGGGGGAAGGGAACCAAAATTGTAGGACAGGTACAGAAGAGGATGAGAGTAGGGAGTTCCAAAATCAAGTATTTGACACCGGCAAGCGAGAACCTCGTTTGAAGTGTGTGTCCTTCAACACGAGGAGTATCCGAAATAAAGTGGGTGAACTGGCAGCGTGGGATGGTACCTGGGACTTCGATGTTGTGGCCATTACAGAGAAATGGATAGAGCAGGGAGTGGAATGGCTGTTGCAGGTTCCAGCATTCAGATATTTCAGTAAGAACAGAGAAGATGGTAAAAGAGGGGGAGGTGTGATATTGTTGATCAGGGTCAATATTACAGTTGTAGAAAGGATGTTTGGAGACTCGTTAACTGAGGTAGTGTGGGCTGAGGTTATAAATAGGAAAGGAGAAGTCACCATGCTGGGAGTTTTCTATAGGCCTCCGAATAGTCCCAAAGAGGAAAGGATAGCAAACATGATTTTCGATAGGAGTGAGAGAGGCAGGGTAGTTGTCATGGGGGACTTCAACCATCCAAAAATTGTCTGGGATCACGACAGTACGAGTACTTTGGATGGGTCAGCTTTTGTCCAGTGTGTGAAGGAGGGATTCCTGACGCAGTATGTAGACAGGCCTACAGGGGGCGAAGCCACTTTAGATTTAGTACTGGGTAACGAACCTGGCCAGGTTTTAGATTTGGAAGTAGATGAGCACTTTGCAGACAGCGATCACAATTCTGTCAGGTTTACTTAAGTGATGGAAAGGGATAGGCGTACTCCACCGCGCAAGAGTTACACTGGGGGAAGGGAAATTATGATGCAATTAGGAAAGATTTAGGAAGCATAGAATGGGGAAGGAAACTGCAGGGGATGAGCACATTAAAAGTATGGAACTTATTCAAGGAAAAGCTGCTGTGTGTCCTAGATAAATATGCACCTGTTAGGTAGGGAGGAAGGTATAGAACGCGTGAACCGTGGTTGACTAAGGAATTGGAATCCCTGGTCAAAAAGAAAAAGAAGGCTTATGTTGTGACAAAATGTAAAACTCAGTTAGAGCACTTGAGGGTTACAAGGAAATCAAGAAAGACCTAAAAAGAGAGGACAGAAAAGTCAGGAGACATCAGAAGTTGTTGGCAGATAGGATCAGAGTTAACTCCACGGCTTTCCACAGACACGTCAGGAATAAAAGAAAGGTGTGAGTTAAATTAGGGCCAACCAAGGATAATAGCGGGAAGTTGTGTGTTGAGACAGAGGAGATAGGGGAAGCACTAAATAAATATTTTTCGACAGTGTTCACTATAGAAAATGAAAATGTTGGCGAGGAATATACAGAAATACTTGCATCTAAACTAGAAGAGATTGAGGTTCACAAGCAAGATGTATTAGAAATACTGTAGAGTGTGAAAATAGACAAGTCCCCTGGGCCGGATGGGATCTATCCTAGAATCCTCTGGGAAGCAAGGGAAGAGATTGCCCGCTTTGGCATTGATCTTCAAATCATCATTGTCTACAGGAATAGTGCCTGAGGACTGGAGGATAGCAAATGTGGTTCACTTGTTCAAAAAGGGTAGTAGAGACAACCCCGGTAATTACAGACCAGTGAGTCTCACTTCACTTGTTGGTAAAGTTTTGGAAAAGGTTATAAGAGATAGGATTTATAACCATCTAGAAAATAATAATCTGATCAGGGACAGTCAGCACGGCTTAGTGAAGGGTAGGTCGTGCCTAACAGGTAGATGAGAGTAAACTGGTTGATGTGGTGTATATGGATTACAGCAAGGCGTTCGATAAGGTTTCCCACAGTAGGCTATTGTACAAAATGCAGAGGAATGGGATTATGGGAGACATTACAGTTTGGATCAGTAATTGGCTTGCTGAAAGAAAACAGAGGGTTGTAGTTTATGTAACATGTTCATCTTGGTGTCCAGTTACTAGTGGCACACCACAAGAGTCAGTGTTGGGTCCACTGCTGTTCATCATTTTTATAAATTACCTGACTGAGGGCTTAGAGGGTGGCTGAGTAAATTTGCGGATGACGCTAAGGTCGGTGGAGTTTTGGATAGTGACGAAGGATGTTGTCGGTTGCAGAGAGACATAGACAGGATGCAGAGCTGGGCTGAGAGGTGGCAAATGGAGTTTAATGAGAACAAGGTGTGAGGTGATTCACTTTGGACGGAGTAATCGGAATGCAAAGCACTGGGCTAATGGTAAGATTCTTGGGAGTGCAGATGAACAGAGATATCTCGGGGTCCCTCGATGAACAGAGATATCTCGGTGTAAGAATGCATATAGTGTTTTGGCCTTTATTAATATAGGGATTGAGTTCCGGAACAGGAGGTTATGCTGCAGCTGTACAAAGCTCTGGTACGGCCACATTTGGAGTATTGTGTACAGTTCTTGTCACCACATTATAAGAACATTATAAGCTTTGGAAAGGGTGCAGAGAAGGTTTACTCGGATGTTACCTGGTATGGAAGGAATGTCTTACGAGGAAAGGCTGAGGGCCTTGAGGCTGTTCTCGTTAGAGAGAAGAAGGTTGGGAGGTGACTTAAAAAGACATACAAGATAATCAGAGGGTTAGATAGGGTGGACAGGGAGCGCCTTTTTCCAAGTATGGAGACGGCAAACACGAGGGGACACAACTTTAAAGTGAGCAGAGATAGGTATAAGACAGATGAGAGAAGTAATTTCTTTACTCAGAGGGTAGTAAGGGTATGAAATGCTTTGCCTGCAATGGTAGTAGATTCGCCAAGTTTAAGTACATTTAAGTCGTCATTGGACAAGCATATGGACGAACATGGAATACTATAGGTTAGATGGGCTTGAGATTAGTATGACAGGGCGGCGCAACATCGAGGGCCGAAGGACCTGTACTGTGCTGTAATGTTCTGTTTTCTATGTTCTACGTTCTATTTATGAATATCAGTTTCAAATCTTGATTTTCTACCTGTTCTACAGATCTGTTGCAGAGGAAGAATTGGGAATTCCAGTCTCTTGTTTTTCATATTTGGTGAATTTACAGCGTGATGCAGTTGAGGTCATTTGTGAGGAAGCCACAAATAATATTTTGGACATGGAGCTGAATTCTGCTTTTACACTCCAACCCTCTGCATGTATTATTCATAAGACTTAATGTTTCTCATTAATTTTGGACTAACTTTTGGCACTGTGCACTGCGACAGTTCAATTTGATGTGGGCCTGAATCTTATTCTGTACAATATGAACAAGAATCATTTGTTAATAAAGAAATATGAGAAATCTTTTCTTAATTTTCAAAGGAAACCAGATCCCAATTTTTGAACAGTGATGTTTGATTGTTCATCAATCTCACTTTTGCGATTATATGCTTTTCTTGCCACTGATGCACCTTCTGGCACACCTCATCCTCCCTTCCGATTCGTTCCTTACCCTCCTACTTCCGTTGCATTGCCCATTCTGATGCGACATACCCTTCCACTGACCATCTCCCTTCACACTTCTCGCACTGTATTTCACACCACTTCCCGTGACCCTCCCTTTCCCTTTTTGCTCTCACGCTAGATGCTGGAACCTGCTGATTTATGTGCTACTGCTGGTCATCAGTGAATGGTGAGTTTGTAATGATCAATGTCCAATAGCAACAGACAATAGGATGTTTGCCATTGTCTGATGCACCGTGAACAGGATAGTTTTGTTCACTGTTGGTACAGACCGGAGCTTCTTCCTGTCCGTCTGTCACAATGTTTAACCAAATAGCCTCATCACCAACAGGACAAACAACTTCTGACAGAATCGTACGACCATGTATCAATTGTCTTTTGAATATTGCGAGGACATTGTTCTAACAAACAGTGTTCTTGTCTTTTGCTCTTTATCCTTTCAACTGATCTTCCCATGTAATTTGAGCTGAGATCAGAGTGACTTCCCTTTCATTCGAAGCAGAATTTGACAGAGGGTGGAATCAAAGACACTGAGTAAAACTGTGGTTAATGGTAATGAGAGAAAATTCTGCACTGGAAATTGGAAAAATGGTAAAAGCGGTATCTGCAAGTTATCATCCAAGTTGCATGTCATTCTGACTAGGGACTAATTTATTCTTACTTCATTATCGGTTGTTAAAAATCTTGAAATGTCTCAACAACAGCTCTGTGTGGATCTGCAATACTTAGGTTAAAGAGGTTCAAGTAGGCAGCTCTCTGGCGCCATTTCAAGAGCTACTTGGGACGACAAATAAACTCTGCCCTTGCTAGTGCCTTCCAAAACCCTGGATAAATATGCTCTGTTTAAAAGAAAAACAAGATATATTATGTTTGCACACTCTCATCTGAAGTTTCGGAAAGGTAAGACCATGCTGAATGAGTATGATGCCAGTAACATCAGGAGCATGACAAGACATTGATAACAATTGGAATCATTAATTCAGTTAGTTATTTACAGATAATTGATTGTGTGATGTCAGTGCCACTGAGTTCAACATTTTCATAATGCGTAATGGTAGTCATTTTCATATTTTTACATTTTTCGTTCAGAAGCCATAACCAAATACTCGAGAGCCAACAGAAATGGCAGTTTCATTGTTCACTTTCAGATCAGACAAATATCCACAGTCCAAAAGACTAAGTAAGTTGAAAGTGCTGGAAAACCTTAACATGTTCTGAGCAGAGAGAAACAGATTTAACTTATTGAGTCGAATATGAGTTTTTCCCAATAGGGTAATATCAGACTTAATATTCTAACTCGGCTTCTCTCTCCAGATACTGGCTCATCTGCAGAGTTTTGCCTCTGTTTTCTATTTATTTTACAAATTTGCATTTTCCCCAGTATTCCCAAGCGCAGTGATTCATTGGGGGGAGGGGTGGGAGTGACATGGTGTGTCAGTGGTTAGCACGACTGTCTCACAGTAGCAGGGGCCCTGTTTGGGGGGGGAGGGGGCATGGTGTCTCATTGGTTAACACGGCTGTCTCACAGCACCAGGGACCCGGTTGGGGGGAGGGGGAGGGGGGGGCATGGTGTCTCAATGGTTAGCACGGCTGTCTCACAGTACCAGGGACCCGGTTTGGGGTGGGTGGGGGCATGGTGTCTCAGTGGTTAGCACGGCTGTCTCACAGTACCAGGGACCCGGTTTGGGGTGGGAGGGGGCATGGTGTCTCAGTGGTTAGCACGGCTGTCTCACAGTACCAGGGACCCGGTTTGGGAGGGAGAGTGGGAGTGGACCATCGAGTCTCAGTGGTTAGCACAGTTTTCTCACAGTACCAGTGACACGGTTTGGGGGGTCATGGGGGAGGTAGAGGGGGCATGGTGTATCGGTGCTTAACACGGCTGTCTCTCAGTACCTGGGACCCGGTTTGGGGTGGGAGGGGGAGGGGGCATGGTGTCTCATTGGTTAACACGGCTGTCTCACATTACCAGGGACCCGGTTTGGGGGGGAGGGGGGGGCATGGTGTCTCAGTGGTTAGCACGACTGTCTCACAGTGACAGGGACACAGTTTGGGGGGAGGGGGAGGGGGCCATGGTTTCTCAGTGGTTAGCACGGCGGTCTCACCGTGCCAGGGACAAGATTTGGGAGGAAGGGGGAGGGGGCACGGTGTCTCAGTGGTTAGCACGGCTGTCTCACAGTAGCAGGGTCCCGGTTTGGGGGGAGGGGAGGGGGCCATGGTTTCTCAGTGGTTATCACGGCGGTCTCACAGTGCCAGGGACACGGTTTGGGAGGGAGGGGAGGGGGCACGGTGTCTCTGTGGTTAGCACGGCTGTCTCACAGTAGCAGGGACACGGTTTGGGAGGGAGGGGAGGGGGCACGGTGTCTCTGTGGTTAGCACGGCGGTCTCATAGTGCCAAGGACACGGTTTGGGAGGGAGGGGGAGGGGGCACGATGTCTCAGTGGTTAGCACGGCTGTCTCACAGTACCAGGGACCCGGTTTGTGGGGAGGGGGAGGGGGCGTGGTGTCTCAGTGGTTAGCACGGCTGTCTCACAGTGCCAGGGACCCGGTTTGTGGGGAGGGGGAGGGGGCACGGTGTCTCAGTAGTTAGCACGGCTGTCTCACAGTGCCAGGGACCCGGTTTGTGAGGAGGGGGAGGGGGCACGGTGTCTCAGTAGTTATCACGGCTGTCTCACAGTGCCAGGGACCCGGTTTGTGGGGAGGGGGAGGGGGCACGGTGTCTCACAGTATCAGGGACCCGGTTTGTGGGGAGGGGGAGGGGGCGTGGTGTCTCACTGGTTAGCACGGCTGTCTCACAGTGCCAGGGACACAGTTTGGGGGGAGGGAGAGGGGGCCTGGTGTCTCAGTGGTTAGCACGGATGTCTCACAGTGCAAGTGACACAGTTTTGGGGGACGGGGAGGGAGCCATGGTGTCTCAGTGGTTAGCATAGCGGTCTCACAGTGCCAGGGACACGGTTTGGGAGGAAGGGGAGGGGGCGTGGTGTCTCAGTGGTTAGCACGGCTGTCCCACAGTACCAGGGACCGGTTTGGGGGAGGGAGCTCTCCCTCCTCCACCCTCAGGACTGTTTGTATTGAGTTTTCATTTTCTTCACACATGCAAGTGTTTCCTCCAGGTGCTCCAGATTCCTCCCACAGTCCAATCCGGGTCAGTCGATTGACCATTCTAAATTAACAATCGTGTGCAGCTAGGTGTATTAGGTAAGGGCCATGCAGGGGTAGGGTAGGAGGCGGGTTAGCCATGGGAAATGCAGGAGTGGGGTATGAGTTGGCTCTGCGTACAATGCTCTGCATACAATGCTCTGCAGAGGATCAATGCAGACGCAATGGGCCAATGTCCCATAAAATAACACAAATAGAAGTTAAAACAAGCTAAGGAAGATACTGGAGATCTGAACCATAAAGTCACGAAGTGCTGGGGAAACGGAGCAGATTTGGCAGCCAGAACAGTGAAAGGAGCAAATTTCCTTCCCTGAAGGCCACGAGTGAGGCAGGTGTTCTTAGTTTTAACAATCATCAATATTTCATTAGATTGTTAATTCCAAATATTTATTGAATTCAAATTCCACCATCTGCTGTGGCTCAATTGAAGTTCGCGTTTGAGTCATTACCTGAGTCCCTGGACTTATAGTTTATGGAAAATCCAGTATCTACAGCAGCAATAGCGGTGTTGCTATTATTGTGACTGATGTACAGAAAATTGTCAACTACTTTCACGGAGAGCAGAACTATTCATATTTCATGTCACTGGGATTGCACAGACATGTAACGGTTTATCAGCCAGGAATAGAAATGGGGGAGAGGTAGGCATTTTCAACACTGAGTGGGTGTGCCATGTACATAGGTATTGACTTGCTCCTGTCAATGGAATGTCAGTGGTGGTTTGGTGGATTGTTTTCTCGAATTTGTGTTGTTAACTGCTACATTCATTCAGCGAGACCTGAGGGCCTGGTGTCTCTACCCTGTGCAAGGTATGGGATAGCTTTTCAGCGTATCTGGGTCTGCAGAGACTGCATAGGGAGGAGCAGGATAGTGCAGTATCCTTTCTGAGATTTCCACAAATATTTCCCAATTTTGAAGCTTTTCCAAGTGCAAAGTGGGAAGCCAGTTTATTTCAACAATGCGGAGGTCACACAGCTGTGTAACCTCATCCAGTATAACCTGTAGTCTCACACCAGAGAGAGGACTGTACTCAAAATGTCCATCATCTATTTTGATTCTGGCACTTGCCAGGTTGGAGTGGGTAACATATCCATTATGCCAGAGTCCCATTCTCTCATGTATTCACGAGGTGACAGAGACCATCTCTGTCCTGTGAGGTGAATACGTTGGTTCCGTCTTCACAGAGGAAGCAACAGAAAATCTTCTTTGTAAATATTAGAAAACAGGCTGACGTGTGAACGTGAACAAGTTAAGAAAATTAGAATTAGTAAAGTCGAAGTACTGGAAAAAACTCTTTGTGTTGTTGATTGGTAAGCTGCTGGACCAGAAAAGTGACGAATTTAGAGAGTTGCAGAGACAGGGCTGGAGAATTGATCTTGCTGGACAACTCTTTTTGGAGCTGGTGCAGACATGATGGATCAATGGTCTCCTTCTGTCCTGCCTTTTCCTTAAGTAATTAAGGAGGTCAAAGTTCTTTACATTATGCAAAGTATCCTGAAGACTGGAACGTCGCTATTGTGATCATAAATATTTTAAACAGGACAAAGAGTGAAAACAGAAAACTAACTGGTGGAAAACTTGATGTCAGTTGAGAGGAAACTATGAACATTTTTTGTAATTAATGATAACTAGATTCTTGGAGAATAATGATATAATTGAGCAGCGTCAACCTAGATAAGGACAGAAAAACTATCTTTGCTAAATGTACTGGAGTTTGTGGAGGATGATGGTTGTGACATTGATGAATGAGGACTACGAGGAATGGTGCACTTGAATTTGCAGAATTTTGATATGGTGTCACATAGGTGAGTCAAGAAAATTACAATCCTTGGGTAAGGGGGGATATCCTACGTGGAATGAGAATTGGGTGATGGAGAGAATACAGAAACTAGGGTCCTCTTTGTACAGAAGGCCACTGCTCATTGGGTATCACATGTATCAGTGTTTGGAACATCGATATTTGTAATGAAAAGAAATCATTTCAACGTGAACAACACATACAGTCTTTTTCATGTTGTATTTAGTAGAAGGTGAGAGATTGGGTGAGTGCGTTTGGCAAAAAGGACCGGAATGCCCTTGGTCACATGTCACGAACAGGATTCATGCAGGGCATCCATTAATCAGGACAGGAAATTGAATTCCAGCGTCCATTACAAAATTAATCACGTGTAGGAGTAAAAACACCTTCCTGCAGTTGTGGAGTGTTGTTGAGGCAGTATTTTGGCTTTTGTGGACAGACTTTCTCTCCTTTATAAGCAATGATCTCCTAATCACAGAGACAGTACAAAGGAGTTTTATCAGAATAATCTCTGGGATGATGGCAACATGAGGAGACTGCGAAGGAAATGGATGTTTAATTTGTAGCCCGGTGAGAGAATAAGAGTTAGCTGCAGTGAAACTTGAAGATTATGGACAACACACATTATGTCCACAGAAAGAAATTGATGGCATGAGAAATTACATTTTGCCCATCGTACCTACTTCTTGGTAGTCAATGTACCTCTGTGGAGCTCCCATGTTGATTGACAGAGAGTTTCAGGCTCTGAATGAACCCTCACCACCTCAATGTGCAGTTGGTGTGTGACCCTGCACTGAGCGTCACATTGTTCACAAAGCTGTCAACAACTGCAGTGCCTAACTCCAAAATAATTTAGCCATTCCCAACAGCTTCTGACCTCCATAGGGGATACTAATCTGCCTTCTCGGAGGTGCCCTCCCTCCTCACCGTCAACAAACCACTTTAATGTATTCATTGTGTACCATTAGCAATGGAGCCAGGAGGAACGGCATGGAGCAGTCTATCCGTGCAGTCTCTGTTTCATTGGTTTGTCTTTTTGGGGCGTCAATAGCACCCTCCTGTTTCTGTACAAGGGTCTTGAATGGCTGAATGACCGCCTCCTGATCTCCTTACCCTTTTCTAATTATTGGCTGAATCTGCTGACTAGGATTTTGTGGCTCATGTACCGGAATGCACTAATCCTTCCGTACCAATGAGTTCTGTGATTTTCTCTCCATTTAATTAGGTTACTGTTATTTTCTCTGTTCAACACAACACTGACTTCTCTTAACCCACATTATACTGTTTCCGATCAATGTTTTGCTCACTAAGCTCCTCATCTGTATCCCATTGCAGAGTCTCCATGTCCAGTGAAACGACTATCTTGGTGAATGAGCTAACTGAGCTCCAAGACAATCAGTCCTCTCAACCAAGTAATTGATATAGATTATAAATAGTTGATAATCTCACACTGATCCCCAAGGAACTCCACACAGTTACAACATTACAACCTGAAAATAAACATATATCCCGAATATTTATTCCCTGTTAGTTCACTGGGTTTCCCCTGTTGCTGAGCAGCAGGCTAGAAAGGTTAGATGGCCTCATCCTATACTTTGTAATGTACATAGCGGACTGAATGACTTCAATCTATTCATGCATAAATCCTTAGAGGGCAGAATGGTCTCCTTCTGTCTCATTATAACGATGCTGACTGATTGAATGGGATCTTTTTATCTCTGTAACATTACTGAGTGCTTGAGAGAACAACACATGGGTTAGGAGCAACAGCTGGCCATTCAGCCCCCCTAGACTGCTGCACCATTCAGGATGTGCATTGTTGATGTGATTGTAACTAAACATCCCGTTCCTGTTTGTTCCCAATAACATGGATTCTCTTGTTCATCAAAGATCTATGGAACCCAACCTTGAGTGTTTTCAGTAACCCAGTCTTCACTGCTCCATAGGGATGTGAACACCACAGATCACACAACCCTAAAGAGAAAGGAATATCCCTGTCTCAGTCTGGAATTGGAAGGGTCCTTATTTTCAAATGTGTTCCCCTCAAACCAATCACCATTCTTTTGGCATATAAGGAGTCGACAATTAGTAGCAGATATCGCCCACTCAGCCCCTCAAACCTGTCCATATTAATTCTCCTAAATCAAGTACTTATCAAATTTTGCCTCCACTTACCGCGTGGAAAGACAATTCCAGCACCACAGGATCATATGAACAATGAACATCAGAACAGAATTAGGCCATTCAGCCCATCTAGACTGCCATGGCATTTGATCGCAGATAAAATATTTCCATTCTCCTGCCTTCTCCGACTGACCATTGATCACTTATTAATAAACAACGTATATATCTTTGTGTTAAACACCGTGTGTGCCTGTATGCGGGGGTATGTTCATGTGTTTTTGTGTAAATATCCATGTCTGTGTGCGTATGTCTATCTGTGTTATGTATATTAGTGCCAGTATCCAAGTTGCAGCGCTGTGCAATTCTGTTTTTGAAGTAAATGCATTGAAATTGGAATCAAAGTCTCCCTCCTCCTCTCTCTCTCTGTCTGTCCCTATGGTTCATAGAATTGCTACAGTGTGGGAACAGGCCCTTCAGCCCAACAGGTCCACACTGACCCTTCGAAGAGTAACCCATCCAGACCCGGTCAAGTACTATCCTACGTTTACCCATAACTAGTGCCCCTAACCTACACATCCCTGGGCACGATGAGCAATTTAGCATGGCCAATTCATCTAACATCCACAGCTTTGGACTGTGGGTGGAAACAGGAGCACCCGGTGGAAACCCAAGCAGACACGGGGAGAATATAAAACTCCACACAGATAGTTGCCTGAGGCTGGAATCGAGCCCGGGTGCCTGGCGCTATGAGGCAGCACTGTTGAACACTGAGTTTTGTGATTAGATTAATACAATACTACCTTCTGCTGGCCTCCCCACACCACTGCATCAGTGGCAGAGGTTTTTTAATCTCTGAGAAGACAACAAATCTTTTACTGTAAATCCCTCATATTGTACGGATATTTGGTTTTTCAAATATCTTTGAAAATACAGAACAGTTTCGTCACATTCTGAGCATTGCAAGTCACAAAATGAGAAGTGAATTAATCTCATCTCCTGACAAAATGGTTCATTCGGAGGTGAGAATTTCCATTCAAACAGGTCCAAGTATATTTGCAACCCTCCATCTGTCAGCAATGTGTGTGTGTGTGTGTGTTGATGATGCTGTCAATGTGGATGGTGCTGTGAGCTGCTGCCCTCTTTCCCTCCCAGACTGAATCCTCGAGAGTTATCACCCTCTGTCTCTGTCAGTGCAGTAGAGTGGGGAGGCAGCTGAGGGAAAGATTGTGTCATTTTAAACACCACAGAGACTTTCAGACCTGCACCGACATATATATACTCACAGAATCAAACACAGACACACAAGTATGGGGAGTGGGGGGTGGGGGGCGGTTGGAGGAGATGAATATCGGGCACTCCACCACCCGGCTTGTCCCTTTCTGTCCTATTCCAGGCTGTTTCTCCTGGAATGTGAGAAAGGGAGGGAGTGAATGTGGGAGTGAGTGTCCCTGCTGTTAGTGCTGGTGTGGGAGGAGGGGAGATGGTGACGTGTCCAGAGGGAGTCAGTCCACAGTGTTGTATCCATGCGGTGCTATTAATGAGGGAGATGTAGTAGAGGGGAAAGAGAGAGGGAGGAAGTTGCTGCATGCAGCAGTGAGAGTGGTGGAGCATGAGCCTTGTTCGTGGGGGTGACCCTTACCCTTACAGAGGGAGGAAAGTTATTGATGCTTGTCCCGTATTGCTGGACATTTCTTCAGATTGCAGATACTGCACTGAGCTGGGTGGTGAGCTCAGACCATGCTCGGGGGGTCTGGTGGTGTGGCCCCCTCTGGGAAGACACTAGTCCCCCTCCATCAGGACCTCGTGCCCCTGTCGACAAACCATGGTGTAATTGGCTCTTATCTGCCATGCTCAGCGTAAACTGTGCAGGGCAGCTCCATACTGAGAAAGCTCAATCGTGTGCCCATTGGCCTTTTAAAGATGGCACTAAAGCCAGGGATCACGGAATATCCAGGGGCACACAGGCGATGGTGAATACCTCCAGCCATGATGGGGAATCGGCTGGCATTGAATGAGAGGGACACCATGTGGTGGGGTGGGTGGTTAATGAGGTGAGTTTGATAAGATAGCACGAGGGAACTATCTCAGCCTCGTACAGATAACCCTCTGTCATACGCAATGAAAATGGCAAATTATTGTTAGATTCAGCCCAATGAGTTGAAGACTCTTCTGACCCCAATCCCAATTACAAAGGTGCAGCTGCTTGTCCAATGGTATCCATCACAGAGAAGGAGCTAAACCTCACCTTACCGTTGGGAAATAAGGCAGTGGGAAGGGGTGATTGAGGGGGAGCACTTTATTGCAAGTCATCATAATTTCAAAATAGTGATAGAAAAGGACGAATCACGTCTAAAGCTTAAAGTTCTATATTGTTTAAAAAATTGATGATATTAATCAAGAACTTTCCAAAGTCGATTGGGACATATATTCGCAGGTAAGGGGCCAGTTGAGAGGTGGGTAACCGTCAAAAATGAGATGTCAAGAGCACAGAGGTAATATGTACCTGTCAGGGTGAGGGTCAGGCTGGTAGGTGGAAGGAATGCTGGAGGACTGGAGAAATTGAGGTTCTGGTCACGGATAACAGGGAAGCATGTGTCAGGTATTGACAGCAGGAACCAAAGTTTTTTTTCTTAATTCATTCGCAGGGTGAGGATGTCGCTGGCTAGGCCAGCATCTATTATCCATCCCTAATTGCCCAGAGGGCAGTTAAGAGTCAACCACATTGCTGTGGGTCTGGAGTCACATGCAGTCGAGACCAGGTAAGGATGGCAGATTGATTCCTTCAAGGATGTTAGTGAACCAGATGGATTTTTCTGACAATCGAAATGGTCATCATTAGCTTCTTAATTCCTGATTTAAAGTGAATCACTGGAAGAGTCTGAAGGCCACAGAAGTATACTTAAGAGGGAAATCAGGAGCACAAAAATGGAGCGTGTGATAGCTTTGGCATATAGGGTTAAGGAGAATCTAATGCAATTCTATAAATTCATTAAGGATACAAGAATAACTAGGGAGAGAATAGGGTCCCTTAAAGATTAGAAAGGTCACAGATGTGCAGAACTGAAGGAGATGGGGCTGGTTCTGAACGAATATTCTGTGTTAGTATTCACTGTGCAGGATATGGAAGATAGATAACTTAGAAAAAAATACTGACATCTTGTAAAGTGTCTGTATTACAGAGGAGATGCTGGAGGTCTTAAATTGTGCAAATGTGGATAAATGTCCACGACGTTTTTAGTTTTTTGTTAGAACTTTCAAGGAAGCTGGGGAAGTGATTACTGGGCCCCTTGCGGAGATATTTGTATCATTGATAGCCACAGGTGAGGTGCCGGAAGACTCGATGTGAGAAACAATCATCACTCACTTCAATAATTTCAGTCCGAGACAAAATCTGAATCAGTAGTGTCCTTTATTTTACCCTTGCAAGAGGGTGTGATGTCCACACACACACACACTGAATTCAACTAATACGCGATATTTATGTAATTTGGTTCCTTTTTTTTATCCCATTGCTCCTCCCCGTTTACATCTTCCACTTCTCTAAGACCGGCACCCATTACTCCTGATTATCTCTTGTCTTATCCGGTCTTGTCTGTGACAAAATGCTTATTTCTGGCCTCACAAGGCCGTTTGACCACATCCCGCTGTGGCCCATTGTTAGGTATATCGTTTCTTCAACATTATCTACTCCCTCCATCTGTGCTTTCCCCAACCATACTGATCCTTATGACCTTTTAATTGGGGTTTGTTCCAGTCTTTCTGTAAAAGTGGGAAACAGATGCTTATAACTACCCCTTGTGCAAGCATATCTGGCTTAACTCCCTCCCCTCACAGCACCTTATCTATTTGTCTGTCACATCTATCATTATTTGCAGGCATATTTCAGCTAATACAAAAACAATTATGTCTTTCCTTCACATAGTTACCATTCATGTTGACTCAGCTCTTAGTAGAAACAATTACACACTGGTGTGAGTTCATTTACCTTGCATAAGTAATTATAATTGCAGAAGTAACACTACTTTACCTATATCCCACGCTAGAGGTTGCCTAATATGATGCCATTACTTAAATGATTTAAGATTTAAGGGTGATAGGGAAAGGCCAGTGAGCCTGATGTCAGTAGCGGGTAATTTGTTGGAGGAGATTATCAGGCATTGGATCTGCACGTATTTTGAATGGCAATAACTGATTAGGGATCTTCAACATAGCTTTGTGCAAGCGATATTGTGTCTCACTAACTTGTCTGAGTTTTTTTGAAGAAGCGACTAAGATGATTAATTGCGGCAGAAAGGTGTGCATTGTCAATATAAACTTTGGTAAGGCGTTTAATAATGTTGTGCATAGGCATCTGGTTAACACGGTTGGTTGATATGAATATATGGAGAACTAGACATATGGATATAAATTTTGTTCAAAGGTAGGAGACAGACGGTAGTGGTGGAGGGTTGCAATATACTGGCAAAGGTTTGCAATGCTGGGCAGATAGTCCAGTTTAGGGAGTAATCTCTGAGCACGGTCTGCACAGCTCTCCATCCTGGCTGTTACCTTGTCCCAGTTTATGGTGTCAGGGCTGGTTCGGTGCGGTAGATTCAGACTTTGAGGCAATGGAAATTCCAGCTGATCTGGCAATGTCTTTATTCAATGTTTGCATTCTTGTGAGTTGTCCCATCATTTTCTCCCTTCTCCAGTTACGTCCATTCCCATGCCTCCTTAATCATAGTTTCTCGAAGTTATCAGTTTATTAATTATTTGTTTTTTTTTCTTTCTGTATCTTTCCCTGGCTTTGGTTTTTGGCTACCTCGAGTGCTGGCATTATGAAGCTCAAAAATATTGAAATGGTGTGTGTGTCGGGCTTTTGTTCACTTGCTGCTGTGTCCCATGTGGTGTTCCATGTAGGGCAGGGGGATTCCAATAGCTTTGACTCACGCCTTTGAAACTTGGTCTGTGCCTGTCCACTGAACACCTGTGTTTGTCCCTCTCAGCTGATCGTGCGGTCAGTTACACGAGGAAGCCCATCGAATATTATTGTAAAAGAGCAGGCATCGAACTTGTAGCTCAGGGGCTTCTGAATGACTCATTTTATTGAAAAGTTAGTGGAGCTGCTGGGGATGGTTTGTTGGAGGTTGTGCTGTGAGCGACGTCAGACATTCAGGGAGACCTGAGGATTTGGTGACCCAACTCTCGATGGAGCATGAGGATTGAAGTTACAGCATCAGAGTGTGCAACATGAATAGCAATGGAACAGAGGCTGCAGAGAGGGGAAGCTCTGAAACCACGGAGTGAGTGTGTGGGGAAATGGATCTGCCAAATTTGTCTGTGTCTTAGCCTGGGCAAGCACACATTCTCACTCTCCCCTTTACATACACTGATGCACACTCTCCCTATCCGCTCCAATGACACACACATTCATAATCCTCCTGTCTCACATGTTCACACGCACACTCAGCTCTGTTAGACCCATGCCCACATCCATTCGGTTTCCCTCCTGTACTCACACACACATACCTCCTTAGTCTCTCTCACTTACACACATTATCTCTCTGCCCTTCTCACAGATACCCTAGTTCACACACATATGTATGCACGTATAAATTTGTGGTGTGAATTTGCATGTGCACGTTTGCATTTGCAGATACACTTCATTTTGTTCCAAAAACATACAGTTTGGAGGCAGTCAGTCAATGCTGTATTTTATGAACTCGTACTTTGGGAACAAGCCCAATCTGACTCCATGCGAAGACACTGACAGACTCCAAACAAGACCTCTCGCCAGAAATAAATTGTCTGACCGGAGGAGTCACCTCTTTTACATCAATAATGCCTGAAGTTATCTCCAGGCAGTGACTTGAAATAAATTCTGCGATTTGCATTTTATCAATCAAGACATAAACCTCCATTCTAAGTGATTAAGGATTTAAGAGCCATCCTAGGTGCGTACCTTTCATGTGCATGAGTTGTACAATCCTTATAATTTATGTCTTTAAGGTAGTCCTCTCTCTCCAACACTTAATGAAGGAGCAGCGCTCTGGATGCTTGTGTTTTCAAATAGACACGTTGCACTAAAACCTACTGTCGAGTGAATTTTGACCTTGTCTGACCCAATCCCTGCGGCTCCATATCATAGCTTTTTATTGCTTAGTCAATCATCTCTCTTAGTAAATAAATCTTTCCTTTCCCCATGTGATCTTCTTGTGCATTACAATATTTTGTGAAGCACGCTACACACTGCTGTCTGGAAATCCAGGTATAATACATCTATATGATCCCCATTATCCACCTCGTTTGTCAATTTTTAAGAAAGCTAGTCAAATCATTCAAACATGATTTATCCTTTATAAAGCTAAGTTGCCTGTGCTGGATTATGTCTTGACTTTGAAAATATCTTGCTATTAATTCCTTCATAACGGATTCTAACAATTTGCCTTCATTACCAATAAACTTTTCGTTACTTTTCATCCCCTAGTGAAGCTGGTTATTCTAACTTCTTTGTTTTCTATAACCTCTACGTTTCCTTTCACAATTCCCATGTAACAGGCACAAGACTGTAAAAGATCTGCTCCAATTGCTGTGTTAAAGGCATGAGTGGCTGATTGGACTCATTCTGTTCTTGCTTTATACACTTACTAGGCAGAATGTCCTCCTGCTGTCCCTATATTATAGTCTCGATGGCTTGCATGTCCTGCTCCTGTTCCTGACCAAGCCGTTCAAGATCTCAATGCCCTCCTCCTGTCGGTCAACAACAGTTTTGGGGACTTATGGAATCTCCCTCCTCAACTGTCACTTTTCAAGAGCTGAAATATGCAGGCAAGTTGTGTTAACACTGCTGCCAAACTGCACCAGAGATTCATGTTCAAATACAGTCTCCAATTTCCTCCCACAGTCCCAAGATATGTAGGTAAGGTGGAATGGCCACGCTAATTTACCCATAATGTCCGGGGATGTGGAGGCTAGGTGCATCAGTCATGGAAAATGCCAGGTTATAAAGATTGGGTGGGGTGGGTGGTGGTGTTTGGATGGGATGGTCTTCGGAGGATCAGTGTGTTGTCGATGGGTCAAATGGACTGCTTCCACACTGTAGAGATTCTTGAGAAATAAATTGAGGGAACAATCATCGAGTTAATTCCAATAACCTTTCCTCAGTGAGGAAATTAACTCTGTTCACACTACTCGAGATATGATCTCAGTGAGACCCTATACAGCAGCAGCAGCACTTTTTCAGTCTATTGTAAGGTTCCCACCCAGGTTAGAGCAGGCTCAGCTCTCTGGGAATACACAGCATTACTGAAAGATCATTGTCCTTCTCTACTCCACCAGCATAACGGGAGATCTCGTGATAATGTCGCAATGAGACTTGAGAAGAACATGTCTGGTGTGTTGAGATGCTATCAATGTTGAGATATGCCTTGCCAAACATCTCGCCTGAATCTACCGTTAATCTCTCCAGAACCCACATCACTCAAATTCCACGGAAGCTGGTAAGGTGGAGCTTTGAAACAGCAAACATTGATGAGTTATATCTCAAAATCAAAATTGTGATACAAATGTTGGGTATGTTATAAAACAGGAAATTAAACATACAAGTTTCTGAGTACTGCAGTAATAATGGACAGTTTTAAGTTACTTCTGAACAAGTTAACCCAAGTGAATGTTAATAATGATAAAATGGTATTCATGGCCATGTGTATGAGATGGGTTGTTTTGACAATATGTTGACCATATGTTGACCACCGAGCTAGATATCACCGAGCTGTTTTGGAATTGCTGTTGTGTGATCAGAAGAGGTAATTAAAGACTTTGTTGTAAAGGAGATTTTGGAAATAGTAAGCTTAATATTCTGAATTTAAATGACATCTGAATACAAAGCATTTTTTTTCTTATATTACTCGTGCATACCTGAGTCGTGCACTCCATTAAGAATCGAGGATAAAGTTGGCTTCAGTGAATTTGAAAAGTATATTAAAATGATTTAATGAAGGCAGACAATGGCTAATATTTATACAAACATTGTGAGATCTGTAAGGACATTCTCGAGATTAATCCCTCAGGTAGGAGGATTGTCTGATGAGGGAACTCCGCCCGTGTTCCAGGGAGTTTCAGAGAATGAGAGGTGATCAAAATGATTCATTTTTAAAACACTCACACATTGGGGAGTGATAAACACAGGGGCATTCACAACTGAGAGCAAGAGTACCGAGAATCCCAAGGCATTCCAGAAGGACGTCAAGCAGAACAGAATAACCAGATAATGTTTGATCAGGGATAGTCAGCATGAACGTGTCAGAGGGTGGTCACGCCGATCGAATTTTATTGATTTTTTTCAAGGAGGTTGTTTATATTTTTTTCAGCAACGCCATTGACAAATCCTCACATGCAAAACTGATAAAGAAAGTACAATTTCATGGCATCAAGTGTAACTTGGTAAATGACATTCAAATTTTCTTCTCGGCAGGAGACAGAGGGTGATGGGAGAAGGTTCTTTGGGCGACTGGAGATCTGTGACCCCTGGTGTACCCCAGTGCTGTTTCCCTTATTGTTTGTGGTATTCATAAATGATGTAGATGTGAATGTGTAGGGGGGAGGTAAAGTGTGATAAATAAGTGTATGTTCGACACAAAGATTGACCAGGTGATTGGCAGTGAGGAGGAAGGCCTTATCTTACAGGAAGATAGAGATGGATTGGTCAGATGGGCAGATCAATAGAAGATAGAATGCAACCCTGATAAAAATGAGGTGATGCATTTTGGAAGAAGGAACCAGTCAGGAGAAGACTCAATGAATGGCAGCACACCTAGAAATTGAGATGGTGCTTCTCTACACATCCCTGGATGTGACTGGCCAGGGTAATAGTGGAATTAAGAAGGCATTGTGAATAGTAAATAGCCTTGACTCATCGGGACATAGATTATAAGAGCTATACAGGACTTTGGTTCAAGGTCTGGAAATGTCATAAAAATCACAGCCGTGGGCTTCATGTCGGAGAGTGGGACTACTGTAGAGCATGTTGTATTTCTGACGGTACAAGGACTCTGCTACAGTGATTGTATGGTGTTGACACGAATTGATGGGTTTCTGAAGAGAATCGTATAAGAATTATAAGAGTGAAATGTCAATGGAAAAGTTAGAGAAAACACGTGCAGACTTCGTTACAGTCTGATCCCAGAGGAAGGAGAATAGAGAACAGGGCAATAGCATTCTATGAATCAAGTATTTCAGTTTAGTCTTCACAGACGAAAACAAACCAAACAAATCAAATCTTCCCACCACGACAGAAAAAGAATTAAATTAGTAAATAAGTTTTTTGGGAGATATTAGTGGGACTGAAAGTATCGTTGAATTTAGAATACAGATGGACGGTGAGAAGATAAAGTCCAATGCCAGGGTCCTGTGCTGAATCAAAGGAGACTACAATAGGATGAGGGAGGAGATGGCTAAGGTGGCTGGAAGCAAAGACTTTAAGGTGGAACCATTGATGAACATTGGCAGGCTTTTAAAGCAGTTTTTACAAATGGTCAGCACCAGCATATAACAGTGAAATGGAAGGATTGTCGGAAAAGGTAAGCTGCCATGGATGTCTCATGAAATAAGGAAGGCTATCAAAATAAAATAAATGGCATAAATAATGGCAAAGACCAATGGGAAACTAGAAGATTGGGAAAACTATAAATGTTAAAAGAAAGCAACAAATAAACTATCTTGCAACATCAGATAGATAGATTATGAGAGTAAGCTACCTCAGAATATAAAATATAAAATAAACAGACAGCAAAAGATTCTAAAAATATATGAAATGAAAAGAATGGCGAAGGTAACCATTGGTCCTTAAGATTAGATTAGATTACATTACAGTGTGGAAACAGGCCCTTCAGCCCAACAAGTCCACACCGACCCGCCGAAGCGAAACCCACCCATAGCCCTACATTTACCCCTTACCTAACACTACGGGCAATTTAGCATGGCCAATTCACCTGACCCTGCACATCTTTGGACTGTGGGAGGAAACCGGAGCACCCGGAGGAAACCCACGCAGACACGGGGAGAACGTGCAAACTCCACACAGTCAGTCGCCTGAGGCGGGAATTGAACCCGGGTCTCAGGCGCTGTGAGGCAGCAGTGCTAACCACTGTGCCACCGTGCCGCCCACAAAGAGGGTGAGAAGGGGGATTCAATGAGAAAATGGCTGAGGAATTGAACAGATATTTATTCGGTTTTCACAGTGAAGGACACCAATAACGTGCTAGAATTGTCAAAGAGAGGAAGGTATTTGAGGACCTGGAAACTGCCATTCCCACGAGAGAGATAGTGTTGGGCAAGCTAATGGATCTAAAGGTAGATAAGTCTCCTGGCCCTGATGGAATGCATCCAAGGGTACTAGCAGAGGTTGTGGAAGAAATAGCAAATGCATTTGTGGAATTTTTCTAAATTCTCTGGACTCTAGTGCAGTTCCAGCAGATTAGAAAACCAGGAAATCAGACACCATTGTTTAAAAAAGGTAGAAAAAAAGTGGGGAATTATAGAACTGTTAGCCTAACATGTGTAGTGGGGAAAATACTTCAATCTGTAATCAAAGAAAAAATAGCAATGCATCCAGTTAGAAATTGTTCCGTTGGACAGACACAGCATCAGTTCATGAAAGGCAGGTCATGATTTACAAATTTAATGGAAATCTATGAAGACATTATGACCAGGGTGATCCCAGAACATGTGGTGTACCGACATTTACAAAAGGCATTCGACACAGTGCCGCCAAAGAAAAAAAAAAGCTGCTGCATAAGGGAAAGATGGGTGGCGTTATGGGTAATGTATTCACATTGGTAGAGGATTGGTTAACCAACAGGAAACATAGAGTGGGATTAAATGAGTGTTTTTTTCTGGTTGCTGATCAGTGATTAGTGGTGTGCCTCTGGGATCAGTGCTGGGACAGCAATTATTCACACCTTACATCGTCGATTTAGAGCTGGGGACCACGTGTAATGTCTCAAAGATTGCGGATGATATGGAAATGAGTGGCAGAGCAAATGTGCAGAGGACTGATAAACTTTACAAAACGACATAAATAGTTTAACTGAGTGGGCAAAGGTCTGGCAGATGGAGTACAATTCTAATAAATTTTAAGTGCCTCCGAGGATGTTACATCCTCCCACCCCAACCCCGACTCCTCACGGCGATTGACAAAGTAGGACAGGTCCAGGTTTTGAATTAAACTCTCCCCAAATTAATACAGTGCAGTTGGTGTGTGATCCTGCACTGAATGTCATATTATCCAAAATCCTGACAGCAGCAATAATACCTTCATTCTAAAACAGTTAACTATTCCCATTAGCTTCTGACCTTCATGAGTCCATCTTCTCGGAGATGCAAGGTGCCTGCTTGAGGTTTAAACCATAAGACGATAAGACATAGGAGCAGAAATTAGGCCATTTAGCCCATCGAGTCTGCACCACCATTCAATCATCGCTGATAGATTTCTCAATCCCATTCTCTGACCTTCTCCTTGTAACCCTACATTCCCTGGATAATCAAAATCTTATCTATCTCTGTCTCAAATATACTTAATGACCTGGTCCCCACAGCCTTCTGTGGCAATAAATTTCAAAGATTCGCCATTCTCTGGTTAAAGACATTTCTCCTTATCACTGTTCTAAAAGGTGTTCCGTTTCATCTAAGGCTGTGCCCTCGGCTTCTAGTCCAATGGAAACATCTTACCAACATCCACTCTGTCCAGGTCATTCAGTATTCTTCATGCTTCCATTACAATCCCTCTCATCCTTCTAAACTTTATCGAGTATAGACCCAGAGTCCTCAAATATACCTCATACGATAAGCTTTTCATTCCTACGAACATTCTCATGAAGATCTTGTCAACACACTCCAGGGCCAGTACATCCTTCCTGAGATATGGGGCTCAAAACTACGCACACTATTCCAAATGTGGTCTGATCAGAGCCGTATACAACCTGTTTTACATTCAATTCCTTTCATAATAAATGCCATCAATAATAAATGCAATTGCACTCCAAAGTACTGCCTCAACCTGCAAGCTTACCTTGAGAGAATACTACACTAGAACTCCCAAGTCCCTTTGCACTTCAGATTTCTGAATTTCCTCCACATTTAAAAAAATCGAGAGCATACCTCTATTCTTCGTGCCAAAGTGCATGATCTCACACTTTGCGACGTTGGAATACATCTACCAATCTCCTTACCTTTCAAATCCTTCTTCAGCCTCTCCGTCTCCACAATACGACCCGTCTATTCGCTATCTTTGCATCGTCGGAAAACTTAGACAGAGTGCCCTCATTTCCCTTATTTAGATTGTTAACATGACGATTGAAAAGTTACGATTCCAACACTGAGCCTTGTGGAACGCCACTTGTCACTGGCTGCCAACCTGATAAGGACTATTTTATCCCCATTCTGCTTTCTGCCATACAGCCAAGCTTCTATCAAAGCCACCACGTTGCCTCTAGCACCACGGACCCTAATCGAACTCAGTCATCTCTTGTGTGACACCTTGTCCAAGGCCTTCTTGAAGACCAGGTGGATAACATCCATTTGCTGTGCTTGATTGAGCCTGCTCATTTCGTCTTCAAAGAATTCCAACCGATTTGTCAAGCCTTACCTTCCCTTGATGAAACCATAGCGACTTTGCCCTATTTTACCAAACACTTCCAAGTATTTAGAAATCTCATCCTTCACAATGGATTTCAGGGTCTTACCCACAACCGAGGTTAAGAGATTCATTGTGGATTTTTGTCTCTTTCCTTACTTCCTTGTTAAAAATGGGTTTCATGTTAGTGGATTTCCAGTTTTCTGACATTATTCTTTAGTCTAGTGATTCCTGAAAGATCACCACGATCGCCTCCATTCCCTCTTCAACTATCTCCCTTATAACACTGGGATGCAGTCCATCTGGTCAAGGTTATGTCACCACCTTCGGGCCATTAATTTTTTTCTAGCTTGTTCTCCATGTTGGTTGCCATCACACTCAGCTCTGGTCCCTCAATCTCTTGAATGTTTAATGTATTACTCGTGTCTTCCACCGTTAAGGCTGATGCAAAGTAATTATTCAGTTCCTTGGCCATTTTCTCATTCCCCACTACTATCTCTCCAGTTTCATCTTCCAGCAGTCCAATGTTCACTTTTGCCGCTCTTTTGTACTTTATATATCGAAAGAAACTGTTACAGTCGTCTTTCATATTACCCTCATACTAAATAATCTCCCTCCTTATTTTATTTTGTTTGTCCTCTGTTTTATCTTTGTAAGCTTCCCAATCCTCAGGCTTCCACTGCACTTTGCCACATTATATCATTTCTCTTTTGTTTTTATGCTATACCTGGCTTTCCTAGTCAACTATGGCTGCCTCATCCTCCCTGTACTATGCCTCTTTTCCCTCTTGATAAATCTCTGCAGTACTCTGAATTGCTCCAAACATCTCCTGCCATTGCTGTTGCACTGTCTTTCCTGCCGGGCCCGCCTCCCAGTCAATTCTACCCAGCTCCTCCCTCATGTCTCTGTAATTGCCTTTATTCAGCGGTAATACCATAACTACTGATTCTAACTTCTCCATCTGAATCGCAGAATAAGTGCAATCATATTATGATCACTACCTCCTACGATTTCTTTCACGTTAAGCTCCCTCCTCTAATTCGCCTGTGCAAACTGCTCCAAAAAGCCATCTCATAGACATTCCACAAACTTATTTTCTTGTGAACCACTACCATCTGAATTTCCAGTCCACTTGCATAATGAAATCCCACATGATCACTGTAATTTTGTCTTTCCTACAGATATTTCTTGCTCCTGGTGTATCTTGCACCCCACTCCCTGTATATGACTCCAATTGCATTTTTTCTCCTTTTTGATTCTTCAATTCTACCCGACAGATTCTACACCATCTGATATTACTTCATTTCTTATCATTGATTATTGATTCAATTCCATTCTTATTAATGATACAACTCTATCTCTCTACCCACCCGCCTATCTTTTCGACAGGATGAATATCCTTGAATATTTAGCTCCTAATCCTGATCCTCTTGCAGCGATATCACTGTAATGCCCACCATGTCGTACCTGGCAATTTGTGAATGAGTCACAAGCGTATTTACCTTATTCCTTGCATGCATTCCAATATAATAGTTCAGTCCTGTATTACCCGTCGCGCTTCTCATTGTCATTTGTTTGTCCAGCCGTTGGTAACTACACAGACCCTGACTAGTGGATCAATCCCCGCCCACTCCAAGTTCTTGTGCAGCCCAGATGACATATCCCAAACCCAAGCACCAAGTAGGCAACACAACCTTCAGGGCTCTCAATTCCAGTCACAGAGAACAGTAACTATGTCTCTAACTATACTATCCCCAGTTTTATTGGGCGGCATGGTGACACAGCAATGCTTCTTCAAAGTGCTAGGAACTCGGGTTCAACCTCTGGACCCTGTCTATGAGGACTTTGTAAATTCTTCCCATGTCTGCATTTGGAAAATTAACTCTTTCATCTCTCCACATTCTGTCTCTGTGTTTGTTTCGGATTTCGACCATCTGCCGTATTTTTTGCTTTTGTTCGACGGAGAAATTCAGTAAATGTGACAGGTATTTGTACAAGCAGCTGTGCTTCGCGGGTTCCCTGGGTGTTTAGGAATCTTGCCCAGCCACTTGCGTGTGTGCAGTGTCCCTGGATACCCATTCCATCCCTTTTAGTCCCTCAGTCAATTGTCACTATACGCAAACTTTCCTTGTGCCACTCCTGGGACTCCCCAGACCCCATTGCCTGGCACTAGATACTCTGCAAATATATGGTCCATATGTATACCTTGTCCAACAGGTTTAGTGGCAGGGATAGATATCAGCTCCTCTGGTCATTGGACTGATTCAGTGGACTCCACTTTCCTGAGGTCACACTTAAGTTTTTATTATCACGTCTATCCACTTTAAAGAAAAGGCCTTGCTGGAGTTCTGCTGAAAGGATATTTGAATTTTGGAGACACTAGAATATGTCACGTGCGAATGATATTAGAAATAGGAAGGTAGCACAGTGAAATACATGGCAAATCAGCTGGCGGGGGAAGGGGGCGCGGGGGGGTGGGGGGGGGGCAGTCCTTCTGATATGTGGATCATTGGGATTCCCGGGTAAGTAGGATATGCACAAGTATGACGCGATGGACCTGAACTGGCCGCAATCTCCTGGCAGGTAGGTTTGCTATTGTCTTTTAGGAGGGTTTAAACTAGTGTTTGGCGGCGGTGGGTGGGGTCGGCGGGAGGGGTGTGGGAAACCACTGCAGGAAGTCCACAAGAACAGTGATGAGGAGGAGTTGGAGATTAAAACCAGCACAGCTAAGACCAAAAGCAAGCAGGCAGAGGTTAATGAACACAATGGACCTGGCAGTCTGAAGTTTGTTGATTTTAATGTGAGGAGTCTGTTTGTTTGAACAAATATTTCGATGCTGCTGCATATCAGAAAAAAGGAAGAGAAAATGGTTAATTGTCCACTGTCCTTCACTGGACCAGCTTGTCTCTACAGGCACCTAAAGTGCTTATTGTGGGTCAGAGAAATTCAGAATTCCTACGGCACAGAAGGAGGCCATTCAGCCCACCATGCGTCGACGAGATCTCCAACTTGACAACTTGAAAATAAAGAGAATGATCGGAGATAGAATGAGAGGAAGAGAGAGAAAGAAACAGCGAGAAAACAAGTGAAGTGATATAAACAGAGTGGAGAGAAAACGGAGCGACAGAATGAGTGAGAGCAAGGGGTGTCAGATAAGTGTGAAGTTAGGAGACAGCATGAGGAGAAATACACAGAAACTTTATTTAGAAGCTGCCAGATACTGTAAGCCCTTTGTCTGGTGCCATAACCTGTGAGCACCATGCTGATACTTGCTGTCATCCCAGATCATTTATTGCCAATGACATCACAGAGCCGGGATTGCTGACAGCTAAGCACAATCCAAAAGACCAATAGATTGGTTCCAGGGAGAAGGTGGATTAATTGAAATATTCTGGGCCATCATCAACTTGTATCCGTCTAGATACTGTGTGAGAAACAGGGCGAGAGAATCTCAGTGAGGGGAGTATTGACAGAGGAATCAGGGTCTCAGCTGTAAGTCAAATAATGATTGATAAAGTTTGCACATCACTTCCATGGTTTTGTAATACACATTCAATTTATATAGGGCCACATAGTAAGTGTATTTTCACAATCTTGTCTCTTTTTCGTTTTCATAGATTTGTATGTACAGAAAAGATTATTGGCCCTGTATTTTGTATTGAAAAAATACGTTTTATTACAGAGGAAGAAAGAACCTGTTCCGATGGGTCAGCCTTCATCTGAACCGTGCTGGGACCAGAGTCCGAGTGAATCCTAACCAGGGCTGTAGACAGAGTTCTAAACTGATTTGGAGTGTGTCTGTGTGCGGGGGGTGGGGGTTCAGTTACAGGGTTTAATTAGAATATCCGAATCAAAAGAGGAGGTAGGAGTACAGAACTCAGGAGATGTTATTAAAATCTCCAGCACAGACACAAATAGGATAAAGCATCTGGAAATGTTTAACCATCAAACTTCAAGCATACTGGACAAACAAATGACAATGAGAAGCTGGACCGCTAATACAGGACTGAAGGGGTTATAACTGAATGCATGCAGCGTAAGGAATAGGGTAAGTGAGCTTGTGGCGCAGATTGAAATTAGCAGGTATGAAGTGATGGGCATTACGGAGAAGTGGCTGCAAGGGGATCAGGATATTTAAGGACATATATCCTATCGAAAAGATAGGCAGATAGAGGGGGTGGATTTGCATTATTAATACGAAATGAAATTAAATCAATAGAAAGGAAGGACGTAAGGTCAGATGGTGCAGAATCCGCATGGGTAGAATTGAGGAACCACAAAGGTAAGACAGCCGCAGTTGGATTCTTTTACAGTGCTCCAAAGAGTCGTCAAGAGCTGGGGGACAAGACACAACAGGAGATAGAAAAGATGCATGGGAAAAGGAAAAGTACAATGACCATAGGGGGTTTCAATATGCAGGTGGAATGGGAAAATCAGATTGGCAGTGGTTCGCAAGAAAAGGAATTTGGGCAATGTCTATGAGATGGCTTGTTGGAACAGATTGTGGTGGAGCCCCCTCGGGAACAGATGATACTGGATTTAATGATGCAGGTTAGATAAGAAGCTTCAGCTGAAAGAAAACTTCGGAAGCAGTCATCAGAATATAATTGTAATTATTCTGCAATTTGAGAGAGAGAGAAGATAGAATTAGAGGAAAAAGTATTTCAGCTGAATAAAGGCAATTACAGAGGCATAAGGGAGAAGTTGGTTAGGACTGACCGAGAGACGGGTATAGCAGGAAAGACAGTGGAAGAGCAATGGCAGGTGATTCCAAGATTAATTCAGAAGACACTGCAGAGATTCATGTTGAGGGACAGAGGCATGGTAGAGGGAGGATGATTCTGGATTAGTGTTGCTGGAAGAGCACAGCAGTTCAGGCAGCATCCGAGGAGCAGTAAAATCGACGTTTCGGGCAAAAGCCCTTCATCAGGAATAAAGGATTGGATGAGGCAACCACGGTTGTCGAAGGAAGTCAGGGATTGCATACAAGCAAAAGACCATGCATATAATGTGGTGTAGGCCAGTGGGAAACTAGAGAATTGGAAAACTTATAAAGACCAAAAGAGGGCAAAAAAACGAGGGAGGAGATTAAATATAGGGGTAAGCGAACTCGCTATATAAAGGAGACTGTAAGAGGTTTTTTCGATATATAAAGTTCAAAAGAAAGGTAAAAGTAATAATGGATATTGGAAAATGATGCTGGAGAGAGTAGTGGGAAACAAATAAATGGATGAGGAACTTTGCATCAGTCTTCATGATGGAAGACATGAATAATATCACAAAAGTTGAAGAGAGTGAGAGGGCAGAGCTGAGTATGGTGGCCATCATCAATAAAAAACATGTTAGAAAACTTAATGGCCTGAATGTGGATAAATCACCTGGACCAGTCGGACTACACCCCAGCCTTGTAAGGGAGATAGCTGAAGAGGTAGTGCAAGTGTTAGTGGTAATCTTTCAGGAATGACTAAAATCATTGGACTAAAATTGCTAGCAAGACATCCCATTTAATAAGGGAGTTAAACAGAAAATGGAAAATTACAGACTGATTCGTTGTGGGTAACAACCTGGAATCCATCATGAAGGATGGGATTTCTGAATACTTGGAGGTCTTTGGTAAAATAGGTCAGAGTCAGCATGGTTCCATCAAGAGGAGGTCAGGCTTGACAAACCAGTTAAAATTCATTGAGGGAGTAACGAGCAGATTCGACCAAGAAGAACAATAGATGTTATCCCCTTGCTCCTCAAGAATCCTTTGACAAGGTGCCACACAGGAGGCTATTGAGAAAGATAAGGGCCCATGGTATTAGAGGCAAGGTGCGAACATGGATAGTAGCCTGGCTATCTGACAGAAAGCAGAGAGTTGGGATTAAAAAGTCCTTCTCAGGATGGCGGTCAGGGACAATTGGTGTTCCACAAGAATCAATGTTGGGGCCACAAATTTTCCCTTTATGCATTAAGGATTTAGGTTGAAACTTTATTGCTGGAACAGCACAGCAGGTCAGGCAGCATCCAGGGATTAAGGATTTACATGAAGGAGCTAAGGGGATTCTGGCTAAATTTTCAAACAGTGCAAAGATAGATCGAGGGGCAGGTAGCATTGAAGAGGTGGTTAGGCTGCAGGAGGGTGCTCTAGCACATCTCTGCAACTTCCCGCACCTCCGCCCTTGATCTACACCCTTCCAACTACAACAAGGATAAAACCCCTCTGGTGCTCGCCTTCCTTCCCACCAACTACAGGATACAACGCATCAACCTCCGCCATTTCCGCCACCAACAGTCAGACCCCACCACGAGATGTATAATTCCCTCCCCATCCATATCAGCAGAGAGCATTCCCTTCACAACTCCCTCGTGAGGTTCACGCCCCCCCCACCCCCACCCAGCCACCTTCCACTCCTGGCACCTTCTTTGCCACGACAAGAGATATGAAACCTGTGTCAACACTCCCTCCTCACCTCCATTCAAGACCCCAAAGGATCCTTGCACCTAAGGTAAAGAACATCCTGTGCATCCAAACACCACATCTACTCTGTCCATTGCGCCTGGTCTCCTCTCCATTGGGGAGACAGGACATCAACTTGCAGAACGGTTCAGGTAACACTCTCGGACACACACACCCAACAACCCCACTTCCCTGTTTTTGAATACTTCAACTCTCCCTCCCACTACAACAAGGACATGCACGTTTTTGGCTTCCTCCACTGCCAATTGCTAGCCAGCATTCGTCTGGAGGAAGAACGCATCATCTTCCACCGAGGAACCCTCCAAACACACGGTATCAAGGGAATTTCACCAATTTACTCATCTTCCCTCCCACCACCTTATCCCAGGTCTAACCCTCTAGTTCAGTACCGCCCTCTTGAAATGTCCTATCTGTCCATCTTCCTTCCCATTTATCCACTCCACCTTCCACTCTGAACTATCACGATCACCACCCACCTTCATCTAGCTATCGCTGTCCAAGCTACCTTCCTCCCAGCCTCTCAGCCCACTTCCACCCAACCACCTCGTTCCTGATGAAGACTTTATGCCTGAAACTTCGAATCTCCTGCTCCTAGGATGCCATCTGGCTGGCTGTGCTTTTCTCGCACCACACTCTTTGACTCTGATCTCCAGCATTGCGGTCCTCACTTTCTCCTACTGAAGGATGTGTACAGGTTAGAGGCGTGAGCAAAGATGTGGCAGATGGAGGATAACGTGGGCAAGTATGACATTATGCACTTTGACAATAAGAATACAGGCATGGACTATTTTCTAAATAGCGAGCACGTTCAGAAGTCAGAAGTGCAAAAAGCCGAGTGAGTTTTAGTCCAGGAGTCTCGAAAGGTAATCTTGCAGGTTGTCGATAGTTATGAAGGCAAATACAATGATGACATTTATTTCAAGAGGGCTTGAATATAAATGCAGGGATGTACTTCTGAGCCTCTATAAGGCTTTGGTCAGGCCACATTTGGATTGTTGTACACAGTTTTGGGCCCCATATCTCAGGAAGGATGTACTGGCTCTGGAGCATTTTCCAAGGAGATTCACGAGAATGGTCCCAGGAATGGAAAGCTTAACATATGAAGAATATATGAGGGCTCTATGATAGAGTTCAAAGGATGTTAGGAGGTCTACTTGAAACTTACAAGATACTGAATGGACTAGACAGAGTGGATTTTGATAAGATATTTTCAAGGGTAGGAGAGACTAGGTCCCGAGGAGACAGAGTAAAGAGAAAACCTTTAAGAACAGAGATACAGACGAACCTCTACAGCCAGAGATTGGTGAATCCATGGAATTCACTGCCACAGAAGGCTGTCGAGGCCAGGTAATTGAGTATATTTAAGAGTGAGGCAAATCGGTTCTTGATTGTAAAGGGGATCAAGGGTCACAAGTATAAAGCGGGAGAATGGGGTTGAGAAGCTTACCAGCCATTATTGAATGGCAGTGAGGCACAATGGGCTAAATGGCCAAATATCTGCTCCAATGTCTTCTGGCCGTATGGTTAATATTGGCTCTCCACATTCCTCATTGGAGATGCATCCTGGAATTTGATCTTCACATGATTGATGAAGAATAAAATTCCAATACTGATGGCTGGGAAATATCATGTCCCCTCCCTCCAGTCTCAGCAGCCATGACCCCAATATCATAATCACACTGCAATTGAAATCCTGTGAAATTTACTTAATCACAGTTGATTGACATCCATAACATTAACAGCATGACCCTCATTTGCCCTCTCTGATCCTCGAATAGACATCTGAATTGTGTATCACGTCATATTCTCTGTGAACATATCCATGCCATTTGTCTGTTATAACTCATGTCGTCGTAGGCAGATTTTCCTGTCAGATTACGGACTAGAAAAGTTCTCTCCATATTTTAAAGACATTAAAATCACTGATCAGTAGCAAGAGACTGTATGTTTCCATTTAAAAAAGGAGAAACATCTTTATGTTCTGACAATCCTTTGACATTACTCCCATATCTAAGGAAGATTGAATGATTACATACAATAAATCTACCATCTCAAATATTTCGTCCGTCTATTCACCCCCCACACACATATCCCATGCCAAATGTGTAAATTTTGAACGTTCATTTGAAATTTAATTAAATCAATATTGAATTCACAGGGGTCAACTGGAGCAATTTGTTCAGAGATTGTGATTAATGTCAATCTCCGTGGATCCTAATTATCCCAGTGGAGAGTTTCCATCGTTGAAAGATAAATGGACTCTGTTCAATGTCCCATAGCATGAGTAGGAGCGTCACTGAGAGCACTAATAGGGATCAGCAGCTCGAGAGAGAGGGGGAGGAGAGATCAGAATCTGAGAACATTAGACAGGAGTATTCCAGCAATGGATCTGAATCTGAGAACATTAGACTGGAATGTTCCAACAATGGACAGGAGTTTAGCCTCGGGTCTTTACTGGCTTTCTTTGCCTTGGATATCATTAGTATATCGGATCCAGGATTTCCTTTGGATTATTCAAGGTGGTTACAATGCCATCCTCACGATAGTTGGTGTTCCTGGTAAGTCATTATATTTGTCTAATATACCAGGTTGATCTGAATTTCTGCTCATGATGTATTAATTTTGGAAAGTGTAAGTCAATGTCTTCAGTTCCAAACAAAAATTCCTTTCCTTATAAATTATAACTATCAAACTACTATTTATAAATTACTCACTGATACGCGAGAAGGAACCAGACTGTTCTCAAACTCCATGATCCATTTTGTCCTTCACAGATTTACATCTCCATGTCCTCCACATTCACCAATCCTGTTCAATACCACCATCGTGATATACTAGTCTCTTCCGCAGTCTCAGTGCAACCCCTGAATGAACCATGATTTGTGCCTTTGTTTAATCTGCATGCAACAGTTTTATGTTCCTTCTAACCACATGTCTGTCACTAAACAATTGCTCTTGAGAATGTTTAACTTGTTCTCTGCACATACAGGACGACAGTTTATGATGGTCAAGCCATTGACACATAATCTAGAACCACATAATAATTGTCTGTTGCCATCTCATGAAGGAAATTGGGGGAACTTAAAAGCCACCATTATCATTTGTTATACTAAAACATCTGCTTGCCTGAAGTACGTTCGGGAAGTCAATGTGTCATGTTTCCCTGGTTGGGTTTCAGCGTGACTTCTGTGATGAACGTGTGGGTGTACTGTACCTTTAAGAGAATTAAAAGCCAGCAATAACTACCTGACGGCACCAAGTATTCTGAAAAATAGATATAATGTAACCTTTGGTTGAACAACTCAAGTAGCTCATTGTCTTGAGCCAAAAAAATATTCAGCAAAACAATTTAAATTATAACCCAACATACCCATCTCCAATCAAGTTTGAATTTAGTATATTGACAATGTTAAAGGTCAATAACACAATCCAATAGTTTGGGGGTACAAAACCGTGGAAAATTGAACAGTTAAGAGGAGAAATATCAAGCTACAAGCATACAAAGACTGCCTGAAAAATGCTCTCTTAAAGGTACTTTTATTGATTAGTATTTGGTGAAGCAGAATCCCGAAGAAGAAAAGAAGACAGGAAAATGGAGAACAACCGAAAGCTTCCTGGTTTTGAGATTAGAAGTTTTGTTTCGTAAATCTTAATTAGCAGTCTTATCAGACTAGTATTGTGGAGGGGGAAGATAAAAGATAGGTTAGAGGAAGACGTTGTAAACAGTCATTCGTTTATTATTCTCTGTTATATTTTAAGAAATAAGGTTGTTAATTTTTTCTTCAGAATTTGGACTCTAGAAGTATCACATATTACTGCATGGAATACATCTTTTCTCTGTTGCTGATTTTAATTAAGCAGGAGAATGTATCCTGTGTTGTAACACTACAAACCACCAGCAATGTGTTTTACTCTGTACTGGTCTGTGGAACAACTGCACCAGCCACTCAGTTCAAGATCAGCATAACATGTTGGCCTGACCAGGACTGCATCCATCCTGTAAGAGAAGACTAAACATAAAGATAGCTCCCTCTGCCTGTTTCCTGTATTCCTACTGTTCATTTCTCTTCAGATAGGTGATCATCCCCTAATTTAGGTGTATTCAATCTCATTGAAGTTCTCCCTAAGAGTGATGCACATCTCCAAACGCATCTCTGTTGCTAGCTTTATTGATGCTGACGTACAGGGACTTGTAAATTCCATGTCAGACGTAGTGCATGGAGAAGGAATGGCTTTTTTGTGGCACAGGAAAGTAATGGCGATATCTAAGTGAGAGAAAAAGATTATTGCGATCATCCCTGAGAGTGTTGTTGAGGCAGTATTTGGGGTACTGTGGATAGACTTTCTCACAAGTTTCACCAGACTAATCCCTGGGATGATGGTACCATGAGCAGTGAGTGAAGCTCAGTGAGAGAATAAGAGATGATTGCATTGAACCTTAAGGGCGATAGACAATCACTCATGATGTTCTAAATAGCCACTGATACGGAGAAAAATTCCAATTTTTTTTGTCATCCAGGTTACATGATTTTCGATAGTTTAAGAGCCTCTGAGAACGTTCCATCCAACTGCACTCACTCCCTTTTTCGATTAAAACAGAGAGGGAGAGGGGGGGGGGGAGGTTCAGGCGATTGAATGGACTCTCCCAAAATTAATAGAGTTCAATTGGTGTGTGATCCTGCAATGAACGTCATGTTATCCATAATCCCGACAGCAGCCACAATACCTTTATTACTAAAGAGATAACTCTTCCCAACAATTTCTGACCTCCATGGAGAACATGGCTGTGTCTTCTCTGAGTTGGAAGATGCCTCCTTGAGACTTGACACAAAACATTTGCTAAATTCATTTGTTTGTCAAATGTCACCAAATACAACTTTCAAGAAATGTAAACAACCAAGCACCACAAACTTCTGGGGAAGGGAATTTCCACTTGAACATCCATTTGAGAATTTTTCATTTGTGTTCCAGACAATGTTGGAGGGTCACTGTTTCCTTTTTCAGTCCCACTCCTCCACTGGTTACACCAACCTTAAATGTAACCAGTTTAGTGATGTGGCCAATGATATAGGTCTCAGAGTAGGTCATTTTCTAGAAAAATGTGAGACACAGAAAGTTGAACTCATAACAAATGTTAAAATGATAGAGTTTGCCAAACGTTATTGTGCTTTTGAAGTTATTCTGCTCACACAATGTACTCGTCGCGAGATTTCTTTCTGGAACAGTTGGATTTGGCTGATTTTCCTTTGTTTCAGACAGTGGAGAGATTCCAATGAATCCTCACCAAGAATCCTTCACAAGTGGTAAAGATAACTCAGGGATTTTCTGGTCTCACACTTTGCTATCGGGTGGAACAAAGTAGGAGAGAGTGTTCAATTGGCTGCTGCTACTCAGTTTATTGTTCCCAATAAACACTGACCCTTCTGTCCAGCAAAGATCAGTCGAGCTGAGCCTTGTGAATCTTCAATAACGGAGTCTGTACTGCTGCCTGAGGATGAGGACACCACAGGTAGCACAGCACTAAAGTGAAAGGGACGTCCTTATTTCATTGTGGGACTGTTATTTTAAAACTGTGTTAACTGAACATCAAATCACCACCTCTTTTCAGGCATACGGACAGAATAATTAGGAATAAAGATAAACCAAACCTGCCCTATATTCCCACTGACCCTTTCCAATCAAATATGTATCATATCCAGCCTCTGCTGATGTCTCAGGAAGAGAATGCCTGATAGCATAATACTGCAGGAGCGTTAAGGAAATAAGCAGATTGAGGCCATTCAGCCTATCGAGTCTGAAATTCTGTTCAATAATTTCTTATATGCACCTCGACCTCGTTCTTCTGCCTTCTCCCGAGCATCCTTGATCCACTTGCAAATCAAAAACATATCGATTTGTGTCTTAATGACACTAGTGTCTGTGCCTCTGTGTCTGTGTGTGTGTGTGTGTCTGTGTGTGTGTGTGTGTGTGTGTGTGCGTCTGTACATGTGCGTGTGTGTGTCTGGATGCGTGTGTATATATACGTTTGCGTGTGTGTCCATGTGCTTGCTATCTATGTGTTTGCGTGTCTACATCTGTCTGTCTGTGTCTCAGTCTCTGTTTCTACCTGTGTTTGTGTCTATTTGTATGTGACATATATGTCGCTGTGTGTTTATACGTATGTCTATGCCTATCTCCTTGTAAGTATTGTGTGTGTTCGTATATTGGGGTGTTTAGTAATACCTCTGTGTATTTTTGTGTCTGCGTTTCTGTGCAGTGAGGTATCTGTGCTTTTTATTGGAAGTGAAAGGACAGCTGTTGGAACTGCCAGTGGGTTTAAAGTGAGAATTGTCTTTCACTAAATATTGCTCCTGAAACGATCGGTGGGACATGGACGTTTCAGAATCTCCACACGAGACATCCTGGTCCTCTTTGGCTCTTTCAGAGTCCTCCCCACATGGCGGGGGGAGGGGATGAGGCGACGGATATCGGACACTCCACTACCCGGCTTGGGCCTTTCTGTCCTATTCCAGGCTGTTTCTCCTGGAATGGGAGAAAGGGAGGGAGGGAGGGAGAGTGGGAATGCGTGACCCTGCTGTTAGTGCTTGTGTAGTTGGGGGGAGTTGTAGGTGTCTGGAATGAGTCAGTCGACAGTTTAGAATCCATATAGTATTGTTAGTGTGGGAGGTATTGCGTAGGTGACAGAGAAATTGAGGAAGAAAGTCACTGAATTTAATAGTGAGACTGGTAGTACCTGAGCCTTATTTGGAGATAGAGTGTGAACCTAACAGGTGTGCAGTGCGTGTGAGGGAGCAGAGAGTATCTGGTAACTCTTATCCTGACAGAGCAGGAGGTTGTTGTTGCTTGTCCTGCAGTGTGGTACATTTCTTCAGATTATCTCAGCGTCGACGTGAGCCTCCCCGAATGTCTTGTCCAATTTTATCACTAATAACGACACAGACCTGTCCCTCAGCTTCCACAGAATCAGTTTACGTAGAGCTTACAGATAGCAAGGAGAAGCAAATATTGGTGTGTTATATATCGAAATCAAAATGGTACCAGAAAATCTGAGCATCATATGCTCTGGAAATTAGATACGAAAATGTGTTGCTGGAAAAGCTCTTTTCCAGCAACACATTTTCAGCTCTGATCTCCAGCATCTGCAGCCCTCACTTTCTCCTGGAAATTAGATAGGCAAGTATTTTGGATACCGCAGTCTTATTGGATGTTCTCAAGTTGCATCTAATCTGCATTAACTAAGTGACTGCTCGGGCTGCGAAAAATAAATTCAATAAGTGTACACGAGGTAGGTTGATGATTATGTTGTGAAACAAACTAGAGAGCAGGTTATTTCGGAATTGATATTGTGTGATCAGAAGGACAAATTATTAACGTTGGTCTGAAGCAGCATTTAAGGAATAGTGACATTAATAAGGTGCATTTTACACGGTGTCTGTATACCGTGCTTGAACATTCTGGTCAAACATCATGGAAGACTGGAGGCTAGAGGGTCAAGTCCGCTTCAGTGAATTGGGAAAGTGCAATATAACATTTAGTGGGAGATAAGCGATGGTTGTTAGAGTCAGAGAGTCCAACAATACGAAGACAGGCTCTTCGGTCCAAACTGGTCCATTCTGACCAAAATGTCCATCCACGCTAACCTCTTTCCCCGCTATTGCTGGTATCTTTCTAATCCTTTCCTGTCATTATATTTGTCGAAATGCCGTTTAAATGTTGTGAATGTCTCCAGCTCAACCTCTTCCGCTGCTATCTCATTCCATATGCGTACCAGCCCCTGTGTGTAAAACAGTTGCTCCTCAGGTTCCCTTTTATTCTTTCCTCTCTGACCTTAAACTGATGCCCTCTAGTCTGTGATTGCCCAAACTTGGGGAAAAAAGACTGAGTGCATTCACTCTGTCCATCCTTCTCATGGTCTTATACACTTCTACCTGATCCGCCCCCCCCCCTCAGTCTCATACACGCAAAAGGAAAAAGCTCCTAGCTTGCCCAACCTCTCCCCATAACTCAGACCATTGAGTCGTTTGCAACAACCTTGTGAATTTCTTCTGCACTATTCCCAGTTTAATAACACCCTTCCTATAGCAAAGTGAACAAAATTGAACATAATGCTACCATTGTGGCCTCACCAGCATCCTGCATAACTGCAACACAACTCCCTAATTTTGATAATCATTGAAATGCACTGATTAAGGTCAATGTGCCAAAAGCTTTCTTCACTGCCTGTCTACCTCTGAATCAACTTTAAGAGAACCATGCACCTGAATTCCAAGGTCTCTCTCTGTTCCACTACACTCCTTATGACACACCATTCACCATGAAACTCCAACATTGATTTGATTTTCTAAAATGCTAAAACTTACAATGATCAATATTAAACTCCATTTGCCATTTCTCAGCCCACTTCCCCAGCTGATCAAGGTACTGCTGTAATTTCTGAAATTTCTGATAACTTTCCTAACTCTCCATGATGCTGCCTATTTTAGTGACATTTTCAAACTTACAAATCATGCCTGTACATTTTCATCTAAATCATAGATATATATAACATGTAGTGGTCCCAGCACCAATCCGTGAGGCATTCCAATAGCCACAGGCCTCCAGTCTGACGAGCATTCTTCCAGTATTACACTCTCCTTCCTACCATCAACGCAAATTTGTATCTAATTTGCCAGCCCCCACTCAATCCATGGGATATAATCTTCCAGAATAGAGTACCTTGTGGAACCTTATTGAAGGCCTTACTGGAATCCGTCTAGACTACGTATACCACCCTGCCCTCCTCAACGTTGCTGGTTACTTCATCAAAGAACTCCAACAAATGTGTGAGTCATGCTCTGCCATGCACAAAACCGTGCTGGCTTTGATGAAGGGATTTTCCTGCTCCTCGGATGTTGCCTGACCTGCTCTGCGTTACCAGCACCATTATAATCTTTCTCCGAATCACACACTGTCATTCCAAATGCATATATATTTTATCTATCAGAATCTTTCCGAGTAACTTACCTACTAGATTTTAGGTTTAGCGGTCTTCAGTTCCCAGGTTTTTCTTTGTAGCCTTTCTTGAATACGGGCTGAGCATTCGCTGTCCTCAGTCGTCCCGGACCTCACTCATTCGCCAAAGATGATAGAAAGTAACCAACCTGGCCTCCCACAATTTCTTCTCTACCTTCCTGCAGTGTTCCTAAATATATCTGGTCAGGACCAAGAGATTTACAGAAATATTGCAAAGTCTGAAAAATACATCTATCTATTTCAGATATAAACGTCAAAGGAAGGGAAAGTGACTCAATGATGGTTAACATAACAAATTAGAAAATATATTAATCATAGGAAGTGACTTCGGAAGAATTCCAGATATTGAGGAAACCTGAGAATTCTCAGAAGATAAAGATGCAGAAAAGAAAGGCAATGAAACTGACAAGGAAATCAAAAACATAACATGCATGCTAACAAGCACGAACACAACGACTGCAGAAATCTAAGATCTTTATTTCAAAGGAAACAAAATAAAAGCAAGATCAAATGTGGAAATTTGTAATCGGGAGAGGATTGCTTATTGTGGAGAACAGGGAAATGGCCAAGAAACTAACCAATGTTTTTTGAATCTATCTTCATGGAGCAAGATCCAGAAAATCACCCAATAATACCAAGTGATCATATCGGACTTCTAGAGCAAAATCAATTCATATCAGTAACAAGGTAGTACTTGAACATGTAGCTGGATTGAGCATTTCTAAGTCTGTGGAAACAGATGTACTTCCTATCAAAAAGTCACAAATAAGTCACCAATAGACGCATTAATTGCGCTGTCGATGACGGTGCTTAGCTCCTCTAAGTTTTCATTTTTAACAAGTTCCCTTTCCTTGGTGATAACCGAGGCAAAAACATTCATTTAGGGCTTCCTCTATCTACTCAAATTCCATTCACAAATTCCCTCTGCGATCCCTGATCGGCCCTGACGTCTCCCTGATCATTAGGGAGAACGCCTTTAGGTTCTACCTAATCCTTCTTGCCAAGCCTTTTTCGTGCCCCCTCCTGACTCTCCTCAGTCCATTTCTGAGCTCCTGTCGAGCAAGCCTCTAATCCTCTAAAGCTGTGATAGTTCCTTGCTTCCTCCACCTTATGTAAGCTGCCTTCTTCCTTTTGACGAGTACTTCCTCTGTTTTCATCGTTCAAGGCTCCTTAATCTTACCCCTTCTTACCTGTCTCAGAGGAACAAATTTGTGCATCACTCGCAACATCTGCTCAATAAACAGACTCCACACATCTGCTGTGCCCTTTCTGTGGAACAATTGCTCCCAGTCTATACTTCCCAACTCCTGTTTTGATAGCATTATAATATCCTTTTCCCAAATTAAATATTTTCCCTCGTTATTGCTCCTTTCACTCTCCAAGGCTATGGTAAACGTGAGGCAGTTATGATTATTGTGACCAAAGTGCTCTCCCACTGTGAGATCTGACACCTGTCCTGGCTCGTTGCCGAGCACCATATCCAAAATGGCATTTCCCCTCGTCGGTCTGTCGACATACTGAGTAAGGCAACCTTCCTGAACACACCCGACAAAAGTGGCTCCATCCAAACCATCTACACTTAGGAGTTTTCAGTCGATATTGGGAAAATCGAAATCACCCATAACAACAACCCTGCTACTTTTGCATTTTTCCAGAATCTGCCCGCCTTTGAGATCTTCAATCTCTCTACTGCTATTAGGTGGTCTGTAGAAGAACTACCATCAGTGATCATATTGATTCCAGTGTCTGCGATAGGGGCATGGGAAAGATCTGGATAAATTTGTATGTCCTCATTGATGAGGAGAATTCAGTCATGATCTGGAGTTGATAAGGGTAATGGGGGATGTGCAAGGAAATCGCTAGGATTAATGGTGGTATAATGCCTAAAGGTCAGCCGGAGGTTGTTGAAGAGGTAAATCTCATGACGGTTTTGGCGAGCCCCAGTCAAATGTTGAGTTTGCAATTATCCCAACTGGATGATCACCACATGAGAATGGTAGGCGACAATATCCTGTTGAAGTGTAATGGTTTCTGTGGACTGTAATCTCAGATAAATAGTGGTAAGGATCTGAGTACAACGGAGATATCCTAAGGCAACAGTGTCAAGTTTAGTAGAGAAATAGGCAACCGGGCAGTGGTGATCTCCATGTAGTTGAGTGAGAACCGAGGAAGCACTGTCATCCAGAATCGTGCATTAAATTTGGAAAGGTCTGTCATAGAGGGGTCGTCCAAAAGCTGAAGCTTGTGACAAAGCTCGTTTGTCAAAGGCTTGCTATGCCTCTGAGGAGAGTTCGAAGGTACCTTCACAGGAAATAAAGAGGGTCAATACCCGAACGAGGAAGGCAGAGTTAGGGATGCATTGTCGGCAGAATTTGACCATACCCAGCCACGGACGAACCTGTTTCACCGTTGTTGGGACCGGGAAGTTGAGGATAGGAGTAATACGGATCTGCTGAAGGGAGTGTGAATCAGCTGACAGCATGAAACCTAAAAACTATACCTGACGTTGTACAATTGAGACTTTTTCGGGAGAAGCAATATAGCCCAGACGTTTCAGATAGATGAGGAGGAGGACAACATCGGAGTGACCAGATTCTTCATCTAAACTGCCACAAAGGAGGTCATCTCCATATTGGATTAGTGCAGACCCACCTGTGAGTGTGAGAGACTGCAATTGTTTCTGTAAGGCCTGAGAGAAAAGGGTTGGAGAATGTATGAAGTCCTAAGGTAATCGAGTCCACATCAACTGCTGGCCAATAAAAGTAAGGACAAATAAGGTGCTGACTGTCTTCATGTAAAAGCAGAGAGAGAAAAACAAAACATGTTGCAGGTCGACAACAGTGAAACATTTAGCGTCTGATGGTACCAAGACCAGGATATGAGCTGGATTTGGGACCACTGCCATAGCATTGATAGCTCTATAATCTTGAACCAGTTGATACTGGTCTGGCGTGCCAAATATTTGGACAACTCCCCAGAGTCCCCTTCTCCTTTTATTTTCATTTCGTAATGTATTCTTATTAAGACCTTTTCAGGCTGCACTTGGACGATAGAGAGTGAGGGGTCGAGTCAACCACGTTTGAATGTGAGGAAAACCAAATGGACTAAATACTTACGTCTGTCGGCCAATTTCTCGACAATCCGAGGTCTGAAGGCTCTCACACTATTATCTGAAATCTGTCTATACCGAATCCGAGTCACGACACCAGATGATGATCTGGACCCCGGCAAGGAGGTGGTCTCGCTTCGGTGATCGATCAATAAACATCGTAATTGATCTGGCTGTTAAGAATGTATTCTTTATTTTTTTATACGGCCGAGTATAGAGGGTGCAGAAACACAAAGGTTATACACTTCCGTGTTCCTTGGTGTAACTGTGCACAAAAAGATAACAAATACTTTTTTAAAATACTATTTTTAAGGAAGGATACAGGCCATGTTCGTATAGTACATTCAGATAATTGCCAGTCAATACTCGATATTGCTTTATGCGACAGTTCCTTGGTCCAATGATATTTCCTGGGAACCAAGTTTATTTTCCAACACTCAGGCCACTCTTGTATCACTAACCGAGCCATCGCACCTGCACCCAAAGGCTGGTTAAAACTGCCTTATCTAGCTGAGTTATTTCTCTGCTTTAAGTGGCGCATTGTCTGCTAATCACGACTGAAGCTGACTGTGGTTAGTCACTTATATTGAATTAGCACTCAGTAACATAAAAGCCATTTACTGCAGCTTTAACAGAGTTATCAGTTTGCAGCTTAGAAGCCATTTTGTCGTGTTATTTGCACAGAGAAGCCATTTGCTGCCACCTAGATCATGAAGAGCATCTGTTAAAGGGTCACCCCTGACTACAACTAGTCATCTCAGCCTGTATTCAGGTGTCAGATCATCACCTGTCCTTCTGCATGAAGCTCAAGATGCTGAATGGCCTCCTACTAACCCTCTGTAATAGGCCCGAGACATTAAATGACACAGCAATCCATGTATTATGAACGGTTGGTAAACTGTTTCAAATGAAGGTCTCTCCCTTCTCAGTTACAGAATCTCATACAACACAATGTACTCCATGTACCCTCTCAGTAACACCTCATACAGCTTCAGTAACACTTCTCTCTGTTTTGAATAGTTCTCTTTGCAAAACTTACCAACATTCCATCTTTCCACCTCTTCATGTGGGAAGAAGCTAGTGTGGGATCAATGGCCTCCTCCGATCCTTCTGTAACAGGCACATTGGGAGAGAATTGCTTCCCCCATTCCTGAGTATCTGTCCCAATGTTTTATCTCAAAGTTATGAAAGGATGTGATAACTGGGCACTTTCATCCAGGAGTAGCCTCACACAACATCATTTGGCAATAAATATCGGACCTTTGTTCAAAGTCTCTAGAGATTTCCACACCAGTAATTTTTATAGCTGCTTTGTTATTTTATCCCCGTCTCCTTTTATAAACAGGATGGGGGATATACAACCCTGCAGTGTTCCAGCAATACGCCCACATGCAATGAAAAGCGATTAAATAAATTGAAAGTTTTATGGTCCATCCATCAGTAACGCTCGTCCTTTACATCCAAACTGAGTAAATGCTCACGTTTATTGTGATATGAAAAGGGATGTAACGAAGGGGTTAACTGAGCCTATTTGTTCAGTGACTGTGATTAATGCCGATTTCCATGGATTTTAATTATCCCAGTGGAGAGTTCCCATCTTTAAATGATAAATGAGATCCGTACAATGTGTTATTCCATTGTATGGGTGGGAGCATCACCGACAGCACTAACAGAGATCAGCACCTCCAGAGAGAAGGGGAGGAGAGATCAGTATCTGAGAACATTAGACTGGAATGTTCAAACAATGGAACGGAGTTTATCCAATGATTTTTCTGTCCTTTCTACATATTATGATCGGTTGTCATTTTCATTGCGGATCTATTTTTCTCTTTGCATTATTCAATACTTTTATTATCCTCTCCTGTCTATGGTTGGTCTCCCTGGTAAGTCTCACTCTCCAGCTATTTTTTTTTTCTAAAAACCAGTTATGACTGCCGTACTGTTCTTTTATATAGTCCTAACTTCTTGCCACCATTATTGATCCTATTGAGACTCTGAATCGAAATATTCACTCTACAGACTACTAAAACCTACATCAGGGAACTTGTTCAATTACTGTCTACCTCCTTGCTTCTGGCAGTGTTACTCATGGGTCTCTATGTTAACCTACTGAGGTTCAGCGGTAACCCATTGCCTCACTGCCCTTGCTATTTACATATTGGGAGCATGGGCGTCACTGCCCTCTGTTACGGCTACAAACTCCGTTTCCTTCATGTGATTCCATACCATCCCTGTCCAAGAGCTTTTAAAAATACGTTTGTGTGTCTTAGGCATCGCTGGCTGGCCAGCATTGATAGCCCATCTGGATTTGCCTTTGGGAAGGTGGTGGTGAGCTGACTTCTTCAATCGCTGCAGTCCACTTGCTGTGGGCTGACCCATGATGCCGGCAGGGAGGGAATTTCAGGATCTTGACCCAACCACTGTGAAGGAACGGTGTAGTGCCAGAACACTGGAGGAGAACAAATGTCCTCTTGTTCAAGAAGGGGAGTAGGTACAACCCTGGCAATTATACACCAGCGAGCCTTACTTTAGTTGTGGGTAGAATATTGGGCAAGGTTACAAAAGATAGGATTTATAAAAGTCTCGAGAGCAATAAGTTGATTAGGGATAGTCAGCCTGGTGTTACGAACTGTAGGTTGTGCCTCACAAACCTTATTGAGTTCTTTGAGAAGGTGAACAAACAGGTGGATGATGGTAAAGTGGCTGATGCGATGTATATTAATTTCCGTAAGGCATTTGATAAGGTTCCCCCCGGTAGGCTATTGCACAAAATGCAGCGGCATGGGATCGAGGGCGTTTTAACGGTTTGGATCACACATTGGCTAGTTAAAAGCAGACAGAGGGTGGAGGTTGATGGGAAATGGTCATCCTGGAGTTCAGTTACTAATGGTGAACCGCAAGGATCTGATTTGGGGCCACTGCTGCTTGTCATATTTATAAAAGACCTAGATGAGGGCATAGAAGGATGGCTTAGTAAATTTCCAGATGACGCTAAGGCTTTGGAGTTGTGGATAGTGCCGAAAGATGTTGGAGGTTACACAGGGGCATGGATAAAATGCGCAGTTGAGCTTAGAGGTTGCAAATGGAGTTTAATGTGTAAAGGTGTGAGGTGATACACTTCAGAAGGAGCAACAGGAATAAAAAGTACTGGGCTAATGGGAAGATTGATGGTCATGAGGAGGACCAGAGAAATCTCTGTGTCGATGTGCATAGATCCATGTAAGCTGACAGCCAGGTTGACAGGGATGTTAAGAAGGTAAAGGTGGTGGGATTCAAGATGGTGGCGATTAATACGCTTACTTTACTGAGTTCTGCACCAGAACCCAGAAAAAAATGAGGCACTCATTCTCCCTTTATTATCTATTGTGGTCGATATTATTAGTTTTTGACGCCCAGAATTGCTGTGTATGAGTTTGAAATTGTTAAAGAAATGTGTAAAGGGAAGGGACTGTGAGGTGTGCAATAACCAGGGCACTCCCCGACAGCAAGAAGCACGTCTGCGCCTGAATCATCGACCTCTGCGAGCGCTCCCGGGGTCTCAGCTTCGGAGCACAGCCTGGCCTTGGAGTTGGTGAAACTCTGAGAGAAGATCGCTTCAGCAATAGAAGAGACCGGGCCAGGCTTGAACCGATCTCAGTCATGCTGCAGAAGTATGGCCAGGAAATCCAGCATCTCAGGCAGCACATCATGGAAGTGGATCAACGGGCTGCAGCTTCTGAAACCGTGGTGGAATCCTTGGCGTATCAAGTCCAGGCCCTGGAACAGCAGGTACGGGCAGGTCGATGAGCTCGAAAATCAAAGCTGTCGAAAGAACGTCTGCCTGATCGGGCTGCAGGAAGAGGGATTCCACATGGTGAGCTTCTTGGAGCAATGGCTCCGGCAGTTATTGGAGCTAGTAGTCGGGTCGGGCCGGGTTCGGGTGAGTGGGCCCACCGGTCACAGTGTACAGGTCTAAAATGGACCAGCGCCCCACCCGGTCCTGGTGTGATACCAACAGTTACAGAGATAAGCAAACGGTGCTGAAAGGAGCCATAACCTCTGGTACACAAAGGATTGTGAATTATGCATTTCCAAGACTTTTCTGCAATCGTGATTCGCAAAAGGAAGGCATTTGATGAGTTAAAAAGGCAGTTGAGGGACTTGAATATCCAGTACTCTGTAAGATGCATTTCAGCCATGGAGCATCCGTGTTTAATTTTGACTCACCATAAAAAACAAAGGACTTCCGGGAAACCTTATAATAGACTGGCTGGCTCGAATAATATGGACAATAATGTTTACTTTATTTTTTCTCTTTGGTTTACCTGTTAATTATTTATATATATATATATTTGTGGGTGTTCTACATTTCTTCTTTTTACGATCCTTTCTCCCTTCTCTCTCTCTCCTCCCGTTATCCTTTAATTTTATTTTTATCATTACCTTTTCATTTCACTCCCTTGGTATGGGATGGCGATGTGGTTGGGGAAAATAGAGGGTGCTTTGTTTTGTTTTGTTTTAACCAGGAGTACCGAGGATTAAAGCATGGATAGGACAGGTTGAGTGCACACTTTTAATTTTCTTGTTATAAGATGCTGTCTGGATTTGGGTCACATCTTCAGCTGGAAGGAGCCATGAAGGTGTTAGTAGGTAGTATGAACGCTCCCTCTGGGCAATGGGGCAAAGTTTCCTTTCATTTGTGTTAAACGTTGTTTTGTGTCGACGTAGACGTTCGAAGTTTTGATCTGGTAGGTTTGGAAGTTGCATTTTTAAATTTATGCAAACTGTTTGCTGTTTTCCCTCGCTATGAGTGGGGCTCGTCCCCTCAGGGGTCATGCACTATTTCAGATGGC